>NC_090380.1:28784424-29101946 GCF_036365525.1 Heterodontus francisci | reverse complement strand
CTCACCCATCTTCAAGGTCCACACCTCTCTGGGGGGCCATGTTATGGAGAGCACAGCAGATCACCACAAACAGTGAGACCCTTGCAGAAGTGTACTGCAGGGTGCTACTCAACCATTCCAGACAGCAGAACCACACCTTCAGAAGCCCGATGGCCTGCTCAATGGTGGACCTGGTCAGCAGATAGCTTTGGTTGTATCGCCTCTGTCTGGGGTTCTTGTAGAGGAGGCAGTATCCATCTCTTCAAGGGAAACCCCTTGTTCCCTCGAATCCACCCATGAAGTGTGAGGATGGAGTGAAGAGCTGCAGCAGCCTGGGCTGGCGGAGAATGAGGGAGTCATGGCAGCTGCCAGGAAAGCAAGCGCACACACGGAGGAAGCTCAAGTTGTAGTCGCAGACCAGCTGAATGTTGAAGGAGTGGAAGCCCTTCCAGTTGATGAATATGAGTGGATGGTCACTGGAAGACTTGATGGCCACATGGGTGCAATCGATGATGCCCTGCACCAGGGGGAATTCAGCTATGGTGGTGAAACCTATTGCCCTCTGTGCCTGCAACCCCATCTGTCTAGAATTGAATGTACTGTCCAGCTGCAGCAAAGAGGGAATCAGTGACTTGCGGAATGCAGTGGTGTGCAGCCATTTGTGAGATGCCACCAAAGTCTGCACCTGTTCCCTAGAAGGAGCCAGAAGCAAAGAAGTTCAAGGCCACAGTGACTTTGATGGCTACTGTCAGAGCATGGCACAGTGCTGTGAGGTGTAAGGTCTTCAGTGACAAAGACACAAATCTCAGTGACCATCTGCCTGCATGGTCTCAGTCTCCTGCACCACTGGTTCTCAGTCACCTCCAGGTGGCTCCTTCTCTGCCAGTAGATCCTATGCCAATGTTGTCCATTGCCTTCCTGCCCTCCTGATGCCTATTGCTCTGTCCTTCCTGTGGAGAGTGTTACTCCTCATTACCACTAGGCCCAAAATCCGACAGTCGTGCCCCCATTGCCAGCTGCCACCTTCCTTGTGTTCAGGTGGACCCCAATTGTGCTTGGCAGCCTTGCCCCCTCTTCTTATATCCCCATGACACCAGGAGGGCGACGATCCCCTGCACTGCCTGAGCACTTACTGCTCACTCTGCCCACCACCTGCGCTGAGCCGATGGTACCTGTCTCCCAATGAGTGAGTCCCCTCTGTAGTGTTCATGTTTTTATAGGGAGCCCACTGTGACTCCCCACAGTGTGTTCACCTCCATTCAGCTGGTCTGCCCCAGACAGTGCTTGCACCCCCTGTGTCCCCACGATAATCAGAACATGCCCCTTAATGGCCTCTCAATAAGCTCTTTAACCATCTTAAGTAGTCTTTGTAATGAATTGGCTGGGATCGCCAGGCTACCTTTCTCCTGCCCTGGTGAAACTGGCACGCCAGCCGGCGCCAGTATTTTCAACCCCTGTCCACCTTCATTCCTACCCCTGGCAGGACCTGAAAATTCAGACCATAGAATCCAGCAGCATAAGAGGAAGCCATTCAGGCCATCATAACTGTGCTGGCATTTTGAAAGCGCCATCCAATTAGTCCCACTTCACTGCTCTTTCCTCATTGCCCCGCAAATGTTTCCTTTACAAGTATTTATCTAATTCCCTTTTGAATCTACTTCCATCACCCTTTCAAGCAGTGCATTCCAGATCATCACAACTCTCTGTGTAAGTTAATTTCTCTCATCTCCCCTCTGGTACTTTTGCCAATGACCTTAGCTCTCTGTCCTCTGGTTATTGATCCACCTACTAGTGGAAACAGTTTTTCCTCATTTATTCTATCAAAACCCCTCATGATTTTGAACACCTCTATTAAATTTCCCCTTAACCTCTGCTCGAAGGAGAACAATCCCAGCTTCTCCAGTCTCTCCACATAACTGAAGTCCCTCTTCCCTCGTGCCATTCTAATACATCTCTTCTGCAATCGCTCCAAGGTCCTGACATCCTTCCTAAAGTTTGTCACCCGGAAATTGACCGACCTCCCGAAAGTCATGACATGTTACAGAATTCATTTCCACCATCCAGGTAAATCCAAGTTACACCTCGGATACAATAATTTATCATGGGACATTGAGTTTGGCATTACAACCAAACATTAAAATGCCACAAAACAAAAAAAGGCTGAGAAACTGTCTATATAATGATGGACTCAATACAGCGCTACATCACAATTATATTTTTGAACCTGACTGATAAACCAGGAAGTACAACACCAGGGGTGAGCAAATTTTAAGAGTATGTACAGGCTGACAATTGTGAAAAGTAACAATTTGAGATTCTTAGTTCACATGTGGCACAGTGGTTAGCACTGCAGCCTCTCAGCCCCAGGGACCCGGGTTCGATTCTGGGTACTGCCTGTGCGGAGTTTGCAAGTTCTCCCTGTGTCTGCGTGGGTTTTCGCCGGGTGCTCCGGTTTCCTCCCACATCCAAAAGACTTGCAGGTGATAGGTAAATTGGCCATTGTAAATTGCCCCTAGTGTAGGGAGGTGACAGGGAATATGGGATTACTGTAGGGTTTGTATAATTGGGTGGTTGTTGGTCGGCACAGACTCGGTGGGCTGAAGGGCCTGTTTCAGTGCTGTATCTCTAAATAAAAAAATAAAAAAAGTAGAATTGTAGAGTTGGGTACATTCATTCCCAGATGTCTGAACCCATAGCCTCAGTTTATATATACCTTGCGTCAGTTAAAGTGACAGCACAGAAATTACGATTCTTTCCAGGGTGCTCATACCAAGTATTTTTACTGCAACAGAAGCACTGGTTAATGTCATGTATAGTAGCGTACTAATAGTATATAACTGGCAGTAAGAAAACTGTATTTTGCATTTCTGTAACTGCATTTATTTGCACAACGTTTATAAATCAATGCTATAGATATCTCAAATGTGTGCAATATTGTCAGGGCCATCAATTGTTGGAAAATTTTTCAAATGGTTTATTTTTTAATGTAAACTAGCTTTCAGGTTTTCAGTTCTCCTTTCATTGGATTTTTCTCAATTGGTTAAGTACAAGAGCTGATGGCAAGTCAATACCCCAGAATATAAATTTGCAAAGTTATTCCTCAAATACAAAAAAAAATCTTTTAACGCAACTCTTCAGAACTTTGCCTTTGTTCAAACAAACAATTTTGTGCCTTATTGGATCAATGAGGGTAGAATGTAAATATGAAGTAAATAAAAGCTTGTCTTGACAGTATATATTGAATACAGCACTCTGTGTTGCAGTCCTGTACAGGCAGGAAGGTCCCAGACTCCGTCCTCTATTTGCGAGGTGAGTTAGCTGATCTCAACACTGGGTGGTGACTGCAGGACGAGTGAACTAGACAGAGAGACAGCAAAATCATCTAGTGATCCAAAAGATGACCAGCAAGCAGGGGGTGGTGTAGGCAATGTCTCCTCTAAGTTTTTCTCATTGTGCAACCTGTTCATTTTTGCGTGCCTTCGCATCGCAGGGTGGGAGTCTTAAATGGGACTGCTTGTTAGCAGCCTGCGTGGTATCTTCCAGGTTGCTGTGCAGATGCATGTGCAGCTTATAGGGAATACTGGGTGTAGGCCTTCAGCAGTGGTCTTGCAGAAGGCAGCTTACAGCTTGTTCCATGAGGACACAAAATAAAACAAGGATTCCAAAGGGTGATTAGTAGTTTGGTTAGAATGTGGAACTTGGTCCTGCATGGAGCAGTTGAGACGAATAGCATAGATGTATTTAAGGGGGAGCTAGATAAATATATAAGGGAGAAGTGAATAAAAGGATATGCTGACAGGGTGCGAGGGAGCTCATGTGGAGCATAAACACTGGAATGGACTTGTTGGGCCGAATGGCCTGTTTCTGTGCTGTAATTCTACGTAATATATAGCACCTGGCATCTCCTCAGGACATGCAAAATCCTTTAGAAAAACATAATACTGCCTGATGTGCATCCACTGTTGTTAAGTAGGGCAACACAGCAGATAATTTTGCATTAAAAATAAAAACAGAAAATGCTGGAAATACTCAGCAGGTCTGGCAGCATCTGTGG
The DNA here is from genome assembly GCF_036365525.1 of Heterodontus francisci. Classification (NCBI taxonomy): domain Eukaryota; kingdom Metazoa; phylum Chordata; class Chondrichthyes; order Heterodontiformes; family Heterodontidae; genus Heterodontus; species Heterodontus francisci. Next base: position 29,097,913 of record NC_090380.1, on the reverse strand, counting down.
AGAGAGAAGCAAAGTTAACGTATCAGGTCTGTGACCTTGCATCACTTTCTGTTTTTATTTCAGATTTCCAGCATCTGCAGCATTTTGCTTTTATTTTAGATCATTTTGCATACCGCACAAACAGCAAACAAATGACTGACCAGCTGGATTTTTTTTTGTGTGTGGTGTTGGTGATAATATACAGATTATTAGGGCCTACAAATCTCACATCAATTCAGTCATTTCAGGGGTCGATTTTAACCCGACTCGCGCGCTTGGTTGGGCAGTTAAAAACTCCAAAGCTTCCCCAACTGCTCAGATCCCAATCATTTAGATGTTAACTTGCAGGGTTTTGCAAGGAGATGAAGGGGCCCATCTAAAGCAAAGCTATTTAAAAAATCATGCACACTAACAGAAAGAAGAAGAAAAATTAGTTGAGATCATAGGACCAGAAAAATCACACCGCCGGAGGCCATTGAGCCCATGATGTCACTGCTGTTAGCTCATCATCTGGAGCGACTTACTTTCATTTCTCATTTGTATTTGTCAGGATTCATGGATCACAATACTATTGGGATTATTTTAAAGAATAATAGCATCAACATCAATTTGAAACACCTGTTCCCTCACTTACTTTTCAAAACCTTTTAGTAATGCCCATGAGGCTCATGTGAGTTGCAGCTGCTTTCAGGAAATGCACTTTCAAATTTCCAAGAATTGAGGCTTTTCAAAAACAAATGCACTTTAAAAAAAAATCTACCAAAGAACAACATTCAAATAAGAGGAATTTTACAATAGCCGGGTTTGCAGTGGCAATGGGACATCAAACAGGATAAACAATTCTATCCTCTGTAGTTTGTGAAACAGATCTACACAAATACAGAAAGAATAGGTTCTTGAGAATTTAGATTCAAAATAGACAGAAAGCTCCCTGACACATGTGGAGAGGTGGGAAATAACTATTTTCACATTCACCACTGGGGCTTTCCTCATGTCACGACTGGGTCTGTTTTAGACTAAATGATAGAGATTGATTGCTAATTGTGGTAACATGTGACTACCAGGATGATTGGTGAACGAGATGGATCTTGGTCTTTCTTTGTTTAGTAATTCCTACATACATTATGAAGGCATTTTAATTTATCAATTCACAAAAGACCATGGATCACCTAATTATTTTTTAAATAACTGTAGGGTTTTCACTTCCACTACTCTATCTGGATGAGAGATCTTACCACTGATTAATCTTCATACAAATCAGACTTTCCTGATGATCAATCCTACCATTAACTTTTACTAGTTTGAACCCATGTTCCATTGTCCTACACCTTCAATTTAATTTAAATTATTCCAGATTTACCTTTTCCACTCCCTTAACCATTGTAGATGCACACCAGAAGCTGAATTTTTAATAAGGGGTTGAGAACTGGACATGGGGGCTGGTTCTGGGTTCTGAACCCACATGGTGTGCTTTAGACACACTTACTGCAATTTTCAAAGCTTCAGCCCATTAAAAGCCAGGGAGCGGACTCGCCGTACAATCAGGAATGGCAGACGAGCTTCTGATACTGGAGGGCCAATGGGAGGCCCCCTTGCACACAGATCAGCAGCCCCATCGGCTGAGGTGGGAACTGCTGATGTGAGGATGCAGACAGCAAGGGACAAGGAAGGGCAGGTAAGTTTTTTTTTAAACATTGCACATCTGCCTAGCCATGACCCTGGAGGAACAACCCCTCCAGGGGACAGCTAACGGCCACAGCTATGGCCCAGTCATTATGGTACCTCACTTAATCCATTCTGCACCCGCTCCTTTCCAACATGAGCCCAGTACGTTGGCCTGGTCGTCCAGGCCATTGCGGGCTATCCACATTGGAAATCCCAGTCAGCACAGGAATGGGGCCTTAAAGGCCCTTAATTATACCTAATTAGCTTTAATTGGCTACCTGCCACTTGCCAGTGAGCAGCCAATCCAACCCCGAGCCAAGCTCTTTCAAAATGGCTTGGGATCAGGATTGTGGTGGGAAGCAGGCATGGAGGCCTGGCACCAAATTGTGGGCCTGCCCACCTCTGATCCAGACCTTGACCTCTTTTAAAAATCCAGCCCCAGGTGTTAGCCGTGGCTCAGTGGGTAGCTCTCACACTTGAGTCAGCAGGTCATGGGTTCAAGTGCCACACCAGGACTTAATCCAGACTTGACCACTGCAGTACTGAGGAAGTGCTGCACTGCCAGAGGTGCTGTCTTTTGGATACGACTTTTCATCAAGGCCCCATATAATCCTTCTCATCGGACAATCCACCTATTTGTCTCCCATCACATTCTGCTTGTTCACACATTTCCCCTCTCTTTCTCTCAGGATTTCTCCAATATCAGGTCCTGCTGAATATGGGGAGGTAGCTAGAGTTTAAAATTGATTTAGTGCACCAACCCTGAAACTGGGTCACATGCACTGCGTCACATGCACTGCAGTCTTTCCAAATTACTGCATCACCAAAAAAAGTGATACAGATATAAAACTTCACTTGAAGTCCTGGGTATGTTTATAGATGCTATTAAGAGGTTTAGAAATCCAATAGTTATAATTCTGTCCATCCCTAGAGACCAACCTATTTGTAGCCTAGTAATTTTGTAGTATCTGGAACAGATTGCCAAAGAATTTCTTACGTGACTGCAGGGTTTGGTATTCTTGTATACAGTCCATGAGGTGAGAGTGATATTCTTTTACCCAGTTCATGGGGTGGGGGGTGATATTCATTATCCAGTCCATGGGGTGTCATACAGTCATTACAGCACAGAAGGTGGCTATTCAGCCCATCGAGTCCATGCCGGCTATGTAGAGCAATCCACGTCAGTACCATACCCTGGCTCTATCCCCATAGCCCTGTAAGCTTATTTCCCACAAGTGCCCATCCAATTTCCTTCTGAAATCATTGATCATCTCTGCTTTCACCACCCTCATAGGCAGTGAGTTCCAGGTCATTGTTACTCACTGTGTTAAAAAGTTCTTCCTCACATCCCCACTGCATCTCCTGCCCAAAACCTTCAAACTGTGTCCTCTAGTCCTTGTACCATCAGCTAATGGGAATGGCTTTTCTTCTTGGTCCTCAGCCTCTTCTCCTAACTTCTGAATTCTTGGCATTAGACACTGTAACACTAATGCCTTCCTCTTCTTTTCATTTCTGAACACTAATGACTTATGTTTTAACCAGACACTCTGCACTAACGACCACCGTGTCTCTCTCCATCGTCCCATCATGGTTTCCTGTCCTGTGGGTGGGGAGTGATATTCATTATACAGTCCATGGGGTGAGGAGTGATATTCATTTATACAGTCCATGGGGTGAGGAGTGATATTCATTTATACAGTCCATGGGGTGAGGAGTGATATTCATTTATACAGTCCATGGGGTGAGGAGTGATATTCATTTATACAGTCCATGGGGTGAGGAGTGATATTCATTTATACAGTCCATGGGGTGAGGAGTGATATTCATTTATACAGTCCATGGGGTGAGGAGTGATATTCATTTATACAGTCCATGGGGTGAGGAGTGATATTCATTTATACAGTCCATGGGGTGAGGAGTGATATTCATTTATACAGTCCATGGGGTGAGGAGTGATATTCATTTATACAGTCCATGGGGTGAGGAGTGATATTCATTATACAGTCCATGGGGTGAGGAGTGATATTCATTTATACAGTCCATGGGGTGAGGAGTGATATTCATTTATACAGTCCATGGGGTGAGGAGTGATTCCTTCCCCTCCTCTGGACATGTGGAAGTGTATCGGATCTGTTATATGGTCCATGGGAGGTGGATTAGAAAGAGAAATTTTTCTGATCAGTATTCTATACTCCTTAAAACCACACGAAACTCCAACTCTGTATCGTTGCTGGCACATGCTGAACCACACACAATTTATCACTAAAAACAGAATAATTTCAAATTCTTCCTTACTGGCATCTGCAAGGGCCAAATATCCGAACAGAAAGACGACTGGATTTAAGTATTTTCAGATGGAGAAATTAGCACAGATCTTTAAACAAGACTGAAATGATTGCAACAAATGATCTTACATACATAGACCTGACTGAGGAATTGAGGTGAGACTGTTGTGGTCAGAAACAAATCAATAATGGACTTGTAAAGAAGCCATTTTACAAAACAAGTGCAGGTTTAACCAGACATTATAACCTTTAGGCACTCAGATCAATCACATCAATAGCAAGATTATTTGACAACATAATCAGACAGCACAGAAGGAGGCTGTTCGGCCCATTATGCCTGTGCTGGCTCTTTAAAATGGCTATCCAATTAATCTCACTCCTTGGCTCTTTCCCCACAGTCCTGCAAAAGTTTACTTTACAACTATTTATCTAATTCCCTTTTGAAATTTAGTATTGAATCGGCACCCACTGGCCTTTTAGGCAGTGCATTCCAAGTTGTAACTTGCTGCATATGAAATCTTTCCTCTGGTTCTTTTGTCAATTATCTTAAATCTGGCCCTCCGGTTACTGACTCTCCTGCCAGTGGAAACAGTTTCTCATTACTCTATCAAAACTCCTCAGAGTTTTGAACAACTAAATCAAATCTCCCCTTAACCTTCTCTGCTCGAAGGTGAACAATCCGAGTTTCTCCAGATCCTGCATCTAACTGTGGTAGTGCTCATTTAACACAGCGCAGATGACCATATGTATAACTCCAGTCTGCAGCAAGGCATAGAGAATTCACTCAAACTTTCTGATCGGAGCCAAACTTTCTATCAGTCACTGAAAGCTGCAGCTCATTCAATAGGGAGCAAAACTCTAGTCTACAGGCTCTGAAGGAACTGTTACTAATAATACAGCTTCCCTTTTACCAACAAGCATCCGTGTTTATTATCCATGCTTCAATGGAGTATGCCAAAACCATTGTTCAGATTGGAGGAAACAGCAGTTGGTCAGAAATGTTGAGAGAGAGAGATTTCAAAGCTCAATTCAAATTGTTGTTTTACTAAAAAAGGGACAGAGTAGCGATTTTAAATTTATATTACTATGACCTGCCTTGGCATGAAGCCATACAGAACAAAATTTACTGTAGCCTCCTTCAAAAAAAATTCCATACTTAAAAATCTCTCACATCCTAATTTCATTAAAATACTGGATAAATGGTAGCTCCTTCCTCTTGCTATCCCCAGAGTTCTGAGTGATCAAAGTAGTTTCCTGTTCAAAATAACAATGAAAACTGGATAATGTCGTAAGATCTCGGCAGAATAAAATGTGGTATATATTTCTTTAAATCCTGTCCATTCTCCTCCCGTTAGAACTAAGTGAGTGAGGATATGAACTAGGCTTTCACAGCTTGCATTAACCCCAAGTGCCCTGATCGGCTTTTGTCTAAAGCTTTCCCAATGTGCCCCATCGCATTGCTTGTTGCTGGGATTCAGCTGACTGCCCGTAAAACAGAGGCACTGCTTGTTTTCCCACTGGAGAAGTCGGCTTTGTCTTGCAATGCTGGGCAAAAACATAAAAGTATCAGTTTTCTGTCGGTGCGCCTGGGTGGGATAGGGTTAAATGGCACACCGAGTCTAGCAGCTGGCTATTTTTGCTGGCAACACCCTCATCAGGAGAAGGCTGCCAGCCCCACTAACGGAATGAAGGCGGCTTCTGCTCGCAACTGGATCCCTGTGCTGTGCAGCCTTTCAAGCCACTTGTCCTTCACCGTGCATGTTGTCCCCAAAGCTTTCTCACAGAAGCCACCCTTCAGGTTTCCCGAACTTCACAGCTACCCCAGGGCAGCACACAAGAGATATCATACGACAGTGTCTGCAGCAGTCGTGTCTGGTACTTTGGAAATACCTAGCCTCAGGGTGTTGGCGCAAGGAATACTTGGCATACTTCTCATTCCAGACCACGTAAAAACCTTATTAAATGCTCTGAACAGCAAGGATTTGATTAGGAGAGGCCTGGTAGGTCAGGGATCGACAGTTATTATATCATTTATATTCTACAAATTACAGCCGGTTTTAATTGTGCAGCTAAGAACAAACCCAAAAAAAACACACACAAACACACACACACAAGTTGTTGGTTCAAACATTCTGGCACAAATGAGAATAAATGATCCTGCTATTCAGTCTTCCTCACACCAGACTTCCTCTTCCAGCTACTGAAATTCATTGCTTTCATTTTTATGTACCTCTCTGAATGTACAAGTCACGGGGTCTGACATAGCAGTCGAAATAACCTGCTGCATGGTGAGCGAGAGGACTGCAACCAGCTTTATTTTCACAACACATTAGGATTCCTTCTCTGCAAGTTAACGCAAACCAACCAACTTTAATGTGCTTTCATTTTCAGCACAAATAGCTGCATTAAGTGGTCAGTGGAAAAACAAGGCTGTACATAACGAAACAAAGGCCTCAATTTTTAAAAAGAAAACAGAGGTGGATGGGAGCCCGAAGGGTCCATGTGAGCCTGGTAACGTGTGGTAACCAGAGAGACTGGGGACATGGAGACTCGACTGATCATAGTGACAGGACCTCATTTAATTTAATGCTCAAGGTGTTCCACCCAACACCCTCGTGGGAAAGGTCTGCATTCCTGCTCCTCCTAGCCCACAAGGAGTTCAAACAGTGGAAATTTCTAAAACACCTTGGCCCCTCTCCTGGTCAGTTAGCTCCTCCCGTTGTGGATCTGATGCCAGGCAGCAGACAATGTAGGATTCCTCCACGCTTGACCTTTCTTTTGGGCCTCCTTATCTCGAGAGACAATGGATACGCGCCTGGAGGTGGTCAGTGGTTTGTGAAGCAGCGCCTGGAGTGGCTATAAAGGCCAATTCTGGAGTGACAGGCTCTTCCACAGGTGCTGCAGAGAAATTTGTTTGTTGGGGCTGTTGCACAGTTGGCTCTCCCCTTGCGCCTCTGTCTTTTTTCCTGCCAACTACTAAGTCTCTTCGACTCGCCACAATTTAGCCCTGTCTTTATGGCTGCCCGCCAGCTCTGGCGAATGCTGGCAACTGACTCCCACGACTTGTGATCAATGTCACACGATTTCATGTCGCGTTTGCAGGCGTCTTTATAACGGAGACATGGACGGCCGGTGGGTCTGATACCAGTGGCGAGCTCGCTGTACAATGTGTCTTTGGGGATCCTGCCATCTTCCATGCGGCTCACATGGCCAAGCCATCTCAAGCGCCGCTGACTCAGTAGTGTGTATAAGCTGGGGATGTTGGCCGCTTCAAGGACTTCTGTGTTGGAGATATAGTCCTGCCACCTGATGCCAAGTATTCTCCGAAGGCAGCGAAGATGGAATGAATTGAGACGTCGCTCTTGGCTGGCATACGTTGTCCAGGCCTCGCTGCCGTAGAGCAAGGTACTGAGGACACAGGCCTGATACACTCGGACTTTTGTGTTCAGTGTCAGTGCGCCATTTTCCCACACTCTCTTGGCCAGTCTGAACATAGCAGTGGAAGCCTTACCCATGCGCTTGTTGATTTCTGCATCTAGAGACAGGTTACTGGTGATAGTTGAGCCTAGGTAGGTGAACTCTTGAACCACTTCCAGAGCGTGGTCGCCAATATTGATGGATGGAGCATTTCTGACATCCTGCCCCATGATGTTCGTTTTCTTGAGGCTGATGGTTAGGCCAAATTCATTGCAGGCAGACGCAAACCTGTCGATGAGACTCTGCAGGCATTCTTCAGTGTGAGATGTTAAAGCAGCATCGTCAGCAAAGAGGAGTTCTCTGATGAGGACTTTCCGTACTTTGGACTTCGCTCTTAGACGGGCAAGGTTGAACAACCTGCCCCCTGATCTTGTGTGGAGGAAAATTCCTTCTTCAGAGGATTTGAACGCATGTGAAAGCAGCAGGGAGAAGAAAATCCCAAAAAGTGTGGGTACGAGAACACAGCCCTGTTTCACACCACTCAGGATAGGAAAGGGCTCTGATGAGGAGCCACCATGTTGAATTGTGCCTTTCATATTGTCATGGAATGAGGTGATGATACTTAGTAGCTTTGGTGGACATCCGATCTTTTCTAGTAGTCTGAAGAGACCACGTCTGCTGACGAGGTCAAAGGCTTTGGTGAGATCAATGAAAGCAATGTAGAGGGGCATCTGTTGTTCACGGCATTTCTCCTGTATCTGACGAAGGGAGAACAGCATGTCAATAGTCGATCTCTCTGCACGAAAGCCACACTGTGCCTCAGGGTAGACGCGCTCGGCCAGCTTCTGGAGCCTGTTCAGAGCGACTCGAGCAAAGACTTTCCCCACTATGCTGAGCAGGGAGATTCCACGGTAGTTGTTGCAGTCACCGCGGTCACCTTTGTTTTTATAGAGGGTGATGATGTTGGCATCGCGCATGTCCTGGGGTACTGCTCCCTCGTCCCAGCACAGGCATAGCAGTTCATGTAGTGCTGAGAGTATAGCAGGCTTGGCACTCTTGATTATTTCAGGGGTAATGCTGTCCTTCCCAGGGGCTTTTCCGCTGGCTAGGGAATCAATGGCATCACTGAGTTCCGATTTGGTTGGCTGTATGTCCAGCTCATCCATGACTGGTAGAGGCTGGGCTGCATTGAGGGCAGTCTCAGTGACAGCATTCTCCCTGGAGTACAGTTCTAGGTAGTGCTCAACCCAGCGGTCCATCTGTTTGCGTTGGTCAGTGATTATGTCCCCCGATTTAGATTTGAGGGGGGTGATCTTCTTGATGGTTGGCCCAAGAGCTCTCTTCATGCCATCATACATTCCTCTGATGTTTCCGGTGTCTGAGGCCAGCTGAATATGGCTGCATAGGTGTTGCCAGTAGTCGTTTGCGCAACGCCTAGCTGTTCTTTGTGCAGTACTTCTGGCTGCTTTAAGTGCTGCGGATGTTAAATCGCTGGGGGCTTTCTTGTAGTTCAAAAGTGCAATGCGCTTAGCGGCTATGACAGGTTCCAGCTCTTCATTATGAGATTGAAACCAGTCTGCATTTCTCTTCGCACTTTTGCCGTAGGTGGTCAAAGCTGACTCATAGATGGCGTCTCTGATGTGGGCCCACTTGGTCTCAGCATCCCCTGTGGGAGTGTTTTGAAGGGCTGTTACAAGTGAATTTAGAAATTTTTGTAACAGCTGTGGGTGAGAAATTCTGCTCGTGTTGATGCGCGGGTGGCCCTTCTGCTTGGAATGATGCAACTTCTTTGGTCTGAGTCTAACCTTGCTGCACACCAGGGAGTGGTCGGTGTCACAGTCCGCACTGTGGAAGCTGCGTGTGATTTGAACACTGTTTAAGGCGGCTCGCCTTGTGACAATGAGGTCTAGCTGGTGCCAACGACGTGATCTTGGGTGCCTCCATGAAACCTGGTGACAGGGTTTAGTGTGAAAGAACGAGTTGGTGATGCAGAGGTTATGATAGGTACACAACTCAAGCAGTCTCTGCCCGTTCTCATTCATCCTTCCAACGCCATAGCGCCCAAGGCAGGAGGGCCATGAGTCATGGTCGGCCCCAACCCTGGCATTAAAGTCCCCCAGCAGGAATAGGTGTTCGGTGTTGGGGATGCTGCTAATGATGTTATGGAGTTGTTCATAGAACTGGTCTTTAGCTTCAGGTGCGGAACAGAGTGTTGGAGCATAGATGCTGAGTAGGTGTACTGGACCAGAGGTGGTGAGCAGTCGGATGGACAGTATGCGTTCCGAGCCATTTGAGGGAGGCTCTATCATGCTGAGCAAGGAGTTTCTGATGGCGAAGCCCACTCCATGCTGTCTTGGTTCTTCAGGATCCCTGCCCTGCCAGAAGAAGGTGTAGTCTTGCTCTGCTAGAGAGCCACTCGCGGGGAGGCGAGTCTCCTGAAGTGCTGCAATGTCCACATTGAGTCTACTGAGCTCGTTGTTAATGATGGCGGTCTTCCGAGAATCGTTGATTTGTGTAAGGTCTTCCGACAGGCCAGGACACATAGTTCTGACGTTCCAGCTTGCAAAGCGAAGGGCTGGTACCTTCTTTCCTTTTTTCATGTTGTTTGGTGCGGTGTATCAGTCCACCTTTCGGGCAATGACCCTGAGCTCCAAGCACCCATTGAAGCAGGCAGACTGTGGCGGGACAGAACCTTATTGACCGGGGGCTGCCCGGTTTGAGGCGGGTGGTAGCTGTCCAGTGAGGTGCAATGACCTCTCCCACCGACAAAGGCAACCCGTGGCGCCCAGTTTCTACGCCAATTTATCTGGACTTATAACCGGTAACTGCTGCCTTCCGTGTTGTTTCAGTCGCTGTGAGGCAACTATGGAGTGACCTCTCCATGGCGCATGCCTGGGCAAATTTATGGAGGTTGAGAGTTGCCCAGTCGTCAAAACCCCCCTCTCGGCCTTTCTGGTGGGGTCCAAAGGAGTGCAGGACACGACGTTTGGCACCAGTATGGCTGCAGGAACTGCCGGAAACATGCCAAAGGTGACACATGACCGCCTACGGGGTTCCGCTCCGGATTTTCTGTTAGGGTTTACTCCCTTAGCCTTGGTCTCTCCCGAGACGCCCACAAGGCAGTGGGGTTGTTGGGGCCCCTACACAGGTGTAGGATGGTGCCGGTGGGAGGAGGGGATGCAAGGGGGAGGGGTAGAGGGAGGGGGTGGGGGGGGGGTGCAGGGGAAGGGGGTGCGGGGTGAAGATGGTGCGGGGGGGGCGGGCTGGGACGGGGTTGTGAGGGGGTGAGCTGAGAGGGTGGAGCAGGGAAGGGGACGGGGGGGGGGGGGGGGTGGAATCTGGTGCAGGTAGTAAGCCATTTCCTCAGTGCCCACCATCGACGTCCGGAAAGCTCATCTACGTCCTTCGGGAGGTGAAGCACCATTTGGCAGACTTAGAGGTGATTACATTTGCTAAGGGTTTTTTTTTTTGCAGTGGTTTAAATAAAGGCATGCAGCATTGCCGACAGTGCGCTGCAGATGCTCTCCGAGCCATCTCCCGCGGGCGCTTTGAAGTTGCGGCCGGGGGGGCCGTTCGTGGATGTTTTGGGTGTTCGGGGCACCTTTTCACAGGACTTCTCTCGGGTCCCGCAGCTCCTTCTTCACCTCAATGGACTTACCGCACGCCGTGGCTGCAGACACTCTGGGCGGTGAAGACAGCAGGATCGGAGATTAAAGTATTGACCTTAATATTATGTCAAGATGCCAACGAAGTCATTACACCATGGCTTTTGCACGTTAAGTAGACCCCTGCCTAACTTTAGTGGCAGCCTCACCCAGAGCCTGAATCACTCCCATTAATATTACTGCAGCCAGGAACGCGACGTGTTGGAAGCTAGATCGCTAGGTTCCAGATTATAACCCCTTGCCCAACACTTTCCTGCCTGCCTGGGGCGGGGGTGGATTTCAATCGAAATCTCACAATTGCATCTCAACCAGAAGTCAAACAGAATGGTAACAACAAAATTAGCAGCCATTCAACACACACCTATAAGAATCATCTTTTGATGCCCAACCAACTCCATTTAACCAGTCCAAACATTGGAAAGCTTGTTCATACTAGTTGTGCAGCACACAAACCTGTCTGAACAAAATGCAAGTGCAGGGGAAAAGGAGAGTTCCCGAATAACCAAAACAGCAAAGGAACAGGAGGAGACCATTCAGTCCTTCGAGCCTGTTCTGTCATTCAAGTAGATCATGGCTGATCTGTGCCTCAACTCCATTTCCCTTCCTTAGCTCCATATCCATTGATAACCTTACCCAACAAAAATCTATTGACCTCAGTCTTGAAAGCTCCAGTGGACTCCTGGCATCCACAGCCTTTTGGAGGGAGAATGTTCCAGATTTTCACCACTCATTGCAAAAAGAAATGCTTCCTGATTTTCCTCCTGAACAGCCTAGCTCCAATTTTAAGCTTGTGCCCCTCGTTATGGACACACTCAACAGAGGAAGTAGTTTCCCTGTATCCGCCCTATCAAATCCGTTTAGCATTTTAAACTCCTTGAATAGATCGGCCTTCAACATCTTAAACTCAAGGGAATACAACCCATTATATAACCTGTCCTCATAAATTTAACCTTTAGGTCCCAGTATCATTCTGGTGAATCTGAGCTGCACCTCTTCTAAGGCCAATATCGCCTTCAAGACCAATATAGCAATTTATCATGAAAAGGAACTACTCCCAGGACCTGGCAGGACATCCAAAGAAGTTGAACACTTCAATGAGTTAAAGGCAAGGACTGAATATTACTCTGAAGAATCAGTAGAGGACCTATATGAACATGAAGCAGTTGTTTAATGCTTCTCTGGCAGAAGCTTTTAATAGGAAATAGCAGTTATGAAAACGATGTTCTATATGAAATGACATTATGAAATTAACAAATAACTCTTGTTTAAAAGGTAAATGGTGCACCTTTGACGTGCAGCACTGAACAGGTAGTGGACCATATCGGCATGAAAGAATCATAGCATCTTACAGCACAGAAGGAGGCCATTCGGTCCAACATGTCTATGCTGGCTCTTTGAAAGAGATATTTAATTAAGCCCACTCCCCTACTCTTTCCCCACAGCCCTGCAAATTTTTTCTTTCAAGTATTTACCCAATTCCCTTTGAAAGTTACGACTGAATCGGTTTCCACCACCATTTGAGGCACATTCCAGATCATAACTCGCTGCATTAAAAAAAAAAATCTCCTCATCTCCCTTCTGGTTCTTTTGCTAATAATTTTCAATCTTTATGCTCTGATTATTGACCCTCTCACCAATGGAAACAGGTTCACATTATTTACTCTATCAAAACCCTTCACTACATATGAGTATATGTAAAAAATAGCTGAGTTATTTCAGGTGAGAGTGTCTGCAAGGCAGGGTTTACAGTGATTGGAAGAGTGCATAAACCGCTGGTACACGCCATATTAATCATACATCTCGAAGTCTTCCATATGGTGCATGTCTTTTTTTTTTTAAGTGTGATTATAAACCATATACAATAGGACAATAGCTTTCTTGTATTGCTCCTTGGAAATTGGAGCATCACTGTCCACTTGCACAATGTCCACAAATACCGTCCCAGGTCTGCTTGCGACCTCCAATTCCTCTTTGTTTCCATGTAGAATACTGAAAATATTTTACACCATATCTTGCAGCTTGCCAAGTGCAATGTCATGTTACATCTTGTACATTTTGCAAGTTATGTTACAATAACTTGTCTATTCAGAGCGATTGCACCCAAGCACATAATACGATAGGCAGTTCCAAAACAGTTGTGTGTTTATGTACTCAATGTTCTAGTTACTTTCTTCACGGAGCAAGCCGAACCCAATGGTCTAGGAGGTCTATCCAAAGAGACCATTCATCAGAGGATTAACCATTACCCACCATACCTCAAGGAGGCACCGAAATAGATATGCATTCTGCAGGAAAAAGTCACAAGGAGGAGGAGAAAGAACGGGGTGAATAACTGGGAGTAGGGAGAGGTTTGAGAGGCCAACAAGGTGGAGGTCCACATGCTGAATGTCTCTCCCAAGTTGTATGCGGCCCTTTCCGGACCCACTTTCCAATGAAGAACGATACAGCACCAGGCCATGTTGGGCTATCAACTGCCTTCATCCATAAAACACTGGATGACACTAAGGTTGGGATGAACCTATTGAGCACATGGTGACACAAGACACACGGGCAATGGTGACTCAGTTAGTTATTGAAGTCAATAGGGAGAGTCGGAAATTCCTCACGATCTCCTGCAGAAGCTTTGGGGTCTAAACTCCAAGATGCAAATCACAGTCGTCTCACTTAAGCATTTACAGGGAACTATGATGGATAGACTCCATGCTCTCAGATTGCCCTGCATTTGGAGGACCCCAGAGAAGGTTCAGGAGTAATTGCACAGCTTGAAGACTACAAAGGTAATGGCCAAACACTATTGTAAAAGGACCTGTATCAACATGATGAAAATAGCATTGTGAGCATAAAGAAAGTAGCGGGACAGGGAGGGGGCTGGGGGCAGTATCAGAAGGAAATAGAGACACATGTGAAGTAACCCAAGTGAAACGGGTGGTATTTATATCCACCGTAGCTCCATGTCACTTGTACAAATGACAGCAGCAGGCATTGCCTCAGAAAGGAATCATCCCATAGTGACGACAGAAGGAGGAGACATCTGGCAATGATACAGCTACATCAATGTAAATTGCTAATAACAGATAATGAGCCTGCATTTTTCTCCAGTGCTAGCTAGTTAGCTATGTAACCTGTCAGCTGACATCAGCATGCCTACATTCAGCCTGGAGAAATTGGCAAACACACCAGCGTACCCATGTGGAACTCACCCAGAATTCCAAATTGAAAAATGAGTATTTTACACCAGATCAGGCCTGATGTCAATGAATTTGACAAAGAGAAAGATTTTGAAGCATCACCACAGCAGTGAAAGAGACGAGATTAAACAAAGGAATTTTCTGCTCAAGGGCTTGGCCAGAGTGGTCAATGGTGAGTATATTGCATTGGAGCAAGAGGAGAAAAGTGAGATAACCCAGAGGAGAAGCAGGTATAAGAGGCATATAATTGTTAGCATTACACCAGACAACTGATGTAGTGCAACATGGTCATGATGGAGAAGCAGCACAGGAGGAGATAGCTCACATCCATCAGAGAGGCTGTGCCTGAGATGGGGCACTTCAGAGACAGTCAACCATAGTCAACCCCTAACAATGCCGAGGAAGGTCACCATTTATCTAATTATTCTATCATGCAGGAACCTTCTCGTTACACTGGACATTGCTGGAATCCACCATTTGGTTTTTCCATTGTGTAGAAAAATGGCAGCTGTCCAATGAAAAAAAACAAATGTTTGTAGGTAAGGGAAAATGGCATATTAGTGAAACTTTTGTGATCCATTGTTCCAATTCCTGAAAAGTACCGTATTTTGAAGAGACATTAAACTGAAGTCTTGTCTGTGCACTCATGTGGATGTAAAAGATCCATTTGAAAAACAGCAGAGTTCTCCTAATGTCTTGGCCAACATTCTTCCCTTACTCAATACCATACAAAAAAAAACATCTGGTCAGTTGATCTGTGGAGATGGTGGTGTAGTGGTAATGTCACTGAACTAGTAATCCTGAGGCCCAGGCTTATGCCCTGGGGACACGGGTTCAAATCCCACCACAGCAGCTGGTGGAATTTTAATTTAATTAATTCAATTAATAAATTATTAAAAATCTTGAGTTGAAAGCTACTCTCAGTAATGGTGCTATGAAACCATCATCAATTGTCGTAAAAACCCATTTGGTTCACTAATGTCCCTCAGGGACAGAAATCTTCCGTCCTTACCCAGTCTGGCCTACATGTGACTCCAGATCCACAGCAATGTGGTTGACTCTCAACTGCCCTCAAATGCCCTAGCAAGCCACTCAGTTGACAAGGACAATTAGGGATAGGCAGCAAATGCTGGCCTTGCCAGCAATACCCACACACTATATAAGAATTTAATAAAATATTCATTTGCTGTGTTTCCAATTAAATATTGGGAAGATCAAAGCCATTATCTGCAGTCCCCACAACAAACTCTGTTCCCTACCTGCCAACTCTATCCTTTTCCCTGGCAACTGTCTGAGACCAAACCTGACTGTTTGCAATCTTGGTGCCATACGTGACCCTGAGATGAGCTTCCGACCACATATCTGCGCCATCATCAAGACTGCCCAATAACACCTCTATAACACTGTCCGACTTTGTCCCTGCCTGAGCTCATCTGCTGCTGAAATCCATCTATGCCTTGTTACCTCGAGACTTAACTTTTCCAACGCACTGCTGGCTGGTCTCCCACATTCTACCTTCTGTAAACTGGAGGTCATTCAAAACTCCGCTGCCCATGTCCTTACCCATAACAAGTCCTGTTCACCTATCACCCCTGTAGTTTCTGACCCACATTGGCTCCCGGTTAAGTAATGCTTCAATTTTAAAATTCTCATCCTTGTTTTCAAATCCCTCCATGGCCTCACCTCTCCCCATCTCTGTAAATCTCCTCCAGGCCCACAACCCTCAGATATCCGCACTCATCTAATTCTGGCTCCTTGAGCATCCCCAATTTTAATTGCTCCACCATTGGTGGTCGTACCTTCAGTTGCCTAGACCCTAGGCTCCGTAATTCCCTCTCTAAACCTCTCTGCCTCTCTTTCCTCCTTTAAGATGCTTCTGAAAACCTACCTCTTTGACCAAGCTTTTGGCAATCTGCTGTAATATCGCCTTATGTAGCTCAGTCTCAAAATTAGCTTTATAACACTCCTGTGAGACACCTAGAGATGTTTTATTACTTTCAAGGTGCTACATAAATAAAAGTTGTTGTTGCTGTCATGTCTGGGGTCTTGCTGTGCACAAATTGCCTCCCGCACTTGTCCACCACTACACCTTTTTTGGATGTAATTAGCAGTTAAATACAACAAGAATTTTTTCGTCTTTCAGAACACAAAAGCAGAATGCAACTTTTCCGAAATGCAGTTTATATGACACCATCTGCAGGTTACCTTTACCATTACTAATGCCTGTTATTTTAACTTGTCTACAAACTTGGAAAGATCAGAATAAAATAGACAAAAATAGTACAGCAAAAGTCTTGAATAGCTTATGGAAATTTCCAAAATTTCCTCGATTCAGGGAAGGTTCGATTAGATTGGAATATAGCCAATGTAACTCCTTTATTCAAAAAGGGAGACAGAAAGCAGGAAACTACAGGCTAGTTAGCTTAACATCTGTCTTGGGGAAAATGTTAGAAGCTATTATTAAAGATGTTATAGTAGGGTACTTAGAAAAATTCAAAATAATCAGGCAGAGACAACATGGTTTTGTTAAAGGGAAATCATGATTAACCAATTTATTGGAGTTCTTTGAAGAAGTAACATGTGCTGTGGACAAAGGGGAACCAGTGGATGTACTGTACTTAGATTTCTGCAAGATATTTGATAAGGTGCCACATCAAAGGTTATTGCGGAAAATAAAAGCTCATGTTGTAGGAGGTAACATTTTGGCATGGATAGAAGATTGTCTAGCTAACAGGAAACAGAGAGTAGGCATAAATGGGTCATGTTTTGGTTGGCAAGAAGTAACGAGTGATGTGCCACAGGGATCTGTGCTGGGGCTTCAACTTTTTACAATTTATATAAATGACTTGGATGAAGGGACTGAAGGTACGGTTGCTAAATTTGCTGATGACACAAAGAAACGTAGGAAAGTAAGTTGTTAAGAGGACATAAGGAGGCTACAAAGGGATATAGATAGGTTAACTGAGTGGGCAAAGATCTGGCAAATAGGGTATAATATGGGAAAATGAGAAATTGTCCATTTTGGCAGCAAGAATAAAAAAGCATATTATCTAAATGGTGAGAGATTGCAGAGCTCATAGATGCAGAGGGATCTGGGTGTCCTCGTGCAAAAATCACAAAATGCAGGTACAGCACATAATTAGGAAAGCTTATAGAATGTTATCGTTTATTGCGAGGGGAATTGAATACAAAAGTAGGGAGGTTATGCTTCAGTTATACAGGGCATTGGTGAGACCACATCTGGAGTACTGTGTACAGTATTGGTCTCCTTATTTAAAGAAGGATGTAAATGCGTTGGAAGCAGTTCAGAGAAAGTTTACTAGATTAATACCTGGAAAAGGTGGGTTGTCTTATGAGGAAAGATTGGACAGGCTAGGCTTCTATCTGCTGGAATTTAGAAGAGTAAGAGGTGACTTGATTGAAACATATAAGATTCTGAGGTGTCTTGACAGGGTGGATGTGGAAAGGATGTTTCCTCTTGTGGCAGAATCTAGAACTAGGGGGTCACGATTTAAAAATTGGGGGTCGCCCATTTAAGACAGAGATGAGGTGAAATTATTTCTCTCAGAGGGTCATGAGTCTTTGGAATTCTCTTCCTCAAAAGTCGATGGAAGCAGAGTTTTTGAATATTTTTAAGGCAGAGGGAGATAAATTCTTGATAAGCAAGGGGGTGAAAGGTTATTGGGGATCGGCGGGAAAGTGGGGTCGTGATTACGCCATGATCTTATTGAATGGCGGAGCAGGAATTCGTATGTTCGTATGGAATTCTTCAGAGTCAGTGTCATAATTATCTGGCTGGAATGACTTTAACCAGACTACCCCTAAACCCTTCTTATTGGATCCAGAGTGCTGTTGCAATGATTCCAGCCTTTCTGGTTAGCTCACATAAGCTGTTTAAAGGGTAAACTCCAAAGCATGAATGTAAGACAATTATTCACAATGTCACTACATTTAGGAACTGGAAGAAACTTGTCCAAGTCTACAATACCCTGTGGGGAGAAAATAAATCCTTCAAATCTCAATTTATGTTCAAGATCTGAATTTTATAGTCATATGCTGTAATTCATCATACCCTTAGGCAGACTGATCAGTCTTGTGATTAATGCAAAAATATACATTAATACTGATGGTTTATAATCATTTAATTTTAAAATGTAGAAAAAAGATTTTAAAACACAAATTACAAGGTAAACAATGCTTTTACCTTGACTTCTACATTCACATGCAACAGATGTTGCATCACACGAGGACATTCAGGGTTTACCAAGGTCAAAAACCTTGGTGCAGACCAATAGTTCACTCCGAAACACAATGTTACAGGGGTCGATCAATCAGTGTCACACGGAACACAAATGCTGAGTCACAAATTGCGATTCCTACTCAAAGTACAGAAAGCTTTCAGAACTGTAAAAGCTCCAGGGCATCAAAAACAAAAATATTGTTTCGTTAAAAGAAAAATGGGTGAGATAGCAGTACCAAAAAAGTCAACTGCTTCACTGGATTTATGAAGAAAAGAACTTTCACTGTGGCAGAGATGAAGCGTGATCCTTAAACAACTGCGAACAGTAAGTTGTTCAATCCAATTTCTTCCTTAATTTTAATATCCGGAGAATAATGGACCCATGGGATAATAGTGTTTATGCTGTTGGTACAAAACTCTTGCCAGTTCTGATGTCAACTCAGCACTAAATTTCTAGCCTCGAGCAATGTACCAATTGCTTTGCAATGAATTCATGTTTTGAATCCTATGCAGAGATCTTTCCAAAGCTGGTGCTTTCCACCATCTAGAACTCAACATAAAACCTGAAACAATGTGAAGTTCAAAAACCTTACATTCAGCCTAAAGCTATTTCCCACCCTTGTTTGTACACCAGAATTCTGAATTTCTGACAAGTGCTGTAGCACTGGCAATTTAAATATATCTCAGGTGTCAGCTTGGACTCTGAGGTGGTGGGTTCAATCCCCACTCCACAGACTTGACCACATAATCCAGACTGACACTTCAATGCAGTACTGTGGGAGCGTTGCACTGTCAGAAGCGCCATCATTCAGATGAGGTGTTAAACTCAGATGGGGCGGCACAGTGGCGCAGTGGTTAGCACCGCAGCCTCACAGCTCCAGCAGCCCGGGTTCAATTCTGGGCACCGCCTGTGTGGAGTTTGCAAGTTCTCCCTGTGTCTGCGTGGGTTTTCTCCGGGTGCTCCGGTTTCCTCCCACAAGCCAAAAGACTTGCAAGTTGGTAGGTAAATTGGCCATTATAAATTGCCCCTAATATAGGTAGGTGGTAGGGAAATATAGGGACAGGTGGGGATGTGGTAGGAATATGGGATTAGTGTAGGATTAGTATAAATGGGTGGTTGATGGTCGGCACAGACTCGGTGGGCCGTAGGGCCTGTTTCAGTGCTGTATCTCTAAACTAAACTAAACTAAACTGAGGTCCCATCTGCGCTCTCAGATGGATGTAAAAAATCCTGTGTGCCTATTTTGAATAGCAAGGGAGTTCTCCCAGGTATCATGGCCGAAGTTTATGTCTCAACCAACAACACTAAAGATTATTACAGATCGGTTTGTGGAACCTTGTTCTGTGTAAATTGTCGATCATATTTCCTACATTACACATCAAAAGTACTTTATCAGCTATAAAGCACTTTAGGATAGCCTGAGGTCAAAAATTGACGCTAAATAAACACAAGTTGTTTCTTTCTCTTCACCAACCCAGTCTTGGCATTGCATGAACTGCAGTATTTCAAACAAGGTGGTCCAACACCACCTTCTCAAGCCAAACTAGAGAAGAGTAAAAATGCCAGCCTTGCCAGCAATGCCCACATCCCAAGAATTAATTAAAAACTTATTCCTGTACATTTAAAATCGACAAACTTTATCCATTTTAGATATACACATTTAAAAGAAAGTTTTTTTTGCATATGTCAGCGTGCTTTTATTCATTCTTGGGATGTGGGCTTCACTGGCAAGGCTGCCATTTATTGCCCAACCCTAGTTGTTGATTTGATACAGCTGGATAGCTTGCTATCAGAGAGCAGTTAAAGTCAACCATGTTAGTGTGGGATTGGAGTCAAATATCAGGCAGACCGGGAAAGGTCAGCAGGTTTTCTTTCCTAAAGGACATTATTGGACTGGTTGGGCTTTTACAATCTGACAGCTTCATTGTCACTTTTATTGATAAAAGCTTTCAGCACCAGATTTTTAAAAAAAACTGAATTCAAATCCTTAAAACTGCCATGGTGAGATCTGAACTCACTTCATCAAAATTATTAGTTCAAACTGTGGATTACTAGTCTAGTAACATAACCACAAAACTATCTACTCTATCCATAGATATATTACTCATAAATCTTAAAAGTAGCCACATTAAAAAATAATCAGTGAAAGCAAAGTCCTTTCAAGATTAATTAGATTTGAGTCGACACTTGGATAGTCAGTTACTATGACTTTACGAAGTGTTTTTTCCCTCCAAAAATACTGAATAGATGGATGGATATCCAAGTTGCTAAATCTAAAAGAGCTTTGCAGCCTCATTTTACAACATTTAATAAGCCAGGGTGGATAGGTTATTAGTCTTATAGACGCCTACTAAAAGATGCTCTTAAGTCAGGATACCGAGTGTACCCAGATACATAGTGTGTCCAATTAGAGCAACCAGGCCACAGGATGTTGCGATATCTCCTCTCTCAGAAACGTTTTATATTTCAAGTTTGGCAAACTGACCAACCACTCTTCCTGCCTTGTGAATAGTTTTTACAACAAGGTTCTCTTCCATTTTGACTAACATTGTTCTGCAAGAAGATTAATATACCTGTAGATACACCCTGCACGCCTTAAGGCCCTCAATAATATGCCTTCTGAGCAACCACAACATCAAATGAACCTGAGTAAGATGTCAAGGCAATGAGAAAATTGGCTGCTGATTGAAAATCATAGAATACCAACAACATGGTGCAGATTGTGCCAACCACACAAAGTATGAGAAGCAGTGGCAAGAATGTAAGTAATTGCCATCTGACTAGATTTAAGAAATTCAGACAATGATACATAGGCCATCACAATACTAAAGGCAGGCAATTCAAAAACAATGATTTCTTCTACAGTCTCCAATACCGCAGACCAGCAGTTACATTAATTGCACTGTTACTGAGGCAAATTTAGTGAAATAGGTGTCACATTCCACCAGTCTCATGCACAATTTATCAAAATACTGCAACTATATGTGACTCTTGAAAGACTACTGCAAAACTTCCATCTTTAGAACACTGGCAAAACTATAAAAAGAACACAGCAGAGACCTAAGCACAAAATCTAGGCTGACACACCAGTGCAGTACTGAGGGAGTGCTGTACTGTTGAGAATGTCAGCTTTCAAATGGGATGTTAAACCAAGGCTCCATCTGCCCTTTCGGGTAGACACAAGATTCCAAAGCACTTTTTGATGATGATCAGGGGAGGTTTCTCTTGTGTCCTGACCAATATTTATCAACTAACATCACTAAAACAGATCATCTGGTCAATTTTTTGTTTAATTCACAGGATGGCAAGTCCAACATTTATCGCCCATCTCTAATTGCCCTTGAGCAGGTGGTGAGCTGCCTTCTTGAACTGCCACAGTCTGTGTGGTGTAGGTATACCTACAGTGCTGTTTGGGAGGGAGTACAGGATTTTGACCCAGTGACAATGAAGGAATGGAGATATAGTTCCAAGTCAGAATGGCATGTGGGAGGGGAACTTGCAGGTGGTAGTGTTCCCATGAATCTGTCGTCCTTGTTGTGCTAGGTGGTAGAGGTCCCAGGTTTGGAAGGTGCTCTTGAAGAAGACTTGGTGTGTTGCTGCAGTGCATCTTGTAGATGGTACACACTGCTGTCAGTGGTGGAGGGAATGTTTTAAGGGTGATGGATGGGATGCTGATCAAGCGGGCTCCTTTGATCTGAATGGTGTCGAGCTTCTTGAGTGTTGTAGGAGCTGCGCCCATCCAGGCAAGTAGAAAGTATTCCATCGCACGTCTGACTTGGGTGTGCCTTGTAGATGTGGAGAGGCTTTGGGGAGTCAGGAGGTGAGTTATTCACTGCAGAATTCCCAGCCTCTGGCCTGCTCTTGGAGCCACAGTATTGAATGGCTGTTCCAATTCAGCTTCTGGTCAATGGTGGGGAATTCGATGATGGTAATACCATTGAATGTCAAGGAGAGTTAGTTGGACTTTCCCTTATTGGAGATAGACATGCCTGGCATTTAAGTGGCAAGTAACATGCATGCAACACATCAGCTCAAGCCTGAAATGTTGTCCAGGTCTTGCTGCATGCAAACACAGGCTTTATTATCTGAGGAATTGCGAATGGAACTGAACGTTGTGTAATCAGCAAACATCCCCACTTCCGATCCTCTGACAGAAAGACATTAACCTGAAACATTAAGTTTCTCTTGCCGCAGATGCTGCCAGACCTGCTGGGTATTTCCAGAATTTTCTGTTTTTCTTTCTGAAGCATAAGTCTTCAGCACTACAGCCAGGATGTTGTTGGAGCCCACAGCCTTTGCTGTATCCAATGCATCAGCCATTTCTTAACTGGCTTCTGAGATGGTGGTTGGAATTTTACGTCTTCCCCGCGCCGGGGTGGGGCTGAGGCATAAAATCTAGTGGGAGGCAAGGGGTGCCATTCCCATCGTCAACCTTACCATGCTGCCATTTTACCAGCAGAAGGGGAGGTGGCAAACAGCCAGCCCACCCCAGGTCAATTGAGACTCTTATGTGGCCAATTAAGTGCCACTTATGGGCTTCCTCCTGCCACCGCTGGTATATTACCAGAGGTGGATCGGCACGTCGCAAGCTGAGGAGGCCACCCAGAAATACCTGGTGGCCTCCTCGCAGGCTGGGCGGTTCCTCCTAATCGGACACCCTGTGCCCCAAGGAGGGCCCCCCCGACCGTCACAAGCCACCCCTACCACCCCCCACCCCCACCACCACCACCTCACTGGGGACCAGCTGATGGTCCACATGGATTTATGAATGGGAAAGCTTGTTTAACGAACCGGTTGGAGTTTTTTGAGCTAAATCTAAAATAACAGAACATGCTGGAATATTGAGAGAATGGTTAGCAAAGCGTATGAGATCTTGGGCTTCATAAATAGAGGCATGGAGTACAAAAGCAGGGAAGTTATGCTGAATCTTTATAAAGCTCTGGTTAGGCCCCAACTATGTATTATATCTAGTTCTGGTCACCACACTTTAGGAAGGATGCTAGGGCCCTTGAGAGGGGAGGGTGCAGAAGAGATTTACCAGAATAGTTCCAGGGATGGGGGATTTTAGTTACAAGGTTAGGTTGGAAAAGCTGTGCTTGCTCTCCCTGGAGCAAAGGAGATTGAGAGGAGATTTAATAGAGGTGTACAAGGTTATTATGACAGGCTTAGATAAGTCAGACAAGAAAAAATTGTTAGCATTACCTGATGGTACAAGGACTAGAGGACAAAGAGTCATAGAGAGATACAGCACTGAAACAGGCCCTTCGGCCCACCGAGTCTGTGCCAACCAAAAACCACCCATTTATACTAATCCTACATTAATCTCATTTTCCCTACCACATCCCCACCATTCTCCTACCACCTACCTACAATTAGGGGCAATTTACAATGGCTAATTTACCTATCAACCTGCAAGTCTTTGGCTGTGGGAGGAAACCGGAGAACCCGGTGGAAACCCACGCGGAACCAAACCCGGGTCGCTGGAGCTGTGAGGCTGCGGTGCTAACCACTGCGCCACTGGGCCGCCCAAAGATTTAAGTTTTGGGGCAAGAGATGCAGGGGGAAAACAAGGAAGAAGGAATAAGGAAAACAAAGAACAAGGCAGAACCTTTATAAGCAGCAAATGGTAATGACCTGGAACTGCCCACGAAGGATGTGGAAGCGGAGACAATCAATGATTTCAAAAGGAAATTGGATGGGCAGTTGAAGGAAATAAATTTGCAGGGCTATGGAAATCGAACGGGGAGTGGGACTGACTGGATTGCTCCATGGAGTGCCGGCATAGACTCAATGGGCCAGAAATGACCCCATGACTCGAGATATTCAGCTGGTCAGGTAACATCTGTGGAGAGAAACAGAGTTAATATTTCAGGTCGATAACCTTTCATCAGAATGGATCACATCTGTTCTGAATCTATCCCATTTAGCATGGTGGTAGTGCCACACAGCACAATGATGGGTGAAGACAGGACTTGATTTCCAAAAGGGCTTTGTGGTGGTCACCCCCACCAATCTGGTCATGTGCAGATCCATCTGCGACAGGTAGATTGCACGGATAGGCACCAATATGTTGCCCCATGGACATTTGATAAAATTATTGACTCAGTCGCAGATACGGGCAATTAATCTGTTGTTACGACCGAGGCTGGAGCAATGCACTGTCAATTCAGTCCCATTGCTGCACAGGTCATAGCATACTATTAAAGTTCTCCCACCTACTGGAAATTAGCCAAATTAAACACTTTATTAACCCCCCAGAATAAAAGCAGACCAAACCAGGTATCTTTAAACAACAACAAATTAACTATTTATTAATAAACTAAATCTTAAACACTACTGAGATAAATTTATGTCTAAAGACCTTAACTTCTTATTTATCCTAACCTTCATGTACACACACATACATTCAAAAGCCAATGGGTAATCGGTCTAAAAATAATGTTACTTAGGAATAAATAAGTAGCTGAGTTGTAAGTTCTGGTGATTTATGTTCCCGGTTGGTGAGGTGTCCCAGTGTAGAATAGTCAGGTACCACTCGAAGTCTCCAGGCGAATTCGACAAACAGTCTTTAAGGGATAGGCATCAAAGCACCTCGGCTGCAGCAGGCATCACACAGTTCCGTCACCAAGGAGCATAGCAACACGTCCCCCCTGACTTTAAAATTGGTAGCCTTTCAGTCGAAACATTACTGAGAAATCCAGCAAACACAAGAAGGCAACAGAGTGTCACTCCTGACACAGTGAATTCTTCGAGTTTGGAAGTAAAAAGGAATTTACTACCTACAACAATGCAGGTGTTCTTTTCCAGGGTTCTTTTCTCTTCTTAGGCAATACATAGCCTGTATATCAATGTATTTTTTCTGCTAAGAGAGATCCTTCCTTCAGTGTAGAGCATGCTTCACTGGTCTCCAGATCAAACTGGTTCTAGCTGGTCTCTACACACAGTTAACTAATACAATACAGCAAGTGGCTTCCTCTCTCTCCTGCTGTTGCCTAGGAAACAGGCTTGCTGCTGTCACACACTGTTCTCAAAGGGAGAGAACAACTCTCAGTCTTAAAGGCACACTATTTTTAAACAGAGAGAAAAAAGTTCCATGATACTGTATATAAAGGGTATAGCCAATCTAATGCCATCAAAACACAGTCTGATTTAAAACACATTTCTCCCTATAAATAAAGTAGCTCAGCATACAAATATCAATGGAGAGCAGCACAACAGTATTAGCTAGCTAGCAACACCAAAGTGAATTACTTCTGTTGACTAGAACATGTCACCATGTCATGGGATTCTAGATAGACCTTATCGGTTGACCTCTGTGGATTCACACTGTGTCAGAAGTGCAAATTCATCCAATAAACCATAAAACTCAAGGAGCGGATTGTTATTGTGGTTATTGAGATGAGTCAGTAGAAAAAAATAAAATCAGCAATAGGAAGACAGACCATTTCTCATACTGCTATTGTCACAACACAATTTAACCCGTGGTGGTTAATGTTTGTACAACTTCTCCACCTGCTTGTAATATGTGTCTGAAGACAGGACAACCAACAAAAGGGCAGTGATCTCAAAATCAGGAGCATTTTGTAGGATGGAACAGATAGTACTTCAAAAGAGTCATATAAAACAGAAAAGCAGAGCGAGCCAGGAAGGGACAGAGAGATTAACAGTAGGTAGCCAAGACTAGTTTATTCATCTTGACAGCCTGTTAAACCAGGTCCTGGATTCAAAAATACAGAAACAACAGCATCTCTCATCGACAAAATGTCATTTACTCACCAAAGCTGGTGACAAACTAAGATAAAAACAATTACAAATGAAGAGTGCCCTTCAGTTCCTCCAATAAAGTGATTCTCTTAAATTCACTTATACCCACATCTCAGTCTATCACTGTTGATTCTGATTCAGCCCTGACAAAATAATTTTAAAAAAGCTTTTCTGCAAAAAATTGAGCGGTTGTTACTGCATGTATTATTCAGTTATAAAATGCTTAATCATCTGTATGATTGTACTCCAGACTAACCAATTTATGTCCAAGCCAAATCTCTTACCTGTTAGCAAAGGTGCAGTTTTAATGTAATGTAATTATATGGTACAGACAACTTTCAAATGACATTGGTCACTCAGGTTATCTGCCCTCAAACTGGATAGTAAATGATGCACATTGCAGTTACTGATCTTTGACATACTTATACAACCTGTCCTTTCATCCAATTCACAGCAAAAAAATCAGCTAATGACTGTTTCTAACGTAGTCATTGAAATGTGATATATTTTTACTATGTCTTCCCCGACAGTTTTTAAAACAGCGAATGCAGCATGGATTTTAAGACATCGTAGACAGTTGATCATAGATTAAGGTTTATTAAAGCTAACCATTACATTGTATTTACTATTGTATACAAGTCAGCAGCATCCTGCTTTTTGCCAATATCACTCAGCCCCGTTACACCACACTCTTGTATTCATGAAGAACTTACAGTGCTGACTTCTGGAGACTCCTTAGATTTTCTTGCCAGTTTTCCCCTCAATACAAGTTCTGGAACAATGTGATTCCACATGGATAGCAGCGGAATTGTGACGGTTATATAGAAGTAAAAGTCCAGCAACTTTCAACATGCCACTGAGCTTGTGCCCCAAGTGAAAGTAATGCATGCCAGAGCATAGAAATCAAGACATTCCCTAAGTGACTTTTGCCATTTTAAAATGAGTTTATATAACACAAGCCTTTAAACTAACCTAGCTGCTAGGGAGTTGGGGGAGAGAGAGAGAGAGAGAGAGAGAGAGAGAGAGAGCGCGAGAGAGGGAGAGAGAAGGGGAGAGAGAGGGAGGAGAGAGAAGAACAGAGAGAGAGAGAGAGAAAGGACAGAGAGAGAGAGAGAGAGAGAGAGAGGTGTCCAACCTTTTCGCGTGGGGAGCCATATTACAATTTTTGTCTTGCATAGGGGGCCGCTGAGACAATTTCAGAAAGATAAAGGCATTTAAAATTAGATCAAAACAACAAATGCGCATTTTTGTGAAGAAGCTTTAAATGAGAAGACTAATTTATTGTCTTACTTTCCTGTCACTATCTTGGACACTGATTTAGTATGATACCTAGCATTTTTTTTCTTGCACAAGTAGTCAATGTCTGCCTGCACGCTTGCTGTAGCAATGCAGAATTATTTTGGACAGATGTTCATCTATCTGCAGTGATCTTGATCCCTCTCTCTGTGTCTGTCTGCCTCTCTCCTCTCTGCCTCTCTTTCCCCCGCTCTGTGTCCCACCCTTTGTGTTGTCCCCCCCATTGTTCCCGCTATCTCTCTCTCCATCTCTGTCCCTCTCTCTCCCCATGTCCCCATCTCTCTCTCTCTTCCCCCCACCCCCCATATCTTTCTCTGTGCGAGACCCCCACCTCCACCTCCGTCCATTGCTGAAGCAGGAACAGCAGTTTCCAAACTTCAGACAGATTCAGGGTTTTCCAACAAGCTTTTTAAAAAAAATAATCGGAATCCACCAGAAAACCCCAAGCTGTCCGAAGTTCAGAATCGCCGTTCCTGCTTCCAGCACCTGTCAACTGTGAAATTGACAGTGCGATTTTTTTTAAAACCACTCTGGTCGGAAAGAAGAAGCCAATGGGAAATTTCTCATACCTGAAATTACCTGTCACGGACCTCAAAATCTTTTACCAAGGTCACCGGTGCCTCTGAACGGACATGCTGCTGACCCCTGATAGATTGGCACACACGAGGTCAAGTAGATTTTTCCCTCCTGTTGGTTCTCTCACCACCTACCGCAAGCCCAGTCTGTGAGCTACGTCCCTCAGTACTCAGCCTTCTCGTCAGTTGTGGTACTACTGAGACACTCTTGGTGATGGACACTGAAATCCCCCACCCAGAGTAGTGCTTTTTCCAAGTGGTCTTCAACATGGAGGAGTATTGATTCATCAGCTGAGCGAGGATGGTTCTTGGTAATCAGCAGGAGGCTTCCTTGACTATATATATTTGTCCTGATGCTGTGAGACTTCATGGGGTCATGCTGGTGATACAGGACATACCCAGGGATGATGAGGAGGGGTCTGTGGCATTGTCTGAAAAGGTACGAATTGGTGAGTATGACTATGTCAGGTTGTTGCTTGACTAGTCTGCGTGACAGCTCTCCCAATTTTGGCACAAATCCCCAGATGTTAGTGAGACGCATTTTGCAAGATGTGCTTTTGTTATTTCAGAATCCAATGCCTAGGTAAACGTGGGGTTGTCCATCCACTTTTATTCTTATTATATTGTTGTCATAATAGTTTGGTACAACCAGAGCGGCTTGCTAAGTCATTTCAGAAGGCAATTAAGAGTAAAATTCCATTGCTGTGGATCTGGAGTCACATATAAAATGAGACCAGGTAACTTCCTTCCCTAAAGGGCATTGCAACAGTCTGGTAGTTTCATGGTCACCTTAGCTAATATGAGGTTTTTTTTTATTTCAGATTTATTTAATGAGCTAAATTTAAATTCCCCAGCTGTCGTGGCGAGATTTAAACTCATGTGTCTGGATCATTAGTCCAAGCCTCTGTATTACTGACTCAAAACATAACTTCTATGGTACCATTCCTTCATTATCTCATTGCTGTTTGTGGGACCTTGTTGTGCAAAAATTGGCTGTTGTGTTTCCTACATTACACCAGTGACTACACTTCAAAAGTACTTCATTGGCTGTAAAGCACTTTGGTTTCTCCCGAGATCATGAAAGGTACTATATAAATCCAAGTCATTTCTTTCTTATACAGTGGGCAACAGAAAATCTACATATAATATAATATCTTCAAACAGTCATAGGGAGATAGTCACAAACCAATACTATTCAGATTTATTTCACAATCCATCCTAGCTAAATAAATTCAATACTTAACCGAAGCTAGTGGGATTTTCAAGATGGCTTCACGCCACATCTGCAGAGCATTAAAGCATCATTTGCATTTGTAATAATTCCCATTAAAACTAAACGTCACTTTTTTCTTTTAAAGAAAAGTATCAACCGACACCTGTGGTATACACAAGTTAATAATGACCAGGCTATATCCACTTTATTTCACACACTGAAGCCTGCAGTTAGAAATAAAGAGAACCAAAATGTGGGAAAAGCATACTTGACCTCGTCCTCGCTAGTCTACTCGTCACAGATGCATCTGTCTATGACAGTATTGGTAGGAGTGACCACTGTACAGTCCTTGTGGAGACAAAATCCTGTCTTCATACTGAGGACACCCTCCAATGTGTTATGTGGCACTACCACCGTGCAAAATGCGATAGATTCAGAACAGATCTAGCAGCTCAAAACAGTCTACAGCACCTAATGGATGCCATCAGCAGCAGCAGAATTGGAATCAACCACATGGCCTGGCATATCCCTAACTCTACCATTACCATCAAGCCAGGGGGCCCAACCCTGGTTCAATGAGGAATGTAGGAGAGTATGCCAGGAGCAGCACCAGGTGTACCCAAAAATGAGGTTCCCGCCTGGTGAAGCTACAACGCAGGATGACTTGCATGTGTAACAGCATTAGCAGCATGCGATGGACAGGGCTAAGCGATCCCATAGCCAACGGATCAGATCAAAGCTCTGCAGTCCTGCCACATCCAATCATGAATGGTGCTGAACGAATAAACAACTAACTGGAGGAGGTGGTTCCAGAACCATCCTCACTCAATATTGGGGGAGACCAGCACATCAGTGCAAAAGACAAGGCTGAATCATTTGCATCCATCTTCAGCCAGAAGTGCTGAGTGGATTATCCATCTCGGCCTCTTCCTGAGGTCCCCAGCATCACAGATGCCAGTCTTCAGCCAATTTGATTCATTCCATGTGAAATCAAGAAATGGCTGAAGGCACTGGATGCTGCAAAGGCTATGGGTCCTGACAACATCCCAGCTGTAATATTGAAGACTTATGCTCCAGAACCAGCTGCACCATTAGCTAACCTGTTCCAATACAGCTACAACACTGGTATCTACTGGAAAACTGCCCAGATATCTCCTATCCACAAAAAGCAGGACAAATCCAATCCAGCTAATTACGGCCCCATCAGTATACTCTCCATCATCAGCAAGTGATGGAATGTGTCACTGACAGTGCTATCAAATGGCACTTAGACAGCAATAACCTGCTCACTGATGCTCAGGCTGGGGTCCAGCAGAGCCACTCGGCTCTTGACCTCATTATAGCCTTGAGCCAAACATGAGAATGACTGCCCTTGGAAATCACAGTGGCGCACTGGTTAGCACCGCAGCCTCACAGCTCCAGCGACCCGGGTTCAATTCTGGGTACTGCCTGTGTGGAGTTTGCAAGTTCTCCCTATGTCTGCGTGGGTTTCCTCCAGGTGCTCTGGTTTCCTCCCACAGCCAAAAGACTTGCAGGTTGATAGGTAAATTGGCCATTATAAATTGCCCCTAGTATAGGTAGATGGTAGGGAATATAGGGACAGGTGAGGATGTGGTAGGAATATGGGATTAGTGTAGGATTAGTATAAATGGGTGGTTAATGGTCGGCACAGACTCGGTGGGCCGAAGGGCCTGTTTCAGTGCTGTATCTCTATATCATATCATTTGACCGAGTATGGCATCAGGGAGTTCGACAAAAGTGAAGTCAAGGGAACTCTGTGGAGGGGTGAAATGCTCCACTAGTTAGAGTCATGCCGAGCACAAAGGAAGAAGGTTGTGGTTGCTGGAGGCCAATCACCTCAGCTTCAGGACATCACTGCAGGAGTTCCTCAGGGTGGTGTCCTAGGCCCAACCATCTTCAGCTGCTTCAGCAATAACCTTCCTTCAATCATAAGGCAGAAGCGGGGATATTCGGTGATGATTACACAATGCTCAGTGCCATTTGCAACTCCTCAGCTACAGAAGCAGTCTGTGCCCGCATGCAGCAAGACCTGGACAACATTCAGGCTTGGGTTGATAAGTGGCAAGTAACATTCATACTTCATAAGTGCCAGACCATCTCCAACAAGAGAATCTACCATTGCCTCTTGAACTTCAACAGCATTACCTTCATTGGATCCCCCACTGTCAACATCCTAAGGGTCACCATTAACCAGAAACGTAACTGGACCAGCCATATAACTGCTGTGGCTGTAAGACCAGGTTAGAGGCTAGGAATCCTGCGGCGAGTAACTCACCTCCTGACTCCTCAATGCCTGTCCACCATCTATAAGGCACAAGTCAGGAGTGTGATGGAATACTCTCCACTTGCCTGGCTGGGTGCAGCTCCAACAACACTCAAGAAGCTCAACTCCCGCTTGATTGGCACCCCATCCGCCACTGACGCACAGTAGCAGCAGTGTGTACCATCTATAAGATGCACTGCAACAACTCACCAAGCCTCCTTCAACAACACCTTCCAAACCCGCGACCTCTACCAATTAGAAGGACAAGGGCAGCAGACGCATGGGAACACCACCACCTGCAAGTTCCTCTCCAACCGACACACCATCCTGACTTGGAACTATATCGCCGTTCCTTCACTGTCACTGGCTCAAAAACCTGGGACTCCCTTCCTAACAGTACTGTGGGTTACCTACACTACATGGACTAGAGCGGTTCAAGAAGGCAGCTCACCACCACCTTCTAAAGGGCAATTAGGGATAGGTAATAAATGCTGGCCTTGCCAGCAACATCCACACCACATTAACAAATTAAGAAAAAAAAATGGAAAAACAATGTCCTTTGAAAACAAACATTCAGATTTTCTGTTGAAATATTACACTTCAAGCAAGCAGCGAAGATGGTGAGGAAAACTGGAAACATTAGAATGTATCACAATACCTAAACTCTTAAAATTATGTGGACAGGCTGAATCAACGAGTTTTGAATTCCCTTGACTATAGGAAATTCAGGAGTGATCTAATTGAAGTGTTTAAGATGAAAGGAGTTATTACGGTGGATAGAAGCTTTCCTCTGGTGGATGTATCCAGAACAACGGGGTGTAACCTTAAAATTAGAGCAAGGGTGATGTCAGGAAGCACTTCTTCACACAAAGGGTAGTGGAAATCTGAAACTCTCCTACAAAAATCTGTTGATATCGCGGGTCAATAGAATCTTTCAAAACTGAAAGAAAGATTTTTGTAAGGCAAGGGCATCAAGAGATATGGAAACAAGGTGGGTAAATGAAGTTAACATACAGATCAGCCATGATCTAACCTGAAAGGCAGAACAGGCTTGAGGGGCTGAATGGCCTACTTCTGTTCCTAATTTGTTCGATTCATCTGCTATCCACTGGCCAGCTTCTTCCAGAGTCAGACTTTCCGTCTGAGCTCCACCAGATAAAGCCTGCATACCACTACTTATCCAATGATTCCTCTTCATTTGCAAAGCGTCCAGTATCGACATCATGGATGCCATGCCACTGAGAACCATCGCTCGGCGAGTGCTGGGGGTTTTCATGGATCTTTCTGGACACTGAATTCTATCAAGGCTGTGTACTTTGCTTCCCCCTAAACGTTCTTTGCTCCTTTGGACCCAGCTGCCACCAAATGCATCTGAACAAATTCCGGACGAGTAAAGAATATTTGGTGTTGAATAGGGCACAGACGGTCCTATTTCAAAGCAGTGTCAACAACCCTCTCTTAGGACCCACTCTCCCACAAACACCCCGTAGAAATTTTACAATAAGTATTGTCTGCCTTTCAAATAAAATGAATGGAGTAATTGAATTCTGTCTAACATAGAATCATATATGATCCAGCGCACAAAGAGGCCATTCGGCTCATCACATCTTTGCTAGCTCTTTGAAGATGCTATCCAATTAGTTTCACTTCCCTGCCCTTTATGCTGTACTCTATTTTGTCATGCCCCACAGTACTGATGGAAATAGAGTTTCTGCCTTCAGCAGCATTTTAGGCATATCAAATAGAAATTTACACTTTACACTTTAACACTTTGAACGGCGGTCAGTTCAAAATTGTGCTTTTTGCACTGCTTCAATATGACGCACAGAATCTGGGTCTGTCAGTCTCTAGGTCAGCAAGAGGTTTCTATCTGGTGCAGTCATACTAGCCAAAAAGATAGGTCACGACCAAAATCAAATGCTTTACATTATCACTCAAAATAGAGCTTTGACTCTAAACCCAGGTCTCACTGACATTCAAACTCCTTGGTACTGTCCATCAGTGAGCCACATCAACAAGCTAAAATAAAAGCAAAATACTGCGGATGCTGGAAATCTGAAATAAAAACAAGAAATGCTGGAACCACTCAGCAGGTCTGGCAGCATCTGTGGAAAGAGAAGCAGAGTTAACGTTTCGGGTCAGTGACCCTTCTTCGGAAGGAACGGTAGTTCCGATGAAGGATCACTGACCCGAAACGTTAACTCTGCTTCTCTTTCCACAGATGCTGCCAGACCTGCTGAGTGGTTCCAGCATTTCTTGTTTTTACATCAACAAGCTGCCTGCCAACTCAAGAAAAACCTCTCTAGCGTGCTCTCCAGTTTTTTTTCCATTTGCACGCTTGCTTCAGGTACACCTTATAGCTCCAATCACCTGGAATTCACACTGTTTACTATAATGCACCTACACATACTAAGCAATCTGAAAATGTTCTGTTGCACTCTACCCCTAACAACAACACATGGCCAAAAATGGCAACCTATCAGATCCTGTCATTAGACAATCACTGTGCTTGCCGAACTACATTGCCTGCAGGTCCAGCAACGCCTTAAATTTAAAATTCTTATCTTTGTATTCAAATCCCTCCATGCCCCTGGCCCTCCCCATCTCTGTAATCACTACCAGCCCTCCAAGATCTCAGCTTTCCTGTAATTCTGGCCTCTTGTGCAACTCAATTTCCTTCATCCCACCATTGGAAGCTATGCCTCCACCCATCTCGGCCCAAAAGCTCTGAAAATCTCTTCCTAAATCTCTCTGCCTTTCCACCTCTCCCCCTTTGAGGGCCTCCTAAAAACTTTGCCTTTCGACCAAGCTTTTTGTCACCTGTCCTATTACTTCCTTATGTGGTTCAGTTTCTGACAAAGCTCCTATGAAACACCTTGGGTCAATTTACTACATTAAAATTACTATATACATGCAAGCGGTTGATGAACAGCTTTTAAGCAAGTACAGAATCCAGAGAAAAGGTGCGGTCGGGAAAAGAACAATAGCAAAGGTCTGCGATCAGGTGGAGGACAGGGGTGATTAAATGGCAAAAAGTGATACTGGGACAAACATAGAAGCTAATAATGGATCATGAGGAGATGTAAATGGTTGCAGCCGATCATCTATAACAGATGCTGCCCGACCTGCTTTGTGTGGCCAAATTTCCAGCATCCGCAGTATTTTCAGTTTGACTAAATAAGATAGCTATTTTTATAAAAATGTATGACTTAAAGCAAGGGGTGGGGGAGGGGGTTCATTATACACAGAGCATATTATACTCAAAGATTTAAAGTAAAATGATTTTTCATTTTTGCAAGCATTCATGCAAAGCGATGTAGAAGGGTGGGTGTTACAGGGTGTAGCAATGTAGAGATCAGTGCTGCATAGAAACATTTCTAATCCAGGCTATTTACAACCTTCCTCAGGTGGCTCCTTTCACACACACACACACACACACACACACACACACACACACACACATCACCAAAGGGCAAGCGATTGTGACACACGAGCCTGCGCACAAAGATTATGTTGTTACTGATAAAGACGCTCGCACCCACTGTGGCACATTGATGCATTCCAAGGAGCCCAGACATACCTGCATTTTTCCTGCATGATATCAGAAACCTGCTGATATTACCAACTTTCCACTTACCTACAGACAATATGAAGAGAAACCTGCATTAGAATACAACAGTGCAGGCCATAATGGAGCAAACCTTCCAATAAACACTGGAAATTGATGGATAAACAAATTCCCTCGTTCTTCAAGAGTTTTTAAGGCTTCTGACTAATCTTTTTTTAAAAAAAATCGATTTTGCAACAGGTGCCAATATTTCATTTCCATTTTAAAGATGGAATATTCTTTTCAGTACAGTGGCTCTGCACACCCTCAGTACTGCACTGGATTACATGCACAAGTCTCTGCAGTAGGACTTGGACCCACGGCCTTCTGATTCAGAGGCAAGAGTGCTATCAATTCAGCCACAGCCGATAATCTGTGTACTATACACGATTGGTTTGCTCTGAGTACTGAGAGTAAGGTTTCTGATTTGCATGCCTGTAATTTGTATCAACATAAAACAGAACTCCAAACATTACTTTTCTTTAAAATAACCAGCAGATTAAGGCAGTAATTCAGCGTGAAGGTTGCACTTCCAAGATTTTACAAGACAGTTTTGAGGATGTGAGTGATTCTGGAAAACTCACACTTACCACTTATCCCTAGTTGCCGAGATGACGGTTGTGGGCATTCTCCTCGAATCCCTTTGGTCCACAATGATGTTAGGATTTTGACACAGTAGTGATAAAAAAAACAGCAGCGTATACCTATATCAGGATGGCATGCAATTTGGGAGGGGAATTTGCAGGTGACCTTCAAGGCTCCCACAACCTTGCTATTCTTATTCACTTTGGGATAGAAAGATGCTCTTGTAGTAAACTTGGTAAATTGCTGCAGTGCATTCAGCAGCCACTGCAGGTGGTGGGCCAGGTGGATATAGAGTCCGGTGGTAGGGGCCAAGTGGACAGCTTGATCCTGGATGGCACTGAGTTTCTGGAGTGCTGAGCATTCCATCACACCCTTGTCTGCAGACAAGGACAGACTTTGAGAGAATCAGAAGGGGAGACACCCATTGCAGAGTCTTTGCCCTAATAGCCATATTGTTGACATGACTTGTCCAATTAAAACATTTCCAGTCAATGGGGACCCCAGGATTTCAATGCTGGGAGGTCTCACAATGGTGTTACTATCAGGGGAAGTGGTTGGGTCTTTTCTTGTTGGAGATGGTCATTGCCTGGTACTTAAGTAGCAGGAATATTACTAGGCATTTACCAGCCAAAGCCTGAAGGCTGCACACACTCTAGTGTTATGGGGGCTTTATTATCAGTGGAGCTGAACAAATGACCAGTCCCATTCCTGACCATACAATGGAGGGAAAGTCATGGATGAAGCAGCTGAAGATGGTCATTGGTACATTACCAGAGTGAGTTATTGGCTAAAAATCTTCTGCTAAATATTATTACAATCAATCTGTCTTGCGAGAGAGAGAATTCCCCTACTCTTCTTCGAAATAGTGCCATGAGATCGTTCACATCCATCTGAGAGAACAGGCATCACTTCAGTTTAACGTCTCATCTAAAGAAAGCATCTCTGGTAGTGCAGTACTTCCTCAGGACTGCACTGGAGTGTTAGCCTTGATTATGTGCTCAGGTCTGTGCAGCAGGGCTGGAACCCACAATTCTCCAACTCAGATAATAGTGCTACCATTGAGCCAAAGCTGGTCGCAAGGGACATTAGAGAGTTACCATAACTATATGCAGAATGAAGCAAGTTTCTCATATTTGCCATACAACTGGTCCAGACCAGGGTGTTATGACCAGATGAGAAAAATGTCTGGGGGTCCCTCTCAGCCTTCCTCTGGTCTTACCATAACAGGGTTTAATTTTCAACACACTGTGTTTTTAGCTCCCCCTTGGTGAATCCTTATTCACTGCTTTCCAATTATAAGGCAAAGAAACCAGCACAAACAGGCTTTCTTAGGTTTAAAGAAGAAAAGTTGAAATTTATTAAACTTAAACTCTAATTCAAGCTCACTGTAGAGTCCTTGATTGTAGGTAGTTCTTGCTTTTCATTGGGGCCCAGTATTCTTCTTAAACCTTGTTCACTGTAGGAGACTTTTCTCTCCTGCAGTTCATGTGTCTTCAGTGGATTCAGAGGCTTGTGAGAAAGAGATGAGAGCAAACAGGAGAGATCTTCTCAGTTCAGGAGCAAACAGGCAGTCTCTGTAGAGGCCTGCTCAGGTCAGGAAAAAAAATCCGACCCGAACCTGACCGAGCCACAGCAGACCCGAGCTGACCCGGCCCGAGTCCCTCCAATTTTGCCCCGAGCCCAACCTGAGCCTGCCCCACCTCAACACGACCAGAGCCCAACCTGACCATCCGTTTACTTACCTTCCAATTGGGAAGTTCCACGAAGCTGCAGCGCATGTGTCATGACATCATAGTGACGTCACTCGCTCACTGCACAGACTCAGTTTCGTTCCGGACTTCCAGCTCAGGTAAGTTTTTTAATTTCAATACATACCGGCAGAGCACTTACCGTGCGTGTCCGGCCCGACCCGACCTGGACTCAGCCCGACCCAAGCCCGAAAGCCGTACCTGGAAGATGGGCCCAACCCGACGCGAACCTGACACATGTCGTCAGGTCCCGTCGGGTTCAGGTCGGGTAGCAGGCCTCTAACTCTCTGTCCAAACTGTTTGCACAATTCAGAAAACTCCAGGTTGCCAAGCAGGTTAGTCATGTGACTAACTGGTCTGACCAAGTCTTGGCTCTGTGGATTGCATCATCTTAGCAGTCTCTGGAATGCTCCTCTTACACACAATACCTGGTGATCAAGGTCCATTGTGGGTTGAATGTGTCAGGTAATGGTCCTTTGTCCTTCCAATAACCATCTGTTAATATGCAAATGTCTTTTCCAGCCATGGCTGATTTGTTTAACAAGTCCTTTCTTCACTCCAGTAACAGATTAAAATCAATGTTCATGACAAAATTAATGTGCCTCATTCTTGGCAGGTGGGAGCCTGGCATGACAAGAGCAAGTTGCTACCTTTCTTGTTTGTCTCATTGTTATAGGACTGAAAAGAAGTTAAAACAGCTCCAGGTCCAGTATCCACACAGGAAGAGAAAAAGCTATTTTTCTTCATTTTCTACAGACAGTCAGTGTGACATGCTTGACTGCTCAGTGAGCATCATTACTGGTCTCAGAAAACCACAAGCAGATATAAACAAAATAAAAAAGGTGTTTCCAATTTGTAAAAACTCCAGATCAGGACAGTAGGTATGATGTGAAATGCAAGTTAGAACTACAAAAATATGCAATAGCAAACTAACAGTCTTAAAAAAGGATGAAAACATTTTTAATAACCAATGGAGGTGCAACACTCCTCCAAACATTCGAAACGGGAGTAGAAACCCTTCATGTACTGTCACTGCCCTCACCAATCTTCTTTAATTCAACACAATGGCCATTTCTTCACATACACTTTCGGATATCCAACCATTTCAACAGGAAGCTGCCAGTCTAACTGAAACACTACACACAGTCGCACACAGAGTTTACAAAGTGCAACTGAGGTCTCTTCTAAATATGCGGCCACTTAACTCAAATGATCTGATCATTCAACGTTTCATAAGCACTAAATTTCCCACGTTAATGTTACTTAATGCATAAAGTGCAGAAAAAAAGTAAACTGTCTACCAGGGCAGCCTTGTGGGGGGGAAGGGTTCCATTTGAAAAATCTTGGCTGTTAGAACTGAAGGAAAATGATTCCAGGTTTGACCTGAAAAAGCCTCAATGCTGAAGTCACTTTTGGAATTTCCTTTGTTTTGATCAGTGCATACGCCCAAGCTCTTAATTCTCCAGGTTTCCTCAGTCTATTGTGTATGCTACACTAGCCTTCTGGTTAAAATGGACAAAACATCATAAATCATTCAAGAGGTTTAGAGCAGACTGGCCAAACCAAAAAAAAAGGGACCTAAGGCAGCCTATTAATACACAGCTGCTTATGAAAAAAAAGACACACAAAACTAAAACGGCAAAAAATTCTCTGAGCTGTTTCTACCAGAGCGTGAACCCGAAGGTAAGTATGCAGTCATTTGGAACAGAATTGTAAAATCCCCACAAACTGGACCATAAATCCCCCACAAAACCTACATCAAAAAAATGAAAATGATAAAAGCCCTGAAAGCCACCAGAAGTGAACACAGCCAAAAATGTGCTTTACTGTGAACTCCATTAAACACATGCAACAAGGCTCAACACAAACTCCCTGCAGCAGAATAGGTGAAGAGGGGTCAAGTGATGTTCTGTGGGTGCAGACCAACACACCACATCTCCAACCTCCACTACTTTGCATGATCATTTCCAAATTCATCCCACCGTTTGTGCTAAATTATCAACGTGATCTTTTCTCAATTTATCATGCAATCAAGCTAAAAATATTCAACAATAAATCGCATTTATAGAGTGCCTTTCAGCACCTCAGCACACTCCAATGGACTTTACAACCAATGAAGTACTTCTGAAGTAGTCATTGTTGTAATGTAGGAAATGCAGCAGCCAATTTGTACGCAGCAAGATCCCACTAACAGAAAACTGCGAACAACCAGATTTCTTTTTTAAGTTTTAGATTTAGATTTAGAGATACAGCACTGAAACAGGCCCTTCGGCCCACCGAGTCTGTGCCGACCATCAACCACCCATTTATACTAATCCCATATTCCTACCACATCCCCACCTGTCCCTATATTTCCCTACCACCTACCTATGCTAGGGGCAATTTATAATGGCCAATTAACCTATCAACCTGCAAGTCTTTGGCATGTGGGAGAAAACCCACGCAGACACAGGGAGAACTTGCAAACTCCACACAGGCAGTACCCAGAATTGAACCCGGGTCGCTGGAGCTGTGAGGCTGCGGTGCTAACCACTGCGCCACTGTGCCGCCCAGTGATGCTGGTTGAGGGATAACTATTGGCCAGAACACATTGGAGAACTCCGCTGCTCTTCTTCAAATCTTTCACATGCACCCGAGACAGCAGACTGACCTTAGTTTAACATCTCATCCAAAAGACATATGCTGAATCTATTTAGAAAGTTGCTGGTTGGTCTGTACCTTGATACCACTCACTGATCTTAATCAGAGGTGTCGGTCGAAACTACCCGCAGACCAGAAGTAGCAGCAGGGCCTGGCAACTCATTCACTTGTACTCCACTGGTGAAAGAGCAGCAAATCCAAGCAATACCACCAAACAGTTTGCTTCTAAGTCAACTTAGTTTAGGCTGGGCTGCAGGGGTAGAGGAGGGAAGCAACAGTGAAAGTGCTTTTTTGCATTTTTAAGTCTGTAACTGAACTGGGAGGGAAAAGAGTGAGGAGATTCCTCTTCTTTGAAAGCAGTGTTCGCTGTTGTATATAAAAGGAAGTTCTTTCTCTGTGACCCCATGGCTCTGCGACACAGAACTAAATGGCATACAAAAGACAACATTTAAATGTTGTTCTCCCATCCAGATAATTCTTTTTTTTAGATCAGACATAATCAAACTGTGGCATAGTGGCAATGTTACCGGACTAGTAATCCAAAGCCCGGACTAATACTCTGGAGACATGAGTTCAAACCCCACCACCATTCAATTAATAAATCTGGAATAAAATGCTAGTCTCGTGAATAATGATATGAAATGACTGGATTGTGTCATAATACCCCATCTGATTCACTAATGTCCATCCTTACCCCATCTACATGTGACTCTAAACCCACAGCAATGTGGTCACTCAGCTGCAAACGGCTACAGAAACGGCAAAGAAGAATAAAACCTGACGGAACACCTGGCATCGACCAAGGCACCAAACCACAAAGGCACACCTTGTCCAGTTGACCCTGAAAAGTCCTCCTCACAAACATCTGAGGACTTGTGCCAAAATTAGGAGAGCTGTCCCACAGACTAGTCAAAAAACAGCCTGACAGTCATACTCACAGAATCATATCTCACAATGACCCAGAATCCTCCATCACCATCCCTGGTTACGTCCTGCCCCACAGGCAGAGGTAAGAGGCATACTGGTATACAGTCAGGAGAAAGTAGCCCTGGGATTCCTCAACATTGACTCCAGACCCCATGAAGTCTCATGGCATTGGGTCAAACAGAGGTAAGGAAACCTCCTGCTGGTTACCACTTACCACCCCCCTTCAGCTGATGAAACAGTGGTCCTCCATGTTGAACACCACTTGGAAGAAGCACTGAGGGCAACAACAGCACAGAATGTACTCCAGTGGGAGACTTTAATGTTCATTACCAAGAGTGGCCCAGTGGTGCCACTGCTGGCTGAGTCCTGAAGGACATATCTGCCAGACTGGGCCTGTGACTGGTGGTG
This sequence comes from Heterodontus francisci, assembly GCF_036365525.1. Lineage (NCBI taxonomy): Eukaryota > Metazoa > Chordata > Chondrichthyes > Heterodontiformes > Heterodontidae > Heterodontus > Heterodontus francisci. Next base: position 29,056,426 of record NC_090380.1, on the reverse strand, counting down.
AAAGAAACAACATTGGGAAATACTTACTTGACCTTGTCTGCACCAATCTCCCTGTCGCAGATGATCCAACTGGCCTCTTCCTGAGGTCCCCAGCATCACAGATGACAGTCTTCAGCCAATTTGAATCACTCTACATATCATCACAAAACAGCTGAAGGCACTGGATACTGCAAAGGCTATGGGCCCTGACTTCATCCCAGCTGTAGTACTGAAGACTTGTGCTGCAGAACTAGTCGCACCCCTAGCCAAGCTGTTCCAGTACAGCTACGACACAGGCATCTATCTGACAATGTGGAATATTGCCCAGCTATGTCCTGTACACAAAAACCAGGACAAATTCAATCTGACCAATTACCGCCCCATCAGCCTTCTCACGATCATCAGCAAAGTGATGGCAGAGTCGTCAATAGTGCTGTCAAGTGGGACTCACTCAGCAATAACCTGCTCACTGAGACTCAGTTTGGTTTCCACCAGGGCAACTTGGCTCCTGACCTCATTACAGCCCTGGTCCAAACATAGTCAAAAAAGTTGAACTCAAGAGGTGAGCTGACAGTGATTGGCCTTGATATCAAGGCAGCATTTGACCGAGTATGGCATCAAGGAACCCTAGCCAAATCGAAGTCAATAGGAATCAGGAGGAAAAGTCTTCACTTTTATTTTTTTTTATTTAGAGATACAGCACTGAAACAGGCCCTTCGGCCCACCGAGTCTTTGCTGACCAACAACCACCCATTTATACTAACCCTACAGTAATCCCATATTCACTACCAACTACACTACACTAGGGGCAATTTACAACGGCCAACTTACCTATCACCTGCAAGTCTTTGGATGTGGGAGGAAACCGGCGAAAACCCACGCAGACACAGGGAGAACTTGCAAACTCCGCACAGGCAGTACCCAGAATCGAACCCGGGTCTCTGGAGCTGTGAGGCTGCGGTGCTAACCACTGCGCCACTGTGCTGCCCACTTTTGGAGTCATAACTAGTACAAAAGAAGATGGTTGTGGTTGTTGGCAGGCAATCAGGGTAGTTTCTAGGCCCAACCATCTTTAGCTGCTTCATCAATGAACTTCACCCCATAAGGTCAGAAGTGGGGATGTTCGCTGATGATTGTACACAGTATTCAACACCACTTGCGACTCCTCAGATACTGAGGCAGTCTATGCCAGCACGCTAGCAAGACCAAGCTTGGGCTGATAACTGGCAAGTTACATTGGGACCACACAAGTGGCAGGCAATGAATATCTAACCATCACTCCTTGACGTTCAATGGCCTTACCTCACTGAATCCCCCACTATCAACATCCTGGGGGTTGCCATTGACCAGAAACTGAACTGGACCAGCCATACAAATACTGTGGCTACAAGAGCAGATCAGAGGCTGGGAATTCTGCAGCAAATAACTCATGTCCTGACTCCCCAAAGCCTGTCCACCACCTACAAGGCACAAGTCAGGAGTGTGATGGAATACTCTGCACTTGCCTGGATGAGTGCAGCTCCAACAAACATTCAAGAAGCTTGACACCATCCAAGACAAAACAGCACACTTGATTGGCCCCCCATCCAATACCTTAAAGATTCATTCCCTTTACCACTGACGCACAGCGGCAGCAGTGTGTACCATCTACAAGATACACTGCTGCATCTTGCCACGCCTCCTTCAACAGCACCTTCCAAACCCACGACCTCTACCAGCTAGAAGGACAAGGGCAGTAGACGCATGGGAACACCACTACCTGCAAGTTCCCCTCCAAGCCACACACCATTCTGACTTACAACAAAATCACTGCTCCTTCACTGTCGCTGGGTCAAAATCCTGGAACTCCTTTCCGAATAGCACTGTGGGTGTACCTACAATACATGAATTGCAGCGGTTCAAGAAGACATCTCACCACCACCTTCTCAAAGGCAATAAATGCTGGACTTGCCAGTGACACCCAAATCCCAGAAATGAATTTTAAAAAATATAGTTCCATTGAAGTAGTAAAATGTTCTAAGGCAGGTATGTAATCAGACAAAAAAAACACTGAGCCACATAAGGAAACATTAGGACAGGTGACCAAAAGCTCAGTCAAGGAGGTAGGTTTTAAAAAGCATCTCAAAAGGAGGAGAGGTGAAGAGATTTAGGGGGAATTCCAGTGCTGAGGGCCCAAATGGCTGCCAATGGCGAGGCAAAGAAAGTCGTGGATGCTCAAGATGCCAGAATTGGAGGAGCGTAGGATCTGGGAGCAGCGTAGTGATCTGGAAGGATTGTAGGGCTGGAGGAGGTTACAGAGATAGTGAGGAGTGAGGCCATGATGGGGATTTGATAACAAGGATGAGAATGCTAAAATTAAAGCATTGCCAATATGTCTGTTCATTACAACTTAACATGTTACGTTCCAAGCTTGCAGTGGGAACAGTTTAATCAAAAATACCAACAAAATGTGCCCGATACTTAAATATTTGCATAAAAGGGATATACAGGGTGGCTGCTTTATTTTACAATCATTAGTTTTCCACCACTTCTGAAGTACTTTCTATCCCCTTTGAAGTTGCAGGATGGTAATTCCGCCAATTAGATTTGGTGGCTGAATTGCTCCTATAGAAAGAAATATAACCAGGATGGATTTCCTACCCCAGTGGATACACAATACAGAGCTTCGGGTCAATGGTGGGTGAAGGAAATCAGGGATGCACAAAAAACCAGAACTGGAGGAATGCAGAGATCTGAAGGCTGTAGGAAGTTACAGAGATAAGAAGGGGTGAGACCATGGAGGGATATGAACATAGGGATGAGAACTTTTAAAACTGAGGCGTTGGTGGACCAGGAGCCAATGTAGATCAGATATGTTTTAATGTGCCCAGGAAACCACACGAGGAAAGAAGCTATCCCTGGCAAACAGTGTAGCTGTATTTCACTGAACTGTGTACACACTCGTAGTTTGTCATTCTTACCACACGGGAATGTGAAGCAGATTCCAGAGGAATTACCATACATGTGACACATTTGACTGGTTGCTGCCAACACTTCACAAATGCTCACTAAGCACACGGCACACACAATGTCTCTGGAGCTGGTTGTTTCACAGCTCCAAGACACTTTCAACTCCTGGAATGAAGCTGGACTGGTTTGTTGCTTCAACTCACATTCATAACCAAATACCAGCACATCTAAAAAAAAGTTGCTGATTCCAACTCTAAATGAACCTACGACAGAGACATTTGGATTGGAACATATTTTATTTTGTACAGTCATTGAAAATTGGCCAGTCAGTACACTGGTTCAATTTTTCCTTTAGCTTTATAATGAAGGCATTCCATCACAAAGTGAAATAAAAGTTTAAATGCAGCATCATCTACAAATATTTTCAAAACAAGTGACAAATTCTGCAGGAGATCAAAAATATTAGTTTTCAATCAAAAGTATGCAAATCCCCAAAATATTGTCCAGTTTTCAGGAATTGTTTTATTTTCTAACAAGATTTAAAATCATAAAAACAAAATCTAGAGCAAGATTCAACATAACAAAATCTAAATCAAGATCAAGATTAACTGGGGGAAAGTCAACTTCAACGGGGTAAGAATGGATCTGGGCTGAATAAATTGGAATCGAAGGTTGGCAGGAAAAACAGTAGCTGAACAACCTTCACAGTAGAGACAGTTCAGGCACAGTCAAGGTATGTTCCCTTGAAGGGGAAAGGTAGGGCAACAAATCCAGTGCTCCCTGGATAACAAAAGCAATTGAGATGAAGATGAGGAAGAAAAATTGTGCTTATGACAGATATCAGGTTGATAATACAATGGAGAACCAGGCTGAATATAGAAGGCTTAGAGGGGAAGTGAAAAAGCAAATTAGAGAAGCAAAAAGAGAGTATGAAAAGAGACTGGCAGCTAACATAAGGGAATCCCAAAGTCTTCAATAGGTATATAAAAAGAAGAGTGCTAAAAGGTGGAGCAGGGCCAAGTCGAGACCAAAAGGGGGATTTATGCATGGAGGCAGGGGAATACCTCAGTAGCTGAGGTATTAAATGAATACTTTGCACCTGTCTTTACCAAGGAAGAAGATGCTTCCCAGGCCAAGGTGAAAGAGGAAGGAATGAATACACTAGGATTTAAAATTGATAAGGAGGAGGTATTAGATAGGCTGTCTATACTTAAAGTTGATAAAGCACCAGAACAGGAGAAGATGCATCCAATGATACTTCCCTCAGTAAGTGTGGAAATTGTGGAGGCACTGGACATAATTTTCCAGTCTTCTTTAGGCTCAGGGGTGGTGCCACAGGACTGGAGAATTGCAAATGTTTACATCCTTTTTTGAACAAGGATGCAAGATAAGCCCAGCAACTATAGGCCAGTCAGTTTAACTTTGGTGGTGGGAAACTTATAGAAACAATAATTTGGGACAAAATTAATAGTCACATGGACAAATGCAGGTTAATTAAGGAAAGCCAGCATGGATTTGTTAAGGGAAAATCATGTTTAGCTAACTTGCTGGAGTTTTTTGAAGGGGTAACTGAGAGGGTTGATGAGGGTAATGCTGTTGATATGGTGAACATGGACTTCTGAAAGGCATTGATGCAGTGCCACACAACAGACTTTTGAGCAAAGTTATAGCTCATGGAATAAAAGGGACAGTAGAAATATGGATACAGAATTGGCTGAATGACAGGCAACAAAGAGTGGCCATTAATGGATGTTTTTCAGGCTGGAGGAAGGTTTGTAGTGGTGATATGAAACATGGAAGCATTGTGAACTGTGAGGAGGATAGTGTGGAACTTCAAAAGAACATAGACAGGTTAGTGAAATGGACGGACAAGTGGCAGATGAAGTTCAATGCAAAGAAATGTGAAGTGATTCATTTTGGTAGGAAGAACATGGAGAGACAATACAAAAGAAAGGGTACAAGTCTAAAGGGGGTGCAGGAACAGAGGGACCTGGGTGTATATGTGCATAAGTTATTGAAGGTGACAGGACTGGGGGAGAGAGCATCAATAAAGCATACAGTATCCTAGGCTTTATTAATAGGGGCATAGAGTACAAGAAGATTATGTTGAACTTATATAAGATACTAGTTCAGCCTCAGCTGGAGTATTGTGTCCAGTTCTGGGTGTTGCATTTAAGGAAAGATGTGAAGGCATTGGAAATAGTGCAGAAAAGATTCACAAGAATGGTTCCAGGGATGAGGAACTTCATTTACGAAGATAGATTGGAGAAGTTGGGACTTGTATCCTGGAGGAGAGGCTGAGAGGAGATTTGATAGAGGTATCAAAATCATGAGGGATCTGGACAGAGTAGCTAGGGAGAAACTGTTCCCACTAGTGAAAGGATCAAGAACGAGAGGGTACATATTTAAGGTAACTGGCAAAAGAAGAAATGGTAACATGAGGAAAAATGTTTTCATGCAGCGAGTGGTTAGGATCTGGAATGCACTGCCAGACAGAGAGAGAGAGAGAGAGAGAGTGTGGTGGAGGCAGGCTCAATCACGGCATTCAAAAGAGAATTTGTTACCTGGAAAGGAAGAACGGCCAGAGTTATGGGGAGAAGGAGGGGGAATGGCAGTAAGTGAATTGTTTATTTGGAGAGCTGGTGAAGACATGATGGGCCGAATGGCCTCCTTCTGTTCTTTTAAACAATTCTGTGATTCTGTGAAATGTAAACATATGAACTGAACACAATTTCCAAAACAGGGTCCCTAATGTAAACCGCAAATAACCCAATTTAGATATGCCCACTGTTATGGTCTTTTGAAGCTACAAATTGATCTTTTCAATTGGATCTATTATGATTAGTGCATGGACAAAATATGCAGATCTTTATGATGATGTTGATGATGGCAGATTCTTTGCAGGTGAAGATCACAGGAAGGCTTGTCTCTGTGGTAGTTCACATGATCGTTGGTGATTGAAGAGGCCAATTCTTGATCTGCAGGTTCTTGAGCAGTTGGCGCATAAGACCTCCTGGTTTAGAGGGGCTCTGGTATAAGCAGATTCCTTCCGTTGTCTGTGCCCTTCTTCAGCAGCCACAAATCGGTTTGTTTTGAACTGCTTTCTCTTTCAGCAGCCTCCTGCTGCCACACCCAGTCAATGTCAGCCAGAGAGAGCTGTCTTTTCAGCTGGTCTTTGAACCGTGTGCAAGGTGCACCTCAATCTCGCTTAGCAGAGTGTAGTTCACCATAAAGCACTGCTTTTGACATTCTGGAATCCTCCATGCGTAGCACATACCCTGCCCAGGACATTTGGCACTGAAAGAGAATGCATTCAATGCTGGGCAGATTGGCTCTGTTGTGAATGTGATTGTTTGTGATGTAGTTCTGCCATTCCGATGTTCCTGATGGATTGAAGACCATGTTGATGGAGCAGTTGCATTTATTTTTTGCACAGAACCCATGATTCTGACTCGTACAAAATGATGGTGATGACAACCACGCTGTATATTTGAATTTTAGTAGGGATGCATAGTGAATGGTTTCACCAGACAGACTTCAAGAGGCAGCCAAAGTAGCTGTTGGCCTTGGACAGTTGATTGTCTATGTCCTTGTTTACAGTGTGATCATTTGAGATAATGCTATCTAAACAGGTAAACTGCTGTACTGCGTTGAGGTTGCTGCTGTCAATGTTAATCTGCAGTGGATTGTAATTTCTTCAGGGCTGTGGTTGGTACAGCACTTCTGTTTTCTTTAAGCTAATAGTAAGACCAAAGGCATTTGCAGCCTCAGAGAAACAGCTTATAATGAGCTGCATTACCTCCTTAGTATGCGCCAGAAGGGAGCAATTGTCAGAAAACAGAAGCTCCATGATAATCTCTTCTGTGGTTTTGGTTTGTGCCAGCAGTTGTCGCAGGTTGAAGAGACTGCTGTCTGTTCGGAAGTAGATGTATACACTCTCTGTCAAGCCTGCCTCTGCCTCGTGAAGCATCATATTGAAGAAAAGAGAGAAAAGGATTGGCGCCAGAACACACCATCGGAGATAGTGCTCCATTCTGCTTGGGCACCCCAATCTAGATAGTATCTTCCAAAGTCCGTCCTGGCTGACTGTATCGAATGCCTGGTGAGATCTACAGGAGTAGCGTACAGGCCTATTTTTGCTCTCTACACTTCTGAATCTGTCTCAGCACAAAAATCATATCTGTAGTTCGCCTATTGGGTCTGAATCTGCACTGACTTTCAGGGAGGCTTTCTTCAGCTATTCTCAGAACAAGTCTATTTAGAAGCACTTAACTGTTGGGAGTTCAGACTCGAGCAGGAGAAACATTCATGGAGGTGCCTGTAAGGAGACTTCAGAAGATGGGAGAGATGTAACACAACAAGAGGGGGTTTGGGAAAAAAATGTTCCAGAATGTGAATGCAAGATAGCTAAAGGCTCCACCAATGGTACACCAAGAAGTAAAGAGAGGGCACAAATCTGGAGAAGGATGCAGAAGTAGGAAGGACTGAGGCTGTGAAGAGAACACTAAGGGAGATTTTGAAGTCAGTGCACAGCTGGCATGAACCAGGAGATGGGGGACTGGACTTTGTAATAAATAGCACATGGTCAGTGAAACTCTGGGTTAGTTGGAAGTGTTGTGGGGTGGGGGGGGGGGGCAGAAATACATGACACATATCTGACAAAGGATAGATGATAGTGCTGGGGATGGACAGGTGACATAATAGAGGTACAAGTAGACAGATTAGCTGATGAACTGGATGTAGGAATGTTTGAAGCTCAGTTCAGGGTTGAGCGTGACAAGGCAAATCATCATTTGGGTTGAACGTTAGTGGGCAACCATGAAATGCAATGTGATGAAGGATTAAATGCCAGAGATTCTGGTGGGGACCAAACAGAACAACTTCAGTCTTACCAATGCCAAGGTGCAGAAAACACCCGTTCACCATAATGTGGAACAGGTTGTCAAGGATAGTGGTTGAAAAGTAAACCTGCGTATCGATACCCCATATAAAACAATACAGATCCCCATGTTTACATCTAGTTCACCTTCTACCATCCTGGGAGTCGCATGATACAACGATAATGGAGTCATTGACTAATTCAAGGCAACCAGTTAGTCTACAACAAACCCAAACATGATGCTACTTAAATGATTTTATACATTTTACTGATCTGGATTACAGTTTATAATCAAATAATTTATAAACTCCTAGGATGGCAGAGCAGGCTCGAGGGGCCGAGTGGCCTACTCTGGCTCCTAATTCATATGTTTGTATGTATGTTCGTACGACACTAAGAAGCTATATAACCAAAATATACAATGACAGTGAAAATTTGAAGAAATTCTTCTCATGAAATAACATGGGTTTTTACACAGTTGCTGATTTAACATTTGCCAATAAATACTCGTAGCGCTAAATTGCCTGGTATACCTGTTACAAACTCTCAGCTTTCAAGTCTTGTAATAAAATGGCATTTTTTAAAAAGCACACAAAACTTGGGGTGAATGACGACAACTTTCTTTGCGTTAAGATGGAGTTCAATACATCTGTATCAGAGCGTTAGAAGAAATAAATGATAAAACCGCTTCTCAGTCTATTTTCCAAACATTAAAACAGTAGAAAGGAAGCACATAGGGGCCCTAACTTATATTTATTTGGGGGGGGGGGGGAGAAAGACAGTTCAATTAATTAATTAAAATCTAGAATTGAAAGCTAGTCTCGGTATTGGTGCCATGAAATTATCATCGACTGTCGCAAAAACTCATCTGGTTCACTAATGTCCTTTAGGGAAAGAAATCTGCCCTCCACACCTACATGTGACTCCAGACCCTCAGCAATATGGTTGACTCTGAACTGCCCTCTGAAATGGCCAAGTAAACCTCTCAGTTGTCAAGGGCAATTAGGGATGGGCAACAAATGCTGCACTTGCCAGCGACACCCACATCCCATGAAAGAACTTAAAAAAGGGCACAACATATGCAGCATTCAAGTTCCTGCATTAGTTTAGGGTATAATTCATTACCTTATACTTGCACACACCAGCATATATGTACAATTATCTCCTTCCTGCTTGTGGAAGCTTGCTGTGTGTAAATTGGCTGCCATGTTTTCTACATTACAACATTGACTACACTTCAAAAATGCTTCATTGGTTGTAAAGTGCTTTGGGATGTCCTGAAGTTGGCGTTTGGAAGTCCTGTATTTTATTTACAGGGACCCAGAGTTACATTGTAAAGAGCATTTTGACTAGAGCGCTACAATTTTCTTCCTGAAAAATTGTCACATTTTCAAGGAGTTAGAGGACAGTACTAAATTATACATCATACTATTCCTTCATTGTTATCTGAGGCTCTGCATGGACCAAAAGCAAACGGTTTCATTTTGGCCTACATAAACAAATTGCCTTAGCAATGTTGCAATCATAAAAAGGCACTAAAGTAAATAGCTCAGTGATCTGGTTGAAGTCACATTCTAATACATCCACAATTCAGACCAAAACCTAGGTATTACAAGGTTTAGGTTTGTTCCCTGTTAAATGGAGGTCTGTTTGAGGGCACAAAAATGCTTTTACCTAGAAAATAGTTTTGTTTGTATTTTACAATTCTCTGGAAATAGTAGTTTGCAACACAAAACAGTGGGAACAAAGCAAGTTCCACTGCAGTAAACATATACACTTCACTCAAGCTTGGTGTCAAGACTGCAATGAGTTGAATCCACCCAGTTTGCACTGTCAGCTATTAATGCTTTCAAGACAGATGTTGATAGATTTTTGTTGGGTAAGGGTATCAAGGGATAGAGAACAAGGAAGGATAAATGGAGTAGAGGCACAGATCAGCAATGATCTAATCAAAAGGCAGAGCAGGCTAGAGGGGCTCAATGGCCTACCCCTGTTCCTAATGTTCCTATGCCCTGATTCCAAGGGGAAGATCTTGACCTTGTGCGATAGTATAAAATGGGTGATAATGAGCCAACAGCCTGGTTTACATATCTCCTGATTAAAGTCAATAGAAATAAAAATGGAGAGAGATATTATAGAGGCTGGCAACTTGTTATCACCAATTTTTTCCACTATCACATAGTCAAGATGTATGCCCAAGAGTAAGATTTATTTTACATGTATGTAGAACACTACAAACACTGTATGTTTGGAGCACATCTACTACCTTATTAGAGTGGATAGAATCCATTGGACAAAACAATCATTTAGATAATGTTGTACCAAAATAGGTTACAGTATGGAACCTATCCACAACAATACCAGGTCACAAAGTGGAATACGATGGGCAAAATCTGAAGCTTGCATTCCCACTGTGGAATTGTCTCAAGCTGGCACAAGGGACAATCACCTGTGACTCCAAAATGGCATTTACTTTCAACATTTGCAGCCCCTTTATCTCTTTCTGTGGATCAGACCTGAAGTTCAGTATTAAAAAAAAGTTCAATGATCAAGGTCCTTCAGGTAAAGATGATATGTTGTCTCCTCTGCTGCATTTGCACAACGTTGAATTTACTACAGCAATTACAAAATTCCAATCTGCCAGTTTTGCAAAAATAAACACAGCTCATTAACCGCAACTAGAGTGCACGCATTGAAATTCATCTCTTTGAATACTCGCTTGGGTTAAATTCCTATATTTGAACAGAGGCTTTAATCCAATAAAAATGAAACAGGTCAAATCTCCACGGTAAATAGAATTTCATAACAAAAGCAAAGAAAGACTTGCATTTATATGACACCTTTCACAACCTCAGGATATCTCAAAGTTCTTTACATCCAATGAAGCGTAGTCACTGTTGCAATGTTGGAAAGGTTGCCACATTCTTCAGCCCATATTTCCAGTTTCACAGAAGTTAATGTCGGCAAAGTTGCAAACTTAAGTTTGGCCAAACAAAAATTTACTTTATTCACAAATTGACAGGAGACAACTTAAATCTGGTATCTGCCCTCCAGGGATCAGCCATGGTTCAGTGGTAGCACCCTCGCTTCAGAGTCTGAAGGTTGTGGGTTCAAGCCTCAGTCTAGGGAGACTGGAGCACAAAATATTGACTGACACTTCAGCGCAGTACTGAGGGAGTGCTGCACTATCAGAGTTGCCGTCTTTCAGATGAGGCGTTAAACAGGGGCCCACTGAAGTCCATGTAAACAAAAACGGGAAGAGATGTAAGACGAGCTGGCAATTTATCACCCATTGTACACTTTCTCACAAAGTCTAAATTACCCCCCGTGCCCAATAGGTCAGCTACAAATCACACACATGAAAAAAAGCAAAATACAGCTGGTGCTGGAAATCTGAAAAATAAACAGAAAAATGCTAAAAACACTCAACAGGTCTGGAAACATAATCGGAGAAACAGAATTAATCTTTCAGGTCGATGACCATTCATCGGAACAGATGTTGTCTAACCTACTGAGTGTTTCCAGCATTGCCTGCTTTTACCACCATATTACTCTTCAATAGGTTCTGTCAAATCGTGGCCACGTCCTCAGCCTCCAGACTGAATACTGTTCTCTCCGGGCCAATCCACCCATACTAACTAGGCTTTATACGAGGATGGTTCTTGGGAAGGAAGCAGGGGTAGGTGTGGAATGTTAGGTGACTATTCAACATGTCACATCACTGAAACAGGACAAGCACACCTAGCCTGGTACTCTGTCTGGATACAGTGAAAACTTTCACCTGGGTAGAATAGGGCTTGCTATTAGACATATTGAGGGGATGGCTTTTGGCGAGGCACTCAGTCAAAGGATCAAAATGCTTCACTCCCACACCTCATTCTTAGGTGAGCACGAATGCCTTCATATCTGTCGTATCCCACCTGTAATGAGGGAGGAGGCAGGGTTACGAAGGTTATTCAGGTAATGCTCGTCTACATATCACAAACGTCACCAACTCGCAGGATCCTCTGGCAGCAAGTTTAGCTACTCCAGAATGCCTGGACAACCTAAAATAAACACATGATACCTACCCCTTTGTAGAGATGGGCAGGGACACTACTGTGGTACAACAGTGATGCAAAACTGACTTGAATCCTAAAATAAAAACAGCAAGCGCTGGAAATACTCAGCAGGTCAGGTAGCATCTGAGGAGAAAGAGGAAGAGTTAATGTTTCACATCTGTGACCTTTCATCAGAACTAGGTGCAGCAAGTTTGGAGGGAAACAGGTTAGAGCAGGTTTGTCCAACCTTTTTGCATGGGGGGAGGGGGGCACCACATTATAATTTTTATCTTACATGGGGGCGGGGGCAGTGAGAATTTCAAAAAGATAAAGGCATTAAAAATGTATCTTACTATTGATCAAAACAACCACAAAGCTGTATTTTTGCGAAGAAGCTTTAAATGAGGAGACTAATTTATTAACCAACTTTCTGGTCACTATGTTAGACACTGATTTAGTAAGATACCTGGCATTTTTTTGCTTGCACAAATTGTTAATGTTTGCCTGCACGCTTCCTGCAGTGATGTGGAGTATTCGGGATAGATGTCATTCTGTCAGGAGTGATCTTGATCACTCTCTCTCCCCCTCTCTCTGTCCCCCTCCCCTCCAACTGTCCCCCTTTCCTCTCTCTGCTCTCCTTTCCCTCTCTCCCTCTGTCCCCCTTTCCCTCTCTTTCTCTCTGCCCATCCCTCTCTCTCTGTCCCCTGTCCCCCATCCCCCCACTCTCTCTGTCCCCCATCCCCCCCCACTCTCTCTCTGTGACAGTTGCAGAGAGTGGGAGCACTCAGCCGTTTGTTTTTTTTAAAATCTCAAGTCAGTTTCACAGCTGACAGATCCTGACATCAGGAACAGCAGTTTCTGAACTTCAGACAGATTCGGAGTTTTTTTTTTAAAAAGGCTGCTGGAAAACCCTGAATCCGTCTGAATTTAGAAACTGCTGTTTCCGATGTCAGGATCTCTCAGCTGTAAAACTGACTGATCTTTTTTGAAAGCTGGTCTGACAATACGGAATTTCTCATCTCCAGTCACGGATCCCTGGGGAGGATGAGGAACAGCCCTGGCTACAGTTTACACCCGCGGGCCGGATGGAAACCTTTGGCAGGCCAGGTCCTGGCCCACGGGCCGTATGTTGAACAAACCTGGGTTAGAGTGAGCGAGGGGAGTGGAGAATTTGAGACAGCTAATGTCACGTCGACAGTTCTCAATGAAAAGATCAAGGGTGGCTAACAGGCCAGAGTGAGGGGTCCATATGGAGGGTGAATCCTGGCGGAGGTGAAAGGGTCTGCTGGTCGGGGGGGTTCATATGTAATGTATGAAATTCTTCTTTGGCCTCCTTGTGTCAGGAGACAATGGGTAAGCGCCTGGAGGTGGTCAGTGGTTTGTGAAGCAGCGCCTGGAGTGGCTATAAAGGCTAATTCTAGAGTGACAGACTCTTCCACAGGCGCTGCAGATAAAATTGTTTGTCGGGGCTGTTACACAGTTGGCTCTTTCCTTGCACTTCTGTCTTTTTTCCTGCCAACAGCCAAGTCTCTTCGACTTGCCACTCTTTAGCCCCGCCTTTATGGCTGTCCGCCATGTATGAAATTAAGGTAGCAACAACTACCTGACTGCTGTATGATACACTCAACCTAAATTTCATTCAATTATAAAATCACACACGAAAGGTTCTGTTTAGAAAAAGATGGTTACATTTCCAAATGTAATTTTAATTTGAAAATAAATTAGCACTATTTTGGCTGCACAGAATGGCATAAAATTTGCAATGGGTTAAGAAGTTGCATCTAACACACACTTGAACCTATTTTTTAAGACATATATAAAATAGGTTCATGTACCATAAAGTGGGACAGCCAAGCTTTTGATCCATTGACTGAGTCATCTGCACCCTGATAATGAGTGCCCTGGAGTAGGTTATAAGACTGTAATCTAAACCAAGTGTCCTACTATTCCCAGAAAAACATCATGCCAATCCCAGGGATTCAATTACAACTTCAAATTCAGTCCTCAGCACCTTGATAAGTAACACACAGCATTTCAATTGTTTTCAGGCTTTTATTTTTGTTTGAGTGCAATAGCTAACATAACCTAATGTGCTTAATCCACAAAGGACATTTGCAAAGAGACGTTGCTGCCTAGCAATATTGACACGTGGGCATTAACAATTAATAACCAGAACCTGTCTAGATGTACATACTGTAATTTTAGAACAGTGATAAGAACTAGCAATCATCCTCACTTAAACCAAACAGTATTCCTTTGCTTCACTCCCCTCCCTAAACCACATATTCTGAAACAATCACTAAATTAGGGCCATTGGCAAAAGGAAAGAACTTGTATTTATATAGTATCTTTCAGAACCTCAGAACATCCCAAAGCACTTTACGACTAATGCAGTACTTTTGAAGTGCAGGGAAACATGGCAGCTAATTTATACACAGTAAGATCCCACAAACAACAATAAAATAATAATCAGGTAACTGCTTTGAATGATGCCGATTGAGGGGTAAATATTGGCCAGGACAGCAGGAGAACTCCACACATCTTTGAATAGTGCCATGGAATATTTTACATCCATCTAATGGGGCAGACAAGGCAAATGGTTAGCATCACATTGCTGTCTGTGGGAGCTTGCTACGTTCAAATTGGCTGCTGCTTTTCCAACATTACAACAGAGACTATACTTCAAAAGTACTTCATTGGTGGTAAGGGACATCTGGATAGACATTATATAAATGCAAGCCTTTCTTTTTAAATCTTGAAGCTCTTGTCTGCATGGAGAATACATTCAGTTTTACACAGTTCTCTTGGGCCTCCTTATCTCGAGAGACAATGGATACGCGCCTGGAGGTGGTCAGTGGTTTGTGAAGCAGCGCCTGGAGTGGCTATAAAGGCCAATTCTGGAGTGACAGGCTCTTCCACAGGTGCTGCAGAGAAATTTGTTTGTTGGGGCTGTTGCACAGTTGGCTCTCCCCTTGCGCCTCTGTCTTTTTTCCTGCCAACTACTAAGTCTCTTCGACTCGCCACAATTTAGCCCTGTCTTTATGGCTGCCCGCCAGCTCTGGCGAATGCTGGCAACTGACTCCCACGACTTGTGATCAATGTCACACGATTTCATGTCGCGTTTGCAGACGTCTTTATAACGGAGACATGGACGGCCGGTGGGTCTGATACCAGTGGCGAGCTCGCTGTACAATGTGTCTTTGGGGATCCTGCCATCTTCCATGCGGCTCACATGGCCAAGCCATCTCAAGCGCCGCTGACTCAGTAGTGTGTATAAGCTGGGGATGTTGGCCGCTTCAAGGACTTCTGTGTTGGAGATATAGTCCTGCCACCTGATGCCAAGTATTCTCCGAAGGCAGCGAAGATGGAATGAATTGAGACGTCGCTCTTGGCTGGCATACGTTGTCCAGGCCTCGCTGCCGTAGAGCAAGGTACTGAGGACACAGTATGGAGGCAATAAGCCCAATCAGAAAATAACATGCATGGTGTACAAACCTATCTCATTGTCCTTTTTTCAGGTAATCGCCACTATCCAGGTCCAGCATCATAATCATATGAAATTTATCTCCTCTTGTTTCGAGGTCAAGCAGTAAAGATTTGAAAGCAAAAGGTTACGAACTTCAATGATGGAATTCAAAATGGTCATGCTTTGAATTAGTAAAAATGTAGATCAAAAGAAACACAGTGTGTACACGCCTGCACCGCGTGGGCTTATACACACACACACAAAACACAGCATTTATAAACCGATGAATTTCATTCTGACTGTTTACGGCGTTATCTGACCGCTTGCACTTAACTTCCAGGCAACTACGGTTTTCGATATCACGCACTGTACCAGCAGCTATTATTACTTAGTCTTTCTGTTGGCATTTGGGCTGGGCTTTTCCGCTTTCACCACGTTTTGCCACTTGAGTCTGACTCTACTTCATCAAAACTAACTCAGCCAGACACCATTGCATAATTAAAAAAAGAGGGTGAGACAGATTGATGTTTTAATGAGATATTTTAGAAAACAGCAACAGCATTTCACACATTTGATATCCACTTCTTTGGTTTTGCAATCTATTTTTTTTTAATAATATGTACCTCAGCTGATTAGGAGATTTTTCTAGGTTAAAGGTAGAGTATAAACGGCCATTGCTTTCTCTACTGGATAGGATTCAAAGTATAATCTCTAATGACACTGATCTACATGTAGTTATGGCCCCAAATCAAAGCGCAGTTCGGGTTAGTCTTCACAAGTGGAATATTCTGGAAAGCCTTCTATTTTGAAACACTTGGAGAGGTGTGATCACTTCAGATCAAATTTGTACAGGTGAATCATTGATCTACAGCAACAAAAACTAACCACATCCACACAATAAATAGTTGTCGAAGGTGCACAAGTACTTAAATCATGCTTTAGTAATGCCCTTGTGACGCACATGTTCTAGAGTAACAACCACAACGTTGGCATGTAACCTAAATACAACACATACTGCAGCATGTGGACAATGGATGAAATCTCATTTGACCACATTCTTGCAGGATGACTACAAGTTCCCTGAAGCAACATGGAAGCAAAATACTGTATAGGTAGTTGTAAAGTCAACATCATTCCCAACAAGGGGAGGAGTCACTTGTACAATCAGAATGGTTGAGACTTGTTACCATACCAGCAACAGGTGTGTAAGCAATTTACTCAGTACTGCATAGAAACACTAAAACAGAGAGTCAGATGTGATCAGCCTACCCCAAAACTTATTTAATCTCCTGGGGGGGGGGGGGGGGGGGAAAGTTTCATGTAATTTCTCTCATTACCACCCCAAGGTCCAACCCTCATCCCTTCCCTCCACCGTATATAGTGCGAGCCCACAGACTGATGCTCATGAATAGCCAATCCCAACCCTACTGTTTGGTGGGGTGGGGTGGGGTGGGGAGGCAGAGATTACATAGCAGGTGCAAGATTCTCAACCATGCAGAATGGAGACTCACCATTTCCACATATGACATTCCAGAGAAGTGAGGAGACGAAGGAGACAACATGAGCACTGCTCAGCTTGCATCCACCGATACTGCAACTACATTTCTCAGCTTGCAGAATACAGCATGAAAGGAAACAATCAGAGCAAACTTTTCAAAGTGACTGAGAATTATGAAAAGATAGATTTTAATTTTGCGCTGAAAGAACTTGCATTTCTATAGTGCCTTTCACAAACTCACGAAGCGCTTTACAACCAATCTGTTTTAGTATTGATGAAAGATAAATGTTGGCCAGGACACCGAGGAGAACTTCTTCAAAATACTGCTATTGGATCTTTCACATCCCCTTGAGAAGTCAGACAAGGCTTTGGTTTAATGTCACATCTGAAAGACACACTGTCAGAGGTGCCAGCCTTAGTAATGCCTTCAATGGCTGGCCTAGATTAGGTGCTCAAGCCTGTGGAGTGGGGTTGGAACACACAACCTTCTGACTCAGAGCCACAGCTGACACTTATAGTATGTGATGCTGCTGTAACAGTCATTCCTTTGATTTGTACACAGCTGGTACAATGGCCCTCTTGCCATTAAAAAAGTTGTTTACATACAATTGCATCTCACTCATGATTCTTACATTCATGTGTCACAATCCTCAGTGAGTGATGCATTCTTCATTTCTGCTGAAACATTTTTTATTGCACACTGTACATAATCTGTAACAAACACAGAAAATGTCAGAAATACAAAGCAGCAGGAAAGTTTGCGTCTGGAAAGAGAAAGGACAGATTATGAGGTTTCAGCAGAACAGGACCAAGAATGTTGTGATTGCCTTTTCTTTCTACAGATGCTGGCTGACCGGCATTTCCCATTTTTATTCCAAATCTCCAGCATTTGTAGTTTTTACTTTTTAAATCATGAAATGGGTATCCTTTTAAACTTCCACACTTCCACAAAGGTACAGAAGTTCTTTCTGGTATGGAGGTGCACTACAGCAACATTCTTCCTTACAAGTTTTCATGCAATTCCTTGGTTAAATTAACTTGTCGCCATCGATTTCATTTCTAATTGAATGCTGCTTTAATGATGTGGCACTGAGCTAAAATCCAGCCAGACAGTAGGGACACTGGTCTCCTGTCTGATGGCCAGGAAATTAATTTGAACAGTCTTGATGCAGCTCCCTGTAAACATACGTCCATGGCACATGACTTCCCACAACTTGGCATCTATCAGTAGAAACTAAACGGCCTCATTCAGAAAAGCTGCAGAGCTTAAAAGAGCTGGTGTTCAACAGAAACAAGGATACGATAAAGGTACTCTCCTGGGACTGGGGTTTAAGTCTTTGGAGCACGATAGAGGGAGCTGATTACTACTTCCATCTTAGCCCAATGGCCTTCTTGCATAAAATGGCCAGCTCAGGCTAAACGTACAACGACAACTCTCACACACTGGGAAGGTTAAAGTCAAGGGAAAGGTTGAGGAAGGTCAAGCATTCCACAGCAGTGAGGTCCAAAGAAAGAAGTGATTTAGAGTAGAAAATAGTGAGAAGTTTGCATTTCAAATCAGTAAGGCTGAAGGAAGGAAAAAAGCAAAGCATGCACAGAAAAGCTTGCAAGACAGCTTATTCACCTGCAAAAATAGACTGAATCACACATGATATACAGCACAGAAACAGGCCATTTTGTCCAACCAGTCCATGCTGACATTTATGCTCCACTCGAGCCTCCTCCCATCTAAATCTATCATCGTAACCCTCTATTCCCTTCTTCCTTACATGCTTGTCTAGTTTTCCCTTAAAATGAGCAGCCCACTTTCCAAGCTCAAATAACCCATCATCCACACACTTGTCCTAGCAAACATTAATTCTTCATTCAAGCACCATTAAAACAGGTAGTCTGGTCATTAGCACAGAGCTGTTCCTGGGAGTGTTAATTGGCTGTCAAATTTCTTGCATTGCAATAGTGACTACACTTCAAAAAGTACTTCATTGGCTGTAAAGCACTTTATAAAATCAAATCCTTTCTTTATACTTATCCAGCAATATGATGTACAATACTGCAAAGGATTAGACACACACCCATAGGTAGGAATAGGACAAGTCCAACGGGTATCTTGGTGCCCCTATTCAATTCTGATTATTCTAACTGCTGTGGCGATGGGACAAAGTTAACAAAATGCTATTCCACCACCAACTTGGATGGTCTCAGAGGACATAATACAGCTGAACCACAGTGAAATTTGGCAGCTCTAATCTATCATTTGTGTGCTGCATGTGTACCATTACATATGTAAATAGAACATAAAAATCATGATCGAGAACAAGGACAACAGTGTCCTTAAACCAGTTACTGGTTTTGAACTGGAAAAATGGTCAATTCTGCAAGTCAACTTAAAAACCATGCCCTCAAACTCTACAAAAAGTTTACAACACCCATTTACCCCAAGAAAATGCCTTTTGAGTCATACAGAAAGGTATGCACAGATAACCCATGACTCTAGTTGAACCAGAAGTAAGCCATTCAGCCCAGAAACCTGCTTCACCATTCAATTGGATCATTGGCTGATCTGCAAGCGTTGGGAATGCAGAAAAATATGGAGACTTTCTGCAGAGCATCAACCGGCATAGCACAGATTTTCTAAATGCCTAAAGTAGATTTCGACAACAGCTGTGGCTTAAGTTGTCATTTAATTTTTGTTTAAACTTATACCAGGCTACAGTGACAAATATAAGTGGCCATTTTATGCACTGTGATCCATTTACCATCAAAAATAGCTTATGAAATGAATTGAAATAGTCAATTTGCTCCGATGGTTACCTTGTGCTTTAGGTTTTTGTATTAACAATTAACGTATGTACAGTCAATGTGATCTCCTGGATTGACCCCCTGAAACTATCAAAAGCAACAAGGAATTTCCCAGATTCAATTTTCCTCCCTCATTGGTCCTGGATTTTTTTTTTTTTTTGCATCTCCTGGGAGATTACAAGGCAGCGGGAGGTAGGAAGTGTCCATGATGCTCTAAGCACAGGTATGGGGAAAGCTTGATGGACCAGCTGGTCTTTTACTGCCAGTCATTAAGCAATCTATGCATGCAGAACCATCTATGCATTTATGCAGCATCTTTGAAAACCTCAAGGCATCCCAAACTACTTACAGCCTAGTGAGTGCATCTGAAGTGTAGTCACTGCTGTAAATGTAGGAAACACAGCAGTCAATTTGTGGACAGGAAGCTCCACTGCTCTTCTTCAAATAGTGCCAACGGATCATTTTCATCTATCCAAGAGGGCACGAGGCCTCGGTTTCACATCTCATCCAAAAGACAGCACCTTCAACAGAATAGCAGTACCTCAGTACTGCACTGGCGTGTCCGCCCAGATTTTATGCTCAGTTCTCTGGAGTGGGACTTGAATCTACCACCTTTTGATTCAAAGATGACATTATGACCAAATGAGCCATGGGTGGCACCTAATATATAGGTATATAAAATCGAAGCCTTACATAACTGGCAAGGTAAATCTGAATGTGAAATGTATAATGCAAATGAAGAGACATCAACATTTTCTCTATTCAGTCCTATGGACATTTGAAGAAATGTTTGGGCCTCAACCGGAACGTTATAAAGGGAAAGGAACCTCTTAAGGGATGTAATGTAAATTGCAAGAACCTCCCCAAGGATCAAAGCCCATGCCATCTCTAAACTTTTTCAAAATACTTAGTCAATATAATATTGTCTCAAAGGGACTTAGGCAACATCAACTTCGCTTTCTCTGCACTTTATTTTAGTAAAGACTCCATTTCTTTGTTAAAAAATTCAACATTTGTCTCTTAGGAATGATGACCAGCTGTCACACTGTTTACCTGCCAAAATAGATGAATACAGAATGTCAACTGTGGGCTCTTTTGATTTAATAGAAGCTGCAAATTCACATCATTCATTATTTGAAGAAAATAAGAAAACAAGATTGGCACTTAAGAAAAAATGTGTATCTTCTTGGGAACTAAATGGCTGTTAAACCATTGGGAGCTGGTTTCAAAACCAGAAGGGTTTAATGGGATGATAGTTTCAGAAAGAAACTGCTGCTTGTAAGGATCTATTGTGAAATGCAATTAAGCAGCTTCCACTGTAATTCCTTACAATTCCCCTTGGAATAGAATTGCCTGTAAATTGGAAATCTCATTCAGAGAGCACATTACATGGGCTAGTGTATTCTGCAAAGATAAAGGCAAATTATGAAGCTGAGTTAAGGGAACCTTAGATTCCCATTGCCTCCGTTATACCTGACAAAGTGCTTGATGCTGACACTGGGTGACATGAATGTCCTAGCTATCCCAGTGCCCTCATCCTTCACTTTGATGAGCTATACAATGTCAATATTGGCGACCACGCTCTGGAAGTGGTTCAAGAGTTCACCTACCTAGGCTCAACTATCACCAGTAACCTGTCTCTAGATGCAGAAATCAACAAGCGCATGGGTAAGGCTTCCACTGCTATGTCCAGACTGGCCAAGAGAGTGTGGGAAAATGGCGCACTGACACGGAACACAAAAGTCCGAGTGTATCAGGCCTGTGTCCTCAGTACCTTGCTCTACGGCAGCGAGGCCTGGACAACGTATGCCAGCCAAGAGCGACGTCTCAATTCATTCCATCTTCGCTGCCTTCGGAGAATACTTGGCATCAGGTGGCAGGACTATATCTCCAACACAGAAGTCCTTGAAGCGGCCAACACCCCCAGCTTATACACACTACTGAGTCAGCGGCGCTTGAGATGGCTTGGCCATGTGAGCCGCATGGAAGATGGCAGGATCCCCAAAGACACATTGTACAGCGAGCTCGCCACTGGTATCAGACCCACCGGCCATCCATGTCTCCGTTATAAAGACGTCTGCAAACGTGACATGAAATCATGTGACATTGATCACAAGTCGTGGGAGTCAGTTGCCAGCATTCGCCAGAGCTGGCGGGCAGCCATAAAGACAGGGCTAAATTGTGGCGAGTCGAAGAGACTTAGTAGTTGGCAGGAAAAAAGACAGAGGCGCAAGGGGAGAGCCAACTGTGCAACAGCCCCAACAAACAAATTTCTCTGCAGCACCTGTGGAAGAGCCTGTCACTCCAGAATTGGCCTTTATAGCCACTCCAGGCGCTGCTTCACAAACCACTGACCACCTCCAGGCGCGTATCCATTGTCTCTCGAGATAAGGAGGCCCAAAAGAAAAAAGAGAAAAAAAAGAAAGAAGAACAATGTCTTAAATTAGCCTGAACCTCAGAAAAGGGGCTTTTGTGTGCAAGAGCTGAGCTGCCAGTACTAATCGTGCTTCTTTTCGGAGGTGCCATCTACAGGATGAGATGTTAATCTGTGGCCCTGGCTGCTCTTTCAGGTGGATGTAAAAAACAATCCTACAGCACTATTTCCAAGAGCAGGGGAGTTTTCCCCCAATGTCTTGGACAATATTTATCCCTCAACCAACATCACTAACAGAGACGATTTGGTCAATGTTACATTGCTGTTTGTGGGAGATAGATGGGTGCAAATTGGCTTCTGTGTTTCCTACACCGCAACAGTGACTACACTGCAAAAATACTTCATTGGCTGCGAAGCAGCTTGGGACATCCTGAGCATGTGAAAGGCTCTTAACAAAATGCAAGTAAAAAACAGATGAAAAAAAACTTCACATCTTCTTGAGTTACTACATTTTTGTTTTAAAAAAAGGAGTAGAGTATAACTGATTCTAGAGCACCAGACTGGTAACAACAAAGTGCGTCACTATCCAAATCTAATTAATCACAGGAACAATCTCTCAAACATACCAATAAAAGTTACAATATTGTACGTGCCATTATTGAGCATGATCCAATAACAAGCCTGTCTGAGATACTGGCTCCGTGAAACCATGCTGAAAGTTTGATTGAAATCCGGTAGAGTGCTTTCGAGCTATTGCATTCACAGACAGACAGACGACACTGATTACAATACCTCCTTCCCTCTCAGGTTGGAAGCAATTAACTATTGCTCGTTTACAGCTCCCAGAAAGAATTCTCCGGAGTCTGCAACTTCATTGGCATTCCACTTAGATTGGAGACAGGACATTGAGAGCCATAGTTTCGGTTATTTCCACTTGTTCCATTTGTTGTTGTTTAGCACAAGACCACAACCAGAAACACACATTTGGAATGCAGCGCACATGTAGAATTTGGCCCACAGTGGGTTTGTTATATTTCACTCAGTGTCCATTCTGAAGACTCAGAAACACTTTGTTGGCTGGGGGCAACAGACTAGTAATCACTTTGTTTTCACTCCTGTTCCTACTGGCTCCATATTCAGATATGTACAGTTTAATGCGTTACTCTGTTAGTTGCAGCCTGCACTGGGCACTTTATGGACTATCTGTTAGGCCTCACATAGACCTGGCTTCCCTGCATGCAGCCGGTGCCCTCAGAGCAAACCAATCTTGCACTGGGGCCTCAAGCAGGCATTCAGTCCCTTATTTGCATCGGGAAGGGCTTTAGCAATATGGCAGTCAACACACTTCCAGCTAGTAATGAGCATGCATTTCCTGTCCACCACGCTAGAGGTTTAGGAGGCTTTTAGTGCGTGTTTTCAGGCACTGAGCAGCCTATTTCTAGGCCTTACTGTCCACAGCTTCTTGAAAACAAAATTCGAGTCCCAGTATTGGGACACTTGGGCCTCACTGTTCAAGTGCAGAGATTATAACCTGCACACCCTGCCCCCTACGCCCCATGCATCCCATCCAGAAAATGGGTGCACCCAAATTTCTAGGCCAGAGAGTCTTCCTGCAAATCTTCTGTCAGTACTCTCATCAAACAACATCATTAGATGTATCACAATAACCCCACTACCTGTAAGGACAGTAAACAGTGCTACCTATGACTGGTCAATGCTAAATGCCAGATACTTCCAGAAAGGCCAATGGCTTTGGGTGGAAAGAGGGGAGTGGAATTGAACAACTTAAGGATAAGGGTTGGACCCTCGATGGAGAAAATGCCATCAAAACATGGATGAGCTAAGCCTTGAATTAGCCAATAGGCATCCTCAACCTGTCGGGGTGATGCAACCACAGTACGGAACAAGTTAACAAAAGAGTAACTATGGGCAGTCCCAAATACAATACCAGGAATCAAGACGCTGCATTAGGTGTGGAGGATAGAAGCTCCAATCATGATCAACAGTAAAGAACAATTAAGTAGTCAATGTACATTTTATAAATTACAATAAGGGCATTTAGTTTATAAGGTGCTCTATTTACGCCATATACTAAAATGTCAAAACTGAAAAATCCCATAAAGACTTGATTATCCCCTCTCCCCCACACTGGTCCCATGCCAACACCATTCAAACCATATTGTGGACTAAGTATGCAGTCTTCAGTAAAAGATCTGAAAAAAACTTCAAAAATATTAACTACAGCACACACCAAAGATGGAATGCATTAAATTAACAGAATTAGCTGCTAAAAAGGTTTATTAATACTGCTAACGTAATTGCGATAGCTGATGTCAATGTTAAACAGGTGGGGGCGGGTGGAGGGAGTGGGGGGAAAGAGAGAGAGAGAGAGAGAGAGAGAGAGAGAGAGAGAGAGAGAGAGAGAGAGAGAGAGAAACAAAAGGAAACCGAGTTTAACAAAGGATGAGAACTTTATGAAAGACAGGGGGGGTGGGGGGGTGCAGAATGACTGCATGAATGTGACAGAAATCCTGACAAGCAGACTGCAATGGAGCAGGAAAAAAGACATTTGCAAAAACTAAGAGAAGCACATTAGAACAGGGTGAAAAATACTTCTTCAATAGTTCATAAATGAAAATAAAAGAAAGGAACCAAGTCTACAAAGTGAGGCATGTAGTGGAGACTGAACATTTTGTTACATTAACTCACAATAAGTGCACCAGATCTGAAAAGGTTGCGATGAAATGCCAACTGCCTAATTTGCAGATCACATATATAATACTATTCTCTAGTATTAAAGAGCATGAGAGGCAGAGGGAGAGAAAGAGCACGAGAGGGGAAGAGGATGATGCATTTATATAGCACCTTTCACAAACTCAGGATGCCCCAGATCACTTTACAGCCAACAAAGTACTTTTGAGGGGTAGTAACTGTTGTAAGGCAGGAAACATTGACAGATGACTTGCGTTGGATCAGTTGTCCATATAAACTCCAACTTTTACGATGCAAACACAAGAACTCAAGCTTCAAGCTACACCAGACCTGAAGGGGCCTGGCTCGAACAGACACGAGGGCTGAAAGGATTACTCCTATTCTTGTGTTGGGTCACCAAGCCCTGCTTATGAGCCAAGTAAATGTTGGCACTAACTCTATTGAGGTGATAATTCCACAGTGACAGCTGTCTGTCTAGCCCAGAAAAACAGATGTCAGTGTGAGCCATAGGTCTCCAACAGCAAAGGCCTGCATCTGAATGCACACTTCAAACAATGAGCATGCAGCCATGACATCAGATACTATACATCCTGTTGCTTAGTAACCAGTGAACACTCTTTAGCATCTGATGCTTATACATTGCATATTAGGAAAACTATTTGCCCAATAAACCTTCAAAACTGGAGCTAATGTTTCTCACAAGCCAGCATATGAACTGTTATTAATGCACCAGTAGCGCTCAGCCAAATGCACGAGAAGCAAAGATGAGTGTAGGAACTAAATTCCAATTTCTTTGTGCTCGGCTGTACTACCTCAGCCTCCACGTTCCACCCTCAAGGGACACAGAAAGGAAAGCCCGTACATATCTGCATTACTTGGTCTCACAAGATTTGCACATAGCAGCTAGAATAAGTGTACCTGAAGAACAAGCTTTTAAAAGTAGTTGAACAAATTGCGCAAGAGAATGCATTTATATTGTACAAGTAGAACAGATACATCAACAGCCAGTTATCCATTTAAAAAAAACCTGGCATAGTAAAATGACAAGAATCAGTTACACTGCAGGAGGTTTAATTTTTATGTGACTCGTTTCTGATATATACTCCATATCTATCATAAGGCATTAGATCAATAGCATAGCACATAAATAATAGATTCCAACTGTTTTGAAAAAACTGAATTACATTTAATTAAGAAAACTTTTTCTCTTGAAATAAGTGAATTATGAAAGTTTCACATTTGTTCAAAACATTTGCTGTTTTCTGAGAATGAAGCTTCTCAACTTGCCCACAGAACTGAGCTGATCAGCTGATAGCATGTAATTCTGTACCAGATGGGCCAATCGAAGGGTGAACAACAGAGAACTATTCTTTCTTATGCCCTGCTTCCTCCCCTCCTCTCTTGAAAATGCTAACTTGTGCTGTGTTCAGTTCAACAGGCACTTGCAGGAAGGGAGGCAGATAGAAAGCAGAAAATTACAGGCCAGTTAGCTCAACACATGTCTTAGAGAAAATGTTAGAAGCTAGTATTAAAGACATTATATTGTGGCATTTAGAAAAATTCAAGGTAATCAGGCAGAGGCAACATGGTTTTGCAAAAGGGAAATCATGTTTAACCAATTTATTGGAGTTCTTTGAGGGAGTTACATGTGCTGTGGATAAAGGGGAACTGGTGGATGTTTCCAGAAGGCATTTGATAAGGTGCCACATCAAAGGTTATTGCAGAAAATAAAAGCTCATGGTGTAGGGGGCAACATACTGGCATGAATAGAAGATTGGCTAGCTAACAGGAAACAGAGTAGGTATAAATGGGTCATTTTCTGGTTGGCAAGATGTAACAAATGCCAGAGAGATCTGTGCTGGGGCCTCAACTTTTTACAATTTATATAAATGACTTGAATGAAGGGACCGAAGGTATGGTTGCCAAATTTGCTGATGATACAAAGATAGGAAGGAAAGTAACTTGTGAAGAGGACATAAGGGGGCTACAAAGGGATATAGATAGGTAAGATAGCAGTGAGCAAAGTCCTGGCAAAAGTGGGGAAGTGTGAAATTGTCCACTTTGGCAGGAAGAATAAAAAAGCATATTATCTAAATGGTGAGAGATTGCAGAGCTCGGAGATGCAGAGGGATCTGGGTGTCCTAGTGCATGAATCGCAAAAGGTTAGTATGCAGGTACAGCACATAATTAGGAAAGCTAATAGAATGTTATTGTTTATTGCGAGGGGAATTGAATACAAAAGTAGGGAGGTTATGGTTCAGCTATACAGGGCATTGGTGAGAACACATTTGGAATACTGTGCACAGTACTGGTCTCCTTATTTAAGGAAGGATGTAAATGCATTGGAGGCAGTACAGAGAAGATTTACTGGACTAATACCTGGAATGGACGGGCAGTCTTACGAGGAAAGATTGGACAGGCTAGGCTTGTATCCATTGGAATTTAGAAGAGTACAGTGGGCGGCGCAGTGGTTAGCACCGCAGCCTCACAGCTCCAGGGACCCGGGTTCGATTCTGGGTACTGCCTGTGCGGAGTTTGCAAGTTCTCCCTGTGTCTGCGTGGGTTTCCTCCGGGTGCTCCGGTTTCCGCCCACATGCCAAAGACTTGCAGGTTGATAGGTTAATTGGCCATTAAAAATTGCTCCTAGTATAGGTAGGTGGTAGGGAAATATATAGGGACAGGTGAGGATGTGATAGGAATATGGGATTAGTGTAGGATTAGTATAAATGGGTGGTTGATGGTTGGCACAGACTCGGTGGGCCGAAGGGCCTGTTTCAGTGCTGTATCTCTAAACTAAAATAAAGTAAGAGGCGACATGATTGAAACATATAAGATCCTGAGGGGTCTTGACAGGATGGATGTGGAAAGGATGTTTCCCCTTGTGGGAGAATCTCGAACTAGGAGTCATTTTTAAAAAATAAGGGGTGCCCATTTAAGACAGAGATGAGGAGAAATTGTTTCTCTCAGATGGTCATGAGTCTTTGGAATTCTCTTCCTCAAAAGAAGCAGAGTCTTTGAATATTTTTAAGGCAAAGGTAGATAGATTCTTGATAAGCAAGGGAGTGGAAGGTTATCGGGGGGTAGGTGAAAATGTGGAGTAATCAGTTCAGCCATGAACTTATTGAAAGGCGGAGCAGGCTCAAAGGGCCGAGTGGCCTACTCCTGCTCCTAATTTATATGTTCGTATGTTCAACCCTTCACCCAACAAAAGTTATTCTTCACATTAGCCCAAGTGGCAGCAAGCTTCTCAACCACAGCAGGCGTCATAATCCTGTGTTGGTCTCCATTACTAGGACTACATTCAGGGAACAACCAGATAAAGATCAAAAGCACAATCCCAAGCTGATTTTCACTTTCCCATTGCAGCAATACTGAGGCCATCTGGAATGCCCCAATTGAGCACAAGAGTGCATCACTGCACTTCCCTGTAGTCTCTGGCTCGGCAGCACACCACATAACACTTTTATCCTGCAAAGTCATCTGGGTAACTAACTGTAAACTCTTCCTTAAATGTTCCAAGGATTATCGACATCTTCTAAATTACTCCAGTTGAAGGCTAGAGATATTCACCTTATTAAAAATCTTTTATCTGTATGAATGTGTATCTACGTCACGTATTGTAGGCTCCCTCAGGGTTCATATCAGCTGCATGGTCAGCTGGAACCAATGATCATCATGGACCAACCAGATTAAAAGCTATATAATAACAAAGTTGGCACATATGGCTGTAACACTTGCATTGACAAAACACCTTTTGCACTGTAAAACATCCCAAGTGCCTAACAGGAGCATTCTCAAACAAAATCTGACACCAAGCCACATAAGGAGATAATAAGGTAGATGGCCAAAAGATTGGTCAAAGGGTAGGTTTTAAAGGAGCATCTTCTAGCAGAGAAGATTCGGGAGCGAACTCCACATCAACCTCTCTGGTGTTTTTGGACTCCGCAGGGCCTTTTCCTCAGTCTCTTCACTCTCAATGCAACCACTGCTCCCATACCCAGCATTAGCCTCTGTGTCCACCTGAGGTGCACCCATTCTCCTCTCCACCCCATAACAAACCTGATGCATCCATTCCTGCCCCCAGGGAATGCCCTAGATTCCCATAAAGAGCTTCTGGCCCAACCACCATATCTTCTACTCTGGTTCTTCAACTTTAACCTGAACATAGCCTCACCCTGGCATCAAGCTGGACCCACCACCCCTATGGTATTTATCCACTGCTCTCAGCCCAAGAGACCCGCACCTCCTTTCCCAGACATTCACCGAGGAGCCAACTCCAATCTTGCCCACAAAACCTCCAGCATATCCCACCAGTCTTCACATTTACACAGTCACACAGTTATATTTAAAATTCTATAAAGAATCTTACAGCACAGAGGGAGGTCATTTGGCCCATCCTACTCTTGGAAAGAGCTATCCAATTAGTCCCACTCTCCTTTTTCCCCATAACCTGCCAAACTTTTCCTTTCCAAGTATATATGCAATTCCCTTTTGAAAGTTTCTATTGAATCTGCTTCCACCACCCTTTCAGGCAGTGCATTCCAGATCGTAACATAACACGTGTAAAATAAATGCCTCATCTTCCTCTGGTACATTTTGTCAATTATCTTAAATCTGTGTCCTCTGGTTAGCAACACTCCTGCCAATGGAAATTATTCCTCCTCATTTATTCTTCAATCAAAACCCTTCATAATTTTGAACATCTTTATTAAATCTCCTCTTAACCTTCTCTGCTCTAAGGAGATCAATCCCAGCTTCTCCAGCCTCTCCACATAACTGAAGTCCACACACACACACACACACACACAAACATATTTTTATATAGTAATAATTTTAAAAGTCATTTCCAATTGGATATTTTAAAAGATTTATGTCCAATATGTATTTCTAATAGAATTGTATCAAATTACATCCGATATATTTAGATTTATAGCTGCATGTAGTTGCACAATTACAAGAATTCTATTTGTGTTATATACTGTATATTGCCCATGTTTTTCATTCTATTCCATTTCTAATTATATAACATGCTCGAGAAACAGATGAGAGAGATTTATTTATGTAACTGTGATATGCAAGAACAAATTTATGTCTTTATTTTCCTCTGCAGTCAATTAGAAGCATATGATAAATTTAAATTCTCCTTTTAATTTTTCATCCTTAAATTATTTGAGAGGGAGTCAGTAAAATACCAAGTGAGATGGAAGTCTAAGAGTCATGCAGGGTTCCGCTGTGAGCTGAGTGAATTATTAGAAATTACACTATGTAATATTAGCGCATGAACATTATGCAATTATATGAATTTATTCTATACATTTTTTCAAAAAAACTTGTTATTGCAAGTATCATTTCTAGGCTTGGGTAATCCAATATTCTATGCAGTGTGTTTTGTTCATCCATGGATATGATTACAGCCAATGACTGCCTGTGGAAAGATCCACAATAGGGTTCAGATAAATTCACAAAGCTGCCTTTACCCTTGAAAACTTCCAGTCTAAAATGCAACAAACAAAAAAGCAATTCTCTTTTCAAATCCATCTGCAACAGTTAAATCCAATCAATTACAAATCTGCTTTCACATTGAGATGAGCAAGTTGGGACACTTTGTTCCCATCAGACTTGAAATTTGAAACTTTTCATATTACACTCTTGGTTATCATGCTTAATAATAAAAAAAAAACTTGCATTTATGTAGCAGCTTTAATAATTTCAGGTCATCCCAAAGCGTGTTACAGCCAATAAAGTACTTTTCAAAGTGTAGTCACTGTTGTAATGCAGGAATGTAGCAGCCAATTTACACACAGCAAGCTCCCATAAACAGCAATGAAAATTGTACTCAGAATACTGAAAAGCAGGTGGTATGAAACAATTTCACTAATTATGACTGCTCAATAGAATTCTACACGTGTTACAATAAAAACTTTTCAGTAAACAAATTGATGTAAAATATTACACAGTGACTATATTTCATTGGCTGTAAAGCACTTTGGGACATCCTGAGGTCAAGAAAGGCAAGTAAGTTCTTTAAAATCACTCTGTCGTACTGTAAAAAGATGCTGATAGGCTAGTACCATAAAAAAACTGATATGAAAACACATCTGTTGGAGAGTTGCCACGCTCAAAGTATTCAGTGTACATTAAGCAATTTGTGCACCCTGTCCACAATTCTAGCCCTTCTATGCAAATAGTTCTCTTCAGGTTTGCAATAAATGCTCTCTGACAGGATGAAAGGGGTCTGTACCTATACAGATAGCAGAATACTTCCAGACAGCCCCGATGGTTGGCTTACCACAGGATATTTCCACATAACCCTCAGTTCACCCTCTCCCCCTCAAAAAATACAGTGCCTTGAATAAGCAACATCAAGAATTTAATCTTAAGATACAAAATTGAGAGACAGATAGGCTAAGAATGTGCCTGATATACTCTGACCCATTCACCATCCCTACTCCAAATGAAAAAACACTGCAGAATATTCTAACTGTATTACAACTATTAAATCGAGAGGGAAAGCACACACACACAAAAATTAAATAGCAGGATGTGGATGTGGAATTTCCTCTATATGGGTGGGTAGAAGGGAAAAGGGGGAGGGGGGGAAAGAGTTCAAACAATAACCAACACTGGCAGAACAGATCACACAATGTGATAACCAGCAACTTAAAAAAAAATAACAAAAAGTTTATAGTTAGTTGGGAGGAAATACATTCTTTA
The DNA here is from genome assembly GCF_036365525.1 of Heterodontus francisci. NCBI lineage: Eukaryota > Metazoa > Chordata > Chondrichthyes > Heterodontiformes > Heterodontidae > Heterodontus > Heterodontus francisci. The sequence continues at coordinate 29,025,016 of NC_090380.1, read as the reverse complement.
ATTAAAAAAAAAAATCTGAGAGTACAATTCCAAAAATACCAACAATTGGAAATCTGCCTTCAGTGCAGTGGAGAGAAAAAAAAATGTTTTTGAACAGGGAAGGAAATTAAAAAGCAGCCACATCCCAGATTTTTAAAATGAAAATAATAATGCGAAGTGAGTTATTTGAAAAGTAAGTTAAAGAGACAGTGGCCGAGTGACAGGCAGCCTGGGAGTTGACTGGCTCTGTCAGGGAGAGCCCAGCCCTCGCTCCCAGTGTCAATGCCGCCGCCCGATACATTGTTTCAACCGCTGCACTGTATCGAGTTGGAGTTTAGTTACAGTAAACATTGCCTCCTCCGCTCCCCGGCTTCTCCCCGAGTTCAGTCAGCCCCCCTTGTGTGGGTGGAAAATGCCCCCTTCCTCCAGCCGCTCTACCTGTCCCGCGGATCGATCCAGCTCGTCTGCCGGGTGTTGTGATCGATGTAGAAGACCCTGCCATCGAAATCGCGGGCTTCCTCCCAGCCATTGGGCAGTGGCAGTGGCAGCTCCCCGCTCGACCTCCTCCTCGGCATCGCTCCCTTCTCACTCCCCTAACACATTCCCCCGAAAGAGCGGCACTGAACCCTGGACAGATAGCTCCCAAAGCGGCCGGCTCCACTCTCATGGCTCTCTACCTCTGCTCCTCCATGTTGCGTCGCTGTTGGGCCGGGATCGCTGCCTTATTCCTTATTGGTATGGCTATTTGCATAAAACTTTTTTTTTCTCTCTCTCCCTCTGAGGTGATTAATTATTAATATATACCAGAGCGAGCCAATCCCAAACCGGGCAAAAGCTTCAATTCAATTAGATTTAAAAAAAATATTTTCCCCTCACATTCAGAAGGAATAGGTCCAAGTTGTGATGAAAACGTTTTGATTTGCACTTTTTTTTTTGCGGGAGAATGGCCTTTGCAAAAGCCATGTAGTCGCTTGGAATTTGTCCTGCCTGGAAAGAAACTCTGGGCTTTCAGGCCAGTTGGAAAAGGGGAAACCAGGAATATCGCCATTTGGCTCTTTATTGCCTTTTTTTTTACAGGACGCTAAAGAAAAGCTGCTTTAATGCTGCCTTATTTATACAGCTTGAGATATTGTGGCTGTGGAATTGGTTTTATAATCCAAGCTGACACTCCAGTGCAGTACTGAGGGAGTGGTGCAGTGTCAGAGGTGCCACCTTTCAGCCCTCTTTCCCCTCTCCTAGGTGGACAGCAAAGACCCCCAGCACTATTTTGAAGAAAAACAGGGAAGTTATCCTGTGTTCTGGGCCAATATTTATCCCTCAAACAACATCACCAAAAACAGATGATCTGGTCATTTATCTCATTGCTGTTTGTGGGACCTTGCTGTGCAGTTACCGATCTGCTCAATCGCACCCTCACCTCCACCTTTGCTGCCTTTGTCCCCATTAAAACCATTACACTCTGTCATCCTAGTCTTTCCCCTTGGTACAGCCCTCATCTCCACTCCCTTAAGTCCAAGGGACACAGACTTGAATGTCTATGGAGGACAACAGGTTTAACCGTTCATCGCCAGATCTGGCTGGGCTGCATAAAGCCTCTCTGCTCTCCTCTGTCAAAACAGTTCACTATTCCAGAATCATCCTGGAATGCAAAGACAAACTGCCACACCCCCAACAACATCCTAGGCTTCTCTTCACTACAAAGCTTCTTCTTTAACCAGTCTCACCTGTCTCCTCTATTCTCACCTCCAGAAGCAAATACGATGAGCTCGTGAACTTCTATGTCACAACCATTGAGACCATCCATTCGTATCCTCTGCTGCTTCCCTCCCTTCACCTAGTTCACCAGGCCAAACTTCCCCAAAGATTCCCCACAACCCTAACCCTGAACTTGTTTTTCCCTCTATTTTCTCTCCTATCTCTCCTACTGCCCTCGCCAAGCTCATCTTGCCTATGAGATCCAGTTCCTGCTCTCTAGTCCCAATTCCCACCAAACTGCTGACCACCTAACATCCCCTCCTGGCCCGCATGTTAGCTGATATTGTTAACAGTTCCCACTCCTCAGATAAAGTCTCCCTTTCCTTTGAATCACCTCTGTCCTCAAAAAACACTGACCCCGCCCATCCTTGCAATTTACTACCACATCTCCAGCCTCCCTTTCCTCTCCAAAATCCTTGAACATGTTGTCATCTTCCATTTCCATCTCTATCTTTCCCAGAACTCTATATCTGAATCTCACCCCTCTCAGGTTTCTGCCCCTGCCATAGTATGAAAACAGCCTTATCAAAGTTATCAAATCCTATGTGACTGTGAACATGGTAAACTGTTCCTCCTCATCTTTCTCGACCTATCTGCAGATTTTGACACAGTTGATCACACCATCCTTCTTCAACACCTCTCTTCTGTCATCTAGCTGGGTGGAACTGCACTCTCCTTGCTCCCTTATATATCCAGTCATAGCCAGAGAATCCCTTGCAATGGCTTCTCTTCCTGCTCCTGCAATGTTACCTCTGCAGTCCCCTTAGAATCTATCCTTGGCCCAGTTCTGTTTCCCATGTACATGCTGACCCTTGGCAACATCACCCAAAAGCACAACATTAGGTTCCACATGTAGGCTGACAACACCCAGCTGTACCATTATTTTTCTTTCCTTCTTGGGAGATGAGCATTTCTGGCAAGGCCAGCATTTATTACCCATGCTTAATTGTCTCTCTCTCTCTCCGTCTTCCCCTCCCCTCTCTCTGCCCGTCTCTCTCTGACCCCCCTCTCTCTATATCCCCCCCTTCCCTTTCCCTCTCTCTCCCCTTCCTTCCCCTCTCCATATCTCCCCTCACCTCTCTCCTATTCTCTCACTCTCTCTCCCCACCACCCCTCCCCCCTCCACTCCCCTCTCTCTCTCTCTGACAGTTACAGAGAGCGGGAACTCTCCCCAGAGCAGCTTTGTGATTGGTCAGTTTTTTAAAAAATTCACAGCCCTCAGTTTAATTTTCACAGCTGACAGGCGCTGGGAGCGGGAACAGTGGCTTCCAAACTCAGGACAAGTTCGGGGTTTTCGACAGGCTTTTAAAAGAAAAGGAACCCGCCGGAAAACCCCGAACTTGTCCTGAGTTCGGAAGCTGCTGTTCCCGCTCCCAGCACCTGTCAGTTGTGAAACTGATGGCTGTGATTTTTTTTTTAAAACTGACCAATCACAAAGCTGCTCTGGGGAGAGTTCCCGCTCTGGTTGGTCTGGTCTGGAAAGACGTCAATGGGAAATTTCACATTCCTGAAATTACCAGTCACGGATCGCAAAATTTTTACCATGGACACTAGTGTCCGTATACGGACACATTGCCGAACCCTATTTGCCACACAATTTCAGAGGGCAGTAAAGAGTCAACCACATTGCTGTGGATCTGGAGTCATGTATAGGCCAGACTGGGTAAAGATGATAGATTTTCTCCTTTGAACCAGATGTTTTTTTTTAAACAACAATCTAGTAGTTTCATGATTATTAAATACTAGCATTTTCTTCCAGATGTATTAATTGAATTTAAATTCCCCCAGCTGCTGTGGTGAGATTTGATCTCTGTCACCAGAGCATTAGTCTATGCTGCTGGATTACTCATCCAGTAGCATTACCACTATGCTACCAACCCCCCCTACCTCACTAACACCACTGTGAACAGCTCTACTATCTCTGATTCATCACACTATTTGTCCAACATCCAGTATTGGATGAGCAAAAATTTCCTCCAATTAAATATTGGGAAGACAGAAGCCAATGTCTTCAGTTCCAGCCACAAACTCCATTCCCTCGCCACTGACTCCATCCCTCTCCCTGGCAACTGTCTGGCGCCGAGCCAAACCATTCACAACCTTGGTGTGATATTTGACCCTGAGGCAAGCATTCAACCACAAGTCCTTTCCATCACCAAGACTGCCTACTTCCAACTCAGTTGCATCACCTGTCTCAGCTTATTGCTGCTAATACCCTCATCCATGCCATTGTTACCATTGGACTTGACTATTACAATGCTCTCCTGGCCAACCTCCCTGCATAACACCCTACATAAGCTTAACTACGACTGTCCCTGTCCTAACTTGCACCAAGTCCTGTTCATCCATCATCCCTGTGCTCGCTGACCTACATTGGCTCCTGGTCCACCAACTCATTAATTAAAAAATTCTGATCCTTGTCTTCAAATCCATCCATGATCTCGCCCACTCCCTATCTCTGTAACCTCTTCCAGCCCTACAACCCTCTGATCTCCATGCTCCTTCAATTCTGGCCTCTCGCGTATCCCCGATTTTAATCCTTCCATTGGCGGCCGTGCTTTCAGCTGTCTAAACCCTGCGCTCTGGAATTCCCTCCCTAAACCTTCTTGTTCTACTATGTTATCCTCCTTTAAAATCACAGAATCATAGAATGGCTACAGCATAGAAGGAGGCCTTTCGGCTCGTCAAGTCTGCGCCAGCTCTTTGCAAGAGAAATTCAGCTAGTCCCGCTCTCCTGCCCTTTCCCTGTAACCCTGCAAATGATGCTCCTTAAAACCTGCCCAGCTTTTGGTTATCTGTCCCAGTATCTCCTTAAGTGGCTCGTGTCAACCTTTGTTCAATAATGTTCCTATGAAAGGCCTTAGAACATTTGACTGCATTAAAGGCGCTATATAAATGCAAATCTTTCTTTTCATTATTAAATATAGCAGTTTTCTGACTTATTTTAACAACTGGACAGAATACAACCAATCCTGAAACACAATGAGATTTCATCCATACAATAGACAATCAGAATCTCAGGAAGTTTCAGAGCTTCATGCTACAGCAGCTTATATTGAGAATTTAGGTGCAAAGGCCAGCATGCTCAATTTGCGACCTCTATAGTTTTAATTCTTCAATGGACCTTTATATTTCCAAGGCTTTATTTTAAGAATATACAAAAGTTGGGAGCAAGAAGATACTATGATCACATCAAGGCCATCCATCCAGAGTCTGTGCAATGTTTCTGTTAAGTAAATTGCTTAAACATTTTTTAAATAATTCATGGGATGTGAGTGTTGCTGGCAAAGCCAGCATTTATTGGCCATCCCTAATTTCCCTTGAGAAGGTGCTGGTGAGCCGTCTTCTTGCACTGCTGTAGTCCAGGCGGGGTAGGTACACCCACTCAACTTTATCTATAACCTTAATTATTTTAAAAACTTATAGTATATCTTTCCTCAGCCTTTTTTCCGGCAAAAATCATTTTAATTTCTTGAGCCTTATGTAACTTAGGCTCAAAAGCCTGGAATCATCCTGATCACTCAGCTCTGAACCTTCATATCCGTTTTTATTGATAACCATCCCAGCCCATTCACATAATTGGTCTAAATCCCTCTGAAGATATTCAATCTTTTTTCTATCATCAGCGCTAAATAGCTTTGTGTAATCAGCAAATTTAATAATATTATTGTAACTACCCTCTTCTGTATCATTTGCAAATCACATCATTTGTGAACTGCAGGGGTCTCAGAAGAGATGCTCTGAGACTCTACTTGATACTTTTGCTTATAGGATCAGTTGCAGTTAGTTCTGTGCACTGCACTTCAAGAAGGATTTATTGGCCTTCGAGTGGGTGCAGGCCAGCCTCACCAGAATGGTATTTATTTATTTTATTTATTTAGAGATACAGCATTGAAACAGGCTCTTCAGCCCGAGTCTGTGCTGACCATCAACCACCCATTTATACTAATCCTACATTAATCCCACATTCTTACCACATCCCCACCTTCCCTCAATTCCCCTACTACCTACCTATACTAGGGGCAATTTACAATGGCCAATTTACCTATCAACCTGCAAGTCTTTGGCTGTGGGAGGAAACCGGAGCACCCGGCAGAAACCCAAGCGGTCACAGGGAGAACTTGCAACCTCCACACAGGCAGTACCCAGAATCAAACCTGGGTCGCTAGAGCTGTGAGGCTGCGGTGCTAACCACTGCGCCACTGTGCCGTACTGGGGCTAAAAAGGTTAATGTATGAGGACAAGTTGCATAGACTAAGCTTTTATTCCCTCAAGTAGAGATGATTAAGGGATGATATAACTGACAGATTTAAAATGTTGAAAGGATTTGATAGGGTAGATAGAGAGAAACTGTTTCATCTGGTGCAGAAGTCCAGAACAAGGGGACGTAATCTTAAAATTATAGCTCGGCCATTCAGGGCTGATGTCAGGATGCACTTCTGCGCACAGAGGTTAGTGGAAATCTGGAATTCATTCTTCCCCACACCACCCCCCCCCCCCCAACAAAAAAAATGCCAGTAATATTAGGTCACTTGAAAATTTCAAATTGAGATGGATAGATATTTGTTGGGCAAGGTTTTTAAGGGATATGGAACCAAGGCAGGTAAATGGAGCTAAGATACAGACCAGCCATGATCTAATTGAATAGTGGAACAGGCTCCAGGGGCTGAAAGACCTACTCCTGTTTCTAGGTTTCTATATTTGAGAGCTTCCCATAGAATGCTATTTGCTCTGTAGATACCAGGCGCATACCATACTTTACATAATTGGAAGTACACTTACTGTCCTCCCATGAATGCTGGAAATACTCAGCAGGTGGCAGCACTTGTGGAGAGAGAAGCAGAGTTAATAGGCAGAATTTTCCCAGCCCTTTGGATGCAGGATTGTGGGTGAGTGGGGTAGCAAAGTCCTGGAAATTGACATCCGATTGGGATCCTGACATAATCCTGCCCTTTTTTGGCTTTCCCTGGAGTAGGATTGAAGGCAAGCAGGGAACCCCTTGGATCTGTCAGGTAAGTAATGAAGAAGTTGTTTAGTTGTTAGGAAGCCTGTTATTATTAGGGTGATAGCACAGTGATAATGTTATTGAGCTAGTGATCCAGAGTGCCAGACTACTGCTCTAGAGATGTGAGTTCAAATCCCACCATAGCAGCTGTGTGAATTTAAATTCAATGAATTAATGAATCACAGAATTATTACAGCACAGAAGGAGGCCATTTGACCTGCTGTGTTTACATCAGCTCTCTGAAAGAGCAGTTCACCTTGCGCCCTTCTCCCTGTAGCCCTGCACATTCTTCCTTTTCAGATAACAATCCAGTTCCCTCCTGAATGTCTCTATTGCACCTGCCTCCACCACACTCTCAAGCAGTGCATTCCAGATCCTAACCACTCACTGCATGAAAAAGTTTTTCCTCGTCACTATTGCTGCTTTTGTTAATTACATTAAATCTGTGCCCTCTTGTTTTCAATCCCTCCACCATTGGGAACAGTTTTTCTCTGTCCAGCCCCCTCTTGATTTTGAACACCTCTATCAAATCTCCTCTCAACCTTCTTCTCCCACGAAAACAGTCCCAACTTCTCCAATCTATCCACGTAACTGAAGTTCCTCATCCCTGGAACCATTCTCGTGAACCTTTTCTGCACTCTCTCCAACGCCTACACATCTTTTCTAAAGTGTGGTGCCCAGTGTTCTTCTGAAGAACATATTTTTAAAAAAATGTTTTATGAAGATGAATGAATTTCAAGAAAGGTAGAAGTTTATTAATCTTAAACTCTAATCCGGTTAACGACTACGAATATGTGACGCGACCACACTAGCATGGATACGCGATAGACACACACACAGATAGAGACAGAAAAAGTAGAAGGAATAAAGGGGAAAAGCTTGAGGCAATATCTGGTAGTTACAGTCCTTTAAGTTCAACGTGGAGTCTTTGGTTGCCGGTAAGTCATGCAATTTGTTAGGGCCCAGTTCACGCTTCAACTTGTAGGAGTCTTTTCTCTCTTGATGTTTACATGTCTTCCATAGGTCCGGTGGCTTGGGAGAAAGTGTGAGAGAGAGAGAGAGAGGCTTCCTTGTTCCAGCTTCAGTTTCACACTGCCTTCTGAATTCAAACTGTCCTGTGGCTAGTTAAAAAAAACCTGGACCAGCCAGTAAGTCATGTGGCCAGTTGGTTTAACCAGTCCTGGCTCTGTGGATTGTATCATCTCAGCAGGGCCTGAAATGCACTTCCTTACACCTTCCATGTCTGGTGATCAAAATTCACTTGGGTTAATTGGAGCAGTGAATAGTCCTTTGTCTCCACAAGCAGCATCTCTTAGTATGCAAATGTTCTTCCAGCCCAGTGTCTGGTGATCTTCAAACAAGTCATTTCTTCACTCCAGCAACAGTTTAAAATCAATGTTCATATGACAAAATTAATATGCCTCATTCTTGGCAGGTGGGGTTGGCAGGATACTGGTCAATGACGAATGTACAACAGTATGCCAGGAGCAGCACCAGGCATAACTAAAAATAAGGTCCCAACCTGGTGAAGCTACAACTCAGGATTACATGCATGCTAAACAGTGGAAGCAGCATGCTATAGGTAGATCTAAGCGATCCCACAACCAATGATCAGATCAAAGCTTTGCAGTACTGCCACATCCAGTCATGAATGGTGGTGGACCATTAAACAACTAACCAGAGGAGGAGGCTCCAAAAATATCCCCATCCTCAATGATGGGGGATCCCTGCACTTCAGTGCAAAAGAGAAAGCTGAAACATTTGCAACAATTTCAGCCAGAAGTGCCAAGTGGATGATCCATTTCAGCATCTTCCAGAGGTCCCCAGCATCACAGCTGCCAGTCTTCAGACAATTCGATTCACTCAACATGATATCAAGAAATGGCTGAAGGCACTGGATACGGCAAAGGCTAGAGGCCCTGATAACATCCCAATAGTACTGAAGACTTGTGCTCCAGAACTTGCCACGCCCCTAGCCAAGCTGTTCCAGTACAGCTACAATGCTGGCATCTACCCAACAATATGGAAAATTGCCCAGGTATGTCCTATCCACAGAAAGCAGGACAAGTCCAACCCCATCAGTTTACTCTCAATCATCAGCAAAGTGATGGGAGGTGTTGTCTGCACTTACAAAGCAATAATCTGCTCACCGATGCTCAGGTTGGGTTCCGCCGGGGCCAAACATGGACAAAAGAGTGAATTCCAGAGGTGAGGTGAGAGTGCCTGCCCTTGACATCAAGGAGCCCTAGCAAAATTAAAGTCAATGGGAATCAGGGGGAAAACTCTCCACTGGTTGGAGTCATACCTAGCAAAAAAGATGGTTGTGCTTTTTGGAGGCCAATCATCTCAGCCCCATGCATCACGACAGGCATTCCTCAGGGTAGTATCCTAGGCCCAATCAACTTCAGCTGCTTTATCAATGACCTTCCCTCCAATATAAGGTCAAAAGTAGGAATGTTCACTGATGATTATACAGTGCTCAGTACTATTTGCAACTCTTCAGATACTGAAGCAGTCCGTGTCCACATGCAGCGAGAGCTGAACATCATTCAGACTTGGACTGATAAATGGCAAGTAACATCTGCACCACACAGGTGTCAGGCAATGACCATCTCAAACAAGAGAAAATCTAACCATCTTCCCTTGATGTTCAATGGCATTACCATCGCTGAATCCCCACCATCAACATTCTGGGGGTTACCATTGACCATAAACTTAACTGGAACAGCCATAAAAATACTGTGGCTACAAGGGGAGATCAGAGGCTGGGAATTCTACTGCAGGTAACTCACCTCCTGACTCCCCAAAGCCTGTCCACCATCTACAAGGTGCAGGTCAGGAGCGATGCCATTGTGATGGAATACTCTCCCCTTGCCTGGAGGAGTGCATCTCCAACAACACTCAAGAAGCTCCACACAATCCAGGATAAAGCAGCCCACTTGATTGGCACCCCATCCACAACCTTCAACATTCACTCCTTCCTTCACCAGCGCACAGTGGCAGCAGCGTGTACCATCTTCCAGATGCACTGCAGCAACTCACCATGCCTCCTTTGACAGCACCTTCCAAACCTGCAACCTCCTCCACCTAGAAGAACAAGGGCAACTGACACATGGGAACACCACCACCTGCAAGTTCCCCTCCAAGTCACACACCATCCTGACTTGGAACTATATCGCCGTTCCTTCACTATCTGTGGGTCAAAATCCTGGAACTCCCTTCCTAACAATATAGTGGGTGTACCTACACCACATGGACTGCAACAGTTCAAGAATGTGGCTCACCACCACCTTCTCAAGGGCAAATAGGGATGGACAATAAATGCTGGCCTTGCCAGTGATGCTCACATCCTAAGAACGAATTTTAAAAAACAGCTGTTTTTAACCCTCAATTCTGATTTCCCAACTAGGGAACCTGTTTGATCGATCTGTCAGCAACTCGCCAGCATCACCAAGATGAGTGCACAGCAGGAAGAGCTTCTTCAGTGAAACTGACAAGTTGGGGAGGCTTTGATCAGTTTCCCTGAAGCACTGCAGCCATGGCCATTGAGGGACTCCTGTTCAAAGCACTTCTCTCATAGTGCTTGCACTGCTTGACAGGTGTTTGCCACCTTCTTGCAAGTCACCAGCTGACTAGTGCTTCACTCACCTTCCGCTGCATTTCCCTGCTGCCAGCCTTCAGCATGGCATCAGAGCAGCTGATGCAGCTCCACCTTCCACCTCCAATGAGGGTCAAGAGCAGAGATCACACCACCGCCACTGTTCCAGCAGGAGCAACACCAGCAGCAGGTACCTTCTGCTCAACCAAATGCCGCTCCACAGGGAATATGAGATTGTCACCAAGATCCAGCTGGAAGGAGGCGAGACCCCCAACAGAGTCTACAGGCAGAGGATCAGCTGTCTCAACATGTCTGAACACCAGTGTTTTAAGAGGCTCAGGCTCTCATGGCAGGTCACTGCTGGAACAAGACCTCCTTACCAATGGAGCAGGTGGATATGCGTAGCTAATGGCCGACAAGGTGCCAGTTACTGGAGTGTTGGCTGCTTAGATGAAGATGTGTGTTGCATGCAGGGACAGGAATGAGTGAAGCTGTAAGGTGTGTTCCGAGAAATTTGCAGGAAAATGCTGTGAAAGTCAGAGTGCGGGGCTTGGCACCTGAAAGTTTTATGCCACTCACCTTTTCCGCCCACTTGAGGTCTTGGATCTTCTTGGTGCCCTGTCTCCAGGTTGGAGGGACCACAGGCCTGCTGCTGCCTTCCTCAGCCACTTCCAGCTATGCCTGTTTCATTGGAGAGGCTATCCTCCTCCTCCCGTCCTTAGGAAAAATCACCTCAGATCCTGCAGCAGGACCCCCTGGTAAGAGTGAGAGACCTGGGGAGCAGCTTTCCCAGGTCTCTTCTCCATTCCTGTGGTTGCTGCAGCCTCAAAAATCCAAGTGCTGGTAGCTTTTCTGACCTATGCCGTAGTCCCATTAATTAAAAATTCATTCCTTTGACAGAATGAACATGTCATCCTGCTTCCCCTTCCTAATTGGTCAAGGAGCCCAAAGGCAGGAGCTCTGGTAAAGAGCAACGGCCAGGCACACAATTCAGTGAGTCGATTTCCAGACCCAACAATGGTCCCACCATTCCAGCAGGGACTAAGGTGAAAAGATTCCATCCAATGTTTTAGGTCGATGAACCTTCATCGGAACAGTTCTGATGTAGGGCCATCAACCTGAAACGTTTGGCTGAATTTTCCGGCGGGTGTCAGGACCCCGATGTTGGGCCCATATGGGGGACCTGAGCCCGCCCATGTCATCAGCACGCCCACTGGCACAACCTTAAGGGAGGTGGCCTCCTAATTGGCCACTTCTGTGCTCGCCGTCTTATTAAGGATGGCGGGCAGGCTTCAGAGGCTGCAGGCCCAATCAAAGAACCCACAGCAATGTGAGGTTGGCAGCCCACTGGAAGAAGTGGGCACTGCTGAGGCAAGTAGGTAAGTGTGAGGGCACCTCAGCATGGAGGTACCCTGTGCTGTCTGCATTGGTTGGAAATTAAAGAGACCCAAAGCAAATAGGTCCATCAGGTTGGAGGGGAAATCCCTCCGAAGACCTATTCACAGAGAGGGCTGAGGGCTTTCATCCCCGCAGCCCCATCACTGGGGCATGGAGCCTTTGGCGCTGATGGCCTCCTTGCCAACCACGGGGAGACTGCTGTGATTAAGCTGGCAGTCTCTGCACACGGCAGGAGGCCGCTCCGACATGTTGGTAAAATACTGGCACCCGCGCAAAATGGTCCCTAAGTGGGGCTTTAATTGCACTAATTAGCTACCCACCTCCGTGGTGTGGGCAGTCGACTCTGTTCTCAATCCGCCCCTGGAAAGTCCCCGGAGGCAGGAATGCATTGGGGAGTAGTCCCGATGTGCGCAATCACCTCCCACCCACAACACTGTTATCCAGCCCCCTCACCTCCAAACCCAACTGCACTGGGCTTGGGAAGATCCAACCTGTTAACTCCATTTCTCTTTTCACTGGTGCCGCCTGAGCTGCTGAGTATTTCCAGCATTTTCTGTTTCTCTCCTGAGATTTCCACCATCCGCAGTATATTGTTCATGTACTGTCCTCCAGCTCTTTTGTATTTATAGAGATCTGAGAAAGAAAATTCCAAAGCATCACTAGTCTCCTTCTTTAAATCCTTGAGGAACAGGAGTAGGTGATTCAGCTCCTTGAACCTGTTCCGCTGTTCAATTAGATCAGGGTTGATCTAGAGCTCAACTCTAGACTTCGAGGATGTATTTCATCTGGCCCAGGACACTTCTGGAAATGTAATCCTTCTAATTTTTGCATTAATCATTCTTTAATAACTTTCTTGGCTAGAAAGCACTTTGGGACATCCTAAGGTTGTGAAAGGCATTATGTAACTGCATTCTTTCTTTGCTTAACCCCATTTTTACTAGGACTGAAGCTTGTCCACGGACCTACATGTGTGAAAACAGATGTCAGGAATCTGTTCACTATATCTGCCCATATCTGATCAGCACCTGTAATCATGTTATGGCAGAAAATAAAGTAAAATAGTATTTTAAAAATTGAAAACTGATTCATATATAATGTACACACCATGGGATCTTCGAGATCATCATTCTAGGATACAGGTGATGGTTATCAACCACCGCAGCTTTGTTGCCATGGCTTGTGATACCAGAGCTGGCGGGCAGCCATAAAGACAGGGCTAAATTGTGGCGAGTCGAAGAGACTTAGTAGTTGGCAGGAAAAAAGACAGAGGCGCAAGGGGAGAGCCAACTGTGCAACAGCCCCAACAAACAAATTTCTCTGCAGCACCTGTGGAAGAGCCTGTCACTCCAGAATTGGCCTTTATAGCCACTCCAGGCGCTGCTTCACAAACCACTGACCACCTCCAGGCGCGTATCCATTGTCTCTCGAGATAAGGAGGCCCAAAAGAAAGAAAAGAAAAGGTTGGATCACTGCCTGGTCAATCTCAAGTGTTCACTACTTTCTATGAATTGTTTGCATCACTACTTTCATTTCTAAAAATACTTGCCGTCATCAATATTTGATTAAAGATCTGTCAGTAAACTTTTTCATCCTTTCAGTTATACAGGGCATTGGTGAGACCACATCTGGATTACTGTGTACAGTATTGGTCTCCTTATTTAAGGAAGGATGTAAATGCATTGGAGGCAGTACAGAGAAGGTTTACTAGACTAATACCAGGAATGGGCGGGCTGTCTTATGAGGAAAGATTAGACAGGCTAGGCTTGTATCTGCTGGAATTTAGAAGAGTAAGAGGCGACATGATTGAAACATATAAGATCCTGAGGGGTCTTGACAGGGTGGATGTGGAAAGGATGTTTCCTCTTGTGGGAGAATCTCGAACTAGGGGTCACTGTTTAAAAATAAGGGGTCGTCAATTTAAGACAGAGATGAGGAGAAATTCTTTCTCTCAGAGGATCGTGAGTCTTTAGAATTCTCTTCCTCAAAAGGCAGTGGAAGCAGAGTCTTTGAATATTTTTAAGGCAGAGGTAGATAGATTCTTGATAAACACGGGGGGGGTGGAAGGTTACCGGAGGTAGGTGGAAATGTGGAGTAATCAGTTTAGCCATGAACATATTGAATGGCGGAGCAGGCTCGAAGGGCTGAGTGGCCTACTCCTACTCCTAATTCGTATGTTCGTATTTCACCTCTGAAAATGATTCTGTCATTTCATGACAATATAAAGAGAAGGAAGATTTGAAGCAGTATTTCTGTCAATTATATATTTATAAAAGTTATTGCATATGTTTAAAATATGATGATTCTGTATCAGCTATGAATCATTCTTTCGGCCCATTATATAGGACAGCATGAAGATTGAAAATAGGAGAGAAAATTAGATAACAACAACTTGCATTTATATAGTACCTTTAACATAGTAAAACTTCCCAAGGTAATTCACAGGATCATAATCAGACAAAACTTGCCACTGAGCCAAAGAAGAGGACATTAGTACAGGTAACCAAAAGCTTGGTCAAAGAGGTAGGTTTTATGGAGTATCTAAAAAGAGGAGAGGAAGGTGGAGAGGTTTACAGAGGGACTTCCAAAGCTTTGGGCCTTGTCGGTTGAAGGCGTGGCCATCAGTGGTGAGGTAAAGGAAATTGGGGATGCACACAGGTCAGCAATGGGGATATGGAAAGAAGTAGTAGTTAGATAATGTCAAGTTTAAGGTTTATTGGCAATGTTGTATTCTCATGTCAGGACATTTGTCTGAATGTTCATCCAATCAAGGTGCCTTGAGAGAGGAACTGAGTAGTCCTCAAAGGTATTCCAGCCAGGCATACCAGACAGAGTAAATTCTCCCTGACCTAGGCTACTTCTGCATATAGAAAACCTCTTGGAAAAGGACCATCCTTCTCTCCATCATAAGGTCAGAAGTGAGATGATTGCTAATGATTGCACAGTAACTCCTCAGATAGCGAAGCAGTCTGTGCCCGCAAGCAGAAAGACCTGGACAACATTTAGGCTTGGGCTAATAAATAGCAAGTAACATTCACACCGCACAAGTGCCAGGCAATGTGCATCTCAAACAAGCGAGAATCTAACCATTTCCCCTTGATGTTCAATGGCATTACCATTGCTGAATCCCCCATCATCGACATCCTAGGGGTTACCATTGACCAGAAACTTAACTGGACCAGCCACATAAATAAGGTGGCTACAAGAGCAGGTCAGAGGCAGGAAATTCCGAAGCGAGTAACTCACCTCTTGGCTCCCCAAAGCTTGTTCACCACCTACAAGGCACAAGTCAGGAGTGTGATGGACTACTCTCCATTTGCCTGGATGAGTGCAGCTCCAATAACATTCAAGAAGTGCCACACCATCCAGAACAAAGCAGCCCACTTGATGGGAACCCCATCCACCACCTTAAACATTCACTCCCTCCACCACCAGTACACAGTGGCAGCGTGTGTACCATCTATAAGATACACTGCAGCAGCTCACCACGCGTTCTTTGACGGCACCTCCCAAACATGCGACCTCTACCATCTAGAAGGACAAGGGTAGCAGATGTATGGGAACACCACCACTTGCAAGTTCCCCTCCAAAACACACACCATCCTGACTTGGAACTATATCGCCGCTATTCAGTGTTGCTGGGTCAAAATCCTGGAACTCCATCTTTAATAGCCCTGTGGGTGTACCTCAAACCACATGGACTGCAGTGGTTCAAGAAGGCGGCTCACCACCACCTTCTCAAGGGTAAAAAGAGATAGGCAACAATGCTGACATTGCCAGCAACGCCCACATCGTCAAATTAAAATAAGTGTTCACCTAATCACTCCAATTCTGCCAGAGTTCTTTCACCATCTGCTGAAAATAAAATCTGCAATATAAATACAGTCCTAATTTAGTAAGCACTTCATTAATATTGCTGCCCTCATTGTATTTATACAACAAAAAAATACTGATACATTTATCTGTATTAATTAGCGAGATCTAGGTGACCTTATTACTAGGGTAAGGAAGTTTAATATCTCATCTGAAAGACAGCACCTCCATCAATGCAGTACTCCCTCAGCACTGTACATGAATGTTAACATGGATTATGAAACAAGTCCACTACCCTCAGAGTTTAGAGATACCTCCTACCGTCTGTTTTAAATTCACCTTCAATCCTTGAAGCTGTGTGGGGAGGGGAATTTGGGTGCAGGTTGTCGCAAAAACGTTATTGTGCATCTCCTGGCAGCCAGCCAGTCGCAAGGAGCCTGCCTCGCAGCAAAGGCAAAGCACGCAGGTGACACAGGGAGGAAAATGAGGGTGCACACCCTTCATTAGAAAGTACATTCCTTCATTAAAATAATCTCTAGTAATTATGAGATCAAGAAATAGAGAGACAAATTTAAAATTTCACTGCCAGACTAAGAATTCTTGAGTCCTGGATACCAAGAACATTTGGCTCCCTTTGCTTCCCTCATACAACATCCAAATGCCCCCTCAACCCCCTGATCTATTAAATCACAGACTGGACAGGGAAATCATAAAACAATATACTGCACTTAAATCATATTGCAATATGCTACGTTTAATTCATAGCACAATATAATACACTTAAAGACAGCCTGGGCACAGAACTAGGTGGATCGCAAACAGAGTGGAAGCTGAGAATTCTGTGATGGTAGAAATTTGGTGGCGAGGAGGAAAACCGAGGGTTGAATTTTGTGGCAAGGCTGCAGGTTCTGATATAAAAGCAAAATACTGCAGATGCTGGAAATCTGAAATAAAAACAAGAAATGCTGGAATCACTCAGCAGGTCTGGCAGCATCTGTGGAAAGAGAAGCAGAGTTAACGTTTCTTCCGAACAAGGGTCACTGACCCGAAACGTTAGCTCTGCTTCTCTTTCCACAGATGCTGCCAGACCTGCTGAGTGATTCCAGCATTTCTTGTTTTTGCTGCAGGTTCTGATGTCGGGTCCAGGCGCGGGTGCTGCTTCCATTCAGACGTTCAGCGGCCGACCGCACACGATCTTACGGCAGCCGGCCAATTAATTCTGGGGAGGCGCGTTCACTTACACTGCAAGTCGACAGGTGGTGGTGTCAGGTGATGCTGTGACAGGTGCTGGCACCATATTTCAGGAGCTGCCGGCACTGTATTCACTGCTGACTGTTTAAGGAGCCTCTACCTCACTGCCTTATGATCAAGGAGATTCTCCCTGCCTGCCTTGTGATTAGGGAACTAAACAGAAGCCTGGAGCCGCAATGGCAGATGGAAGACCCCCAGGCGACCCCACAATTCAGCAGTGCCTCTCAGCAGGTTCTCCTCCAGGCTGTCAGGGCAAGGCAGGAAGACCTCTCCCCCAGGGACTGGAGGAGGAGACTGCCCTGCCTGACCAAGCAAGCCTGGATAGAGATGGCAGAGGTGGTCAGCAGCTGTGGGGTCACCCCCAGAACTTGGATCTAGTGTCTCCATGGGGAAACTAACAGTGTTCACTTTTGTGCTTGCAGGAGAAGACAGCACATAACATAAAAGAAAAGGCCAAGACAGGCGGAGTGGTGCTGACCCGCACTGAGGAGGAAGACGCCTTAGAAATGGCAGAGCACCAGGGTGCCTGCTTTATCTCCAATGACAAAGTGTGTGTCCACTCAAGAGGGTGAATGAGCAAGTACAAGGACACAAGGGTGCATCTGGCACACACGAGGTATACTGCACATGTATCCACCACTGGAGTCATGGAGTGCCACACTAGGGATAGTTGGGATGATGCAATAGGAAGACCTTAACTCTTCAATCAATCTGTTCTGTCCTGCAGGTCAGGGTCATGCTAAAGCGCAGAGAGCTAGAGAAACCAGGGGCCAGCCAGCTACCTCTGAGGGGGAGGAGGGATCCTCAGAGGGTGCAGCATCACAGCATTCGCCTGCACCCTCCACCAGTGCAGATACTCTCACATCCATGGGTATCCATTCACATTTAGAATTGGGCACACAACCTGGTGAGCTCAGCACAGACGCGTCTGAGCAGCTGACGGAGGCTCTGATAGCTGAGGCCACTGACAGCTGGAGGACTGTGGGAGGGCAGGCCAATGCTGAGCCCCAGATTGATGATGTGCCTCTGGAGCCGTAGGCAACAAAGCAAATACTGCAGCTGGCCATAAGAAGTTAGGGAACAGCTGGTGGAGCTTCCGAAGGCTATGCACACACAAAGGAGTCCAGCCAGGCCACGAATGCAGCCATATCTCTGCCATGTGCATGCATGGCTTCCTCCATAGAGAGATTGGCGACCCTCATGGAGAGCCTAATCCAGAAGACCACTCAGTGGATGCCAGGGATGCGCACAGACCTGCATGCTGTCTCCTTGTCCAGGAGCTCGATGCAGCAGTGGCAAGCATAATTAATCCTACAGTGGAATACAAATTTGAAGCATTATTGTCATCTTTTAAAACAAGCACATCATCAATAAAAATGGCTCCTGCAGTACACATCCCCCGCCCCCCCCCCCCACCCTCCAAGTATGACAGTAACTGAAAGAACACCCAAGGAAAAGAAATTCAAAGTGGGTGGGGAAATCAAATGATAACCAACACTAGGGTTGCCGTACTCAATAGACCTCAATATCTCCCCCTGACAGCTGGACTCAGTAACTATTACTTGCTTTGGTGAAAGAGGGGCATGAGAGAGCTATAACAAACTGAGTAGTATAGTACATTTTGAACTTTAGAACCAGCTAGATGGACTGCAACTTCAATATTGCTAGGCCAAGCTGCACCCATGAACTTGGCCATGTATTGTCGGCGTGATGGTAAGACTCGAAGCGTCATCTCCTTTGTGCTAATCTTGTGCTGTTAGTGTGAGGTCCTCGTTCTTCTCAAATGAACAAGGAGGTACAAGTCTGCCTTGCAAAGGAGGAGAAGCGGCTTTCTTTCTGAAGCTGGGGAATTCTCTCAGGGCACTCCTGGTGTGGAGAGCAGCTCCTCAGCCCCCCTGTCAACATCACTAACGTCTTGACTAGCTGAGATGACAGAGGAGGGTTCTGCACAGCATGCCTGGGCCCTCCAGTCCTCAGACAGCCAGAGGACAACCACCAAGGTCATCCCAAGCCAAGGGGCAACAAGGTCAGCAGCCTGCCTCCACCTCAGCAACAAGCGCAGGGGGACCACTACATAGGAGCACACGTAAGAGATTTAAGAAGAGCATCTAGCTGCATTTGGGGTTCACGGGTGAAAACAGTCTGTAGATATTAAGCCTCGTGTTTGTTGTGCCATTCAATAAAGGGCTCATATATTGTTGCCACATCTCCTTCCAATTCTTGCTGCCTGTCCAGACTTCATCTACAGCCAGGCTCCCTCAATGGGCTGGAAGCGATGGACCAAGTCACGTTCAGTCAGTGCCATAACCTTGCCAATGTGTGATGTGCACCTGGATGCTGGGCAATGGATAGCAAAATGAAGGAGGTGACAGCAGGGCTGCATAAAGGTAAGGTTTATTGGAGTGTTTCTAAAATGTAATGAGTCATATGAGATGTCTGTATATAATCATGTCCTGAGCCTCCCTTGCGCGTATCTTGCTTTGTCTTGTTTATGCTCCATGAGGTCCATCATCAAGTATCGCCAGCTGCCTCCTCCACATCCTCATCATCGGAGGAGGCATCACGATCAACAATGTCCTCCTAGTTCAACGCCTTCCCCCTCTGCAGCTCCAGGTTGTGTAGAGCACAACAGACCACTGCGATACATGAGACTCTCACTGGGGCATACTGAAGGGCTCCACTGGATTAATCTAGGCACCTGAATTGCACTTTCAGAAGACCTATGGCCTGCTCAATGGTCACTTGGGTTAACCGTGGCAGGCGTTGTACCTCTGCTCTGCATCCGTGCGTGAGTTCCTCATAGGCGTGGGTAGCCATGTCTTTAGTGGGTAGCCCTTGTCTGCAAGGATCCATCCCTGAAGACGCATGGGGGCTGGAAAAGCTGTGGCACCTGGGACTGCCAAAGTATGTAGGCATCGTGGCTGCTTCCCGGGAACCATGCACGCACCCGAAGGATTCGCTTTCAATGGTCACAGACCAGTTAAACATTGAGCGAGTGGAAGCGCGTTCTGTTGATGAAGTCTGCTGGCTGGTCTGTGGGAGTCTTGAAGGCTACATGTGTGCAATTGATCATACCTTGCGCCTGGGGGAATCCAGTGATGGCCCCGAACCCAATGGATCTCTCCGTCTGACTGTCTGGATTGGTGCAGTAGTGCACATAGTCACCAGTGTTAATCTGTTAATTGTGTATCAATTGTTTGATTATAAGCAGTGGGAGGGTTTGAGTGAGGAGCTACAAGTTTGAAATCCTTTTACTCTGTGCAATAAATGTGAAACTGAGTAAAGATAGGCTTCAGCATTATCCTTCCATAAACAGCTTTCTGGAGTTTTAACAACCAACCCTGTTGAACGTGGCATTGGTCACCTCCTTGATGCACTGATGAGCTTCAGGCTGGGGAGATCCTATACCTCTCCAGTGGATCCCTGGAAAGATCCTGAGGCACAGAAGTTGAGAGCCACAGTGATCTTCAGCACCATTGGCATTGGGTGTCCACCAACTCACATGGGTCTCAGCTCGTCCTGCAGCATGGCACACAGATTAGTGTTGGCCTCCCTGGAGAGTCGCTGAGACTGCTGCTCGGCCATCTGGAGGTAGTTGAGTTTCAGACGGTAGATTGTCTCCTGGGGATAGCCTCTTCTGCACGCAGGAGGCTGTTGGCGTGCCCCCTACATCCTTCTTCAGCGTGCCCAACCTGAGGCTGGCCCTCTTGTTAGTTCTGAAGTTGTTGATGTGCCTCTGCCTTGACCTCCCTCCCTCTCAACTGCTCCTCCTCCTCTCGCCACGTTGATGTGCAAAGTCCGCCCCCCATGTCATCCGCCATCCGTAAAATCCAGAAACAGCATGAGGGCCAACGTCTTGCACTCCGAGTTTACACCCCCACCGCCTCCGAACGCATTCCAAGCAGCCCCGTAAAATTCCAGCCGGTTTCTCAAAAGGAGTGGAGCCGCAGAATCCAAGGATTCTAAGATAAGTAATAAAAACAAGAAATGCTGGAAATAGGGTAGGCACAGTAGGAACAAACTAAACAAACTAAAATAAAATAAACAAATAAAAAAGAAAAAGGAAAAATAACTAAAAATAAAAAGGGGGGCCAGTCATGCTCTGAAATTATTGAACTTAATGTTCAGTCCGGCAGGCTGTAGTGTGCCTAATCAGTAAATGAGATGCTGTTCCTCGAGCTTGTGTTGATGTTCTCTGGAACACTGCAGCAAGCCCAGGACAGAGATGTGAGCATGAGAGCAGGGGGGTGTGTTGAAACGGCCAGCAACCGGAAGCTTGGGGTCATGCTTTCGGACTGAACAGTGGTGTTCCGCAAAGGGGTCACCCAATCTGCGTTTGGTCTCCCCAGTGTAGAGGAGACCACATTGTGAGCAGCGAACACAGTATACTAAATTGAAAGAAGTACAAGTAAATCGCTGCTTCATCTGAAAGGAGTGTTTGGGGCCTTGGATAGTGAGGAGAGAGGAGGTAAATGGGCAGGTATTACACCTCCTGCAATTGCAGGAGAAGGTGCCGTGGAACGGGGACGAGGTGGTGGGGGTAATGGAGGAGTGGACCAGGGTGTCGCAGAGGGAACAATCCCTTCAGAATGCTGACAGGGGAAGGGAGGGAAAGATGTGTTTGGTAGTGGCATCACCTTGGACATGGCAGAAATGGTGGAGGATGATCCTTTGGATGTGGAGGCTGGTGGGGTGGAAAGTGAGGACGGGGAACCCTGTTGCGATTCTGGGAAGGAGGGGAAGGGGTGAGGATAGAGGTGTGGGAAATGGGCCGGACATGGTTGAGGGCCCTGTCAACCACAGTGGGGGGAATCCTGGGTTGAGGAAAAAGGAATTATTATTCTAAGATAAATATCTATGTTAGGTATCTAGATGTCTAAATTTAAGTTCTTTGTGTTTAGTATCTCAGTGGTTATGTTAAGCTTAAGTAAATTATTTTATCTTTGGTTTGAGGAGTGAAGAGAAAAATAGCAGTGTAGTTTCAACCTAGTTCACAAAAATTATATAAATAATCACCTTATATCTAAGGGGTTTATTTTAAGTTTCTAATTGGAATGGAGGGACAGCTGTGACCCATAGCCTGCAATTCCTGTACAATGTGGAAACTTCAGGGTGCTTCATGTGTCCCAGATGACTACATTTGGAGGAAGTGCCTCCAGCTACTCAAGAACACACTGAGTATTTCTGAGCTTGAGGGGCAGCTGGATTTACTGCAAGGGTATACAGGTGACTGATTGTTTCCTGGATCACAGGTTCCAGGAGGTGGTCACCCCACCTCCAGATAGAGTTCAGGACAGCAAGCGGGTGGATGCCGGAAGTGTAAGAGGAGGCAGGCAGTGCAGGAAGCCTCTGGGAGTGTGGCACCCTTAAACCAATATTCAGCATTGAATACGGGTGAGGGTGCTGACACATCAAAGGAGTGCAGTCTAGCAATGTAACACAAAGAACTGCATGGGGGTTGGCGGGGGAGGGTGGGGGGTGGGTGGGGGGTGGGGGGGGTGGGTGCAGTAGTAATTGGAGATTTCATAGTTGGAGGACAGATGGGCAGTTCTGCTACCGTCGATCTGAGACCCGTATGTTATGTTGCCTCCCTGGTGCCAGGGTAAGAGACATCATGCAGAGGGTGCAGAACATTTTGCAGGGAGAAGTGGTGGCTCAGGTCAGAACAAACAACATACGGAGGAAGAGGGTTGAGGTCCTTCAGTCCGAGATTATGTAGCTAACGAGGAATTTAAAAATCAGTACCTCAAAGGTAGAAATCTCTGCATTGCCCTTAGTGCCACAGGCTAGTGTGAGTAGATATAGGAGGATATGGCAGGTTAAAGCGTGGCTAGAGACATGGTGTAGGAGGGAGGGCTTCAAATTCCTGGGACATCCCTGAGACAAGAGGGACATGTTCAATAAAAGCAAAATACTGCAGATGCTTGAAATCTGAAATAAAAACAAAAAGTGCTGGTAATACTTAGCAGGTCTGGCAGTACCTGTGGAGTGAAAAGCAGAGTTAACGTTTCAGGTCTGTGACCTTTTATCAGAACTGTCAAAGGTTGGAAAAGAATGAGGTTTTAAGTAAGTGAAGGGGAGGGAGGTGGGGAGAGAACAAAGGGGAAGGTGTTTGATAAGACAGAGGGCAGGAGAGATTAAATAACAAAGCAGATGGGACATATTCAAGTTGAACAGGTTGCACCTGCACAGAGCTGGGGGGGCCAATATCCTTGTGGCAGGCTAACTAGTGCTGTGAGGAGGGTTGAAACTAATTTGCAGGGGTTTGGACACCAAGATATGCTATTAAAAAGTAGAAACAAGGTGCACAGAGGACTGGACAAGCCATTAGAGTTTTTTTATTCGTTCATGGGATATGGGCATCGCTGGCTCGGCCAGCATTTATTGCCCATCCCTAATTGTCCTTCAGAAGGTGGTGGTGAGCTGCCTTCTTGAACCGCTGCAGTCCATTTGGGGTAGGTACACCCACAGTGCTATTAGGAAGGGAGTTCCAGGATTTTGACCCAGTGACAGTGAAGAAACGGCGATTTCATTCCAAGTCAGGATAGTGTGTGACTTGGAGGGGAACTTGCAGGTAGTGGTGTTCCCGTGCATCTGCTGTGCCTGTCCTTTTAGGTGGTAGAGGTCGTGGGTTTGGAAGGTGCTGTCGAAGGAGCCTTGGTGCATTGCTGCAGGGCATCTTGTAGATGGTACACACTGCTGCCACTGTGCGTTGATGGTGGAGGGAGTGAATGTTGAGGATGGTGGACGCGATGCCCATCAAGCGGGCTGCTTTGTCCTGGATGTTTAGTTTAGTTTAGTTTAGAGATACAGCACTGAAACAGGCCCTTCAGCCCACCGAGTCTGTGCCGACCATCAACCACCCATATTATACTAACTCCATATTCCTACCACATCCCCACCTGTCCCTACATTTCCCTCCCACTTACCTATACTAGGGGCAATTTATAATGGCCAATTAACCTATCAACCAGCAAGTCTTTGGCATGTGGCAGGAAACCGGAGCACCCGGAGGAAACCCAAGCAGACACAGGGAGAACTTGCAAACTCCACACAGGCAGTACCCAGAATTGAACCCAGGTCGCTGGAGCTGTGAGGCTGCGGTGCTAACCACTGCGCCACTGTGCCGCCCAAAGTAGTGTCAAGCTTCTTGAGTGTTGGTGGAGCTGCACCCATCCAAGCAAATGGAGTGTATTCCATCACACTCCTGACTTGTGCCCTGTAGATGGTGGACAGGCACTGGGGAGACAGGAGGCGAGTTAGTTGCCACAGAAGTCCCAGCCTCTGACTTGTAGCCACAGCATTTCTGTGGCAGATCCAGTTCAGTTTCTGGTCAGTGGTAACCCCCAGGATGTTGATAGAGGGGGATTCAGCGATGGTAATGCCATTGAACGTCAAGGAGAGGTGGTTCGATTCTCTCCTGTTTGAGATGATCATTGCCTGGCACTTGTGTGACGTGTATGTTACTTGTCACTTATCAGCCCCAAGCCTGGATGTTGTCCAGGTCTTGCTGCATATGGACACGGGCTGCTTCAGTATCTGAGGCGTCGCGGTCAAATGCTGCCTTGATGTCACGGGCAGGCACTCTCACCTCACCTCTGGAGTTCAGCTGTTTTGTCCCTGTTTGGACCAAGGCTGTAATGAGGTCAAGAGCTGAGTGGCCCTGGTGGAACCCAAACTGAGCGTCAGTGAACAGGTTATTGCTGAGCAAGTGCCACTTGATAGCACTGCCAACCTGTAATGGAAATAATACAGAATTAGTTGGGATCATAGAACATACAAGAAGTCTAAGTTACATTTGGAGTGTCTGTGTGTAAATGCATGAAGTGTGGTTAATAAGATTAGTGAGCTGCAGGTGCAAATAGCCACATAGAAATATGATGTAGTGGCAATAACTGAGACCTGGCTCAAAAAAGGGGAGGATTGACTGCTTAATATTCTGGGTGCAAGGAAAGATAGGGAAGGAGAAAAAAAGAGTTGCAGCAACAATTTTGATTAAGGAAAATATTACAGTTGTTGAGAGAATGTCCTTGAGGGGTCAAAGACAGATCTGGTTGGAGGTAAGAAAGAATTAAGGAGCTATTACACTATTTGCTGTATTTTATAGGCCACCAAATAGTGAGAAGGAGACAGAGGAGCAGATTTGCAAAGAAATTACAGAGAGGTGCAAGAACTATAGAGCAGTGATAAGGGGAGACTTTAACTATTCCAATATTGAATAGGACAGTGATTGTGTTAAGGGCAGAGAGGGGAGGATTTTCTGAAGTATGTTCAGGAGGATTTTCTTGATCAGTATATTTCCTGCCCAATGTTGAAGAAGGCATTGTTGGATCTAGTCCTGGGGAAGTAAGTGTGTCAAATGGAGAATGTCACACTAAGGGAGAATCTCAGGAATAGTGATCACTGTATCATAAGGTTTAGATTAGTTATGGAGAGGGACATGGAACAATACAGATTGAAAATACTTAACCGAAGCAGGGTCAATTTTTGCGAATTGAGGAGGGGTCTGCCCAGGTAAATTAGAGTCAAAAATGGCAGGCACAATGTTATGGAGAAGTAGGTGGCCTTTAAAGTGGAGATGGTTCAGGTACAGTCTAGGCACATTCCCACAAGGGGGAAAGGGAGGGCAACCAAAGTCAGAGCTCGCTGGATGGTGGAGTTAGAGACTAAAATCAAGCAGAAAAAGGGGGCATATGACAGATGTCAGCTTGATAACACAAGGGAGAATCAGGCTGAATATAAAAGTACAGACAAGAAGTGAAAATAGGAAATAGGAGGGCAAAGGGACAGTATGTTGGCTAAAAGAGGGAATACAAAGGTCTTCTCTAGGCATATTAACAGTAAAAGGGTTGTCAGAGGAGTGGTCAGGCCAATTAGAGACCAAAATGGAGATCTAGTGGTGGAGACAGAAGACATGACTGAGGTCCTAAACGAATGCTTTGCATCAGTGTTTACCAAGGATAAAGACTTTGCCAAAGCAATGGTAAACAAGGAGGATGCTGGGATACTAGATGAAATAAAAGTAGATAAAGAGGAGGTACTAGAAAGGCTGGCAGCACTTAAAGTGGATAAGGCACCCAGTCCAGGTGCAGTGTACCCTGGTTGCGGAGGGAAGTAAGAGTAGAAATTATGGAGGTACTGCCACAATCTTCCAATCCCCCTTAGATACAGGCGTGGTGCCAAAGAACTGTAGGATTGCAAATGTTATACCCTAGTTCAAATAAGGGAAGAAGGATAAACCTGGAAATTAGAGGGCAGTCAGTTTAATGTCAGTGGTGGGGAAGCTTTTAGAAACAATAATCCGGAAGAAAATTAACAACCACTCGGACAAACATGGACTGTAAAAGGAGAGCCAGCGCTGATTTGTTAAGAGAAAATCGTGTTTGACTAACTTGGTAGAGTTTTTTGATGAGGTAACAGGGATCGTGGATGATGACAGTGAAATTTCAAAAGTTGTTTGATAAAGTACTGCATATTTGGCTTGTTTGCAAGATGGGATAAAAGAGACAGTAGCAGCATGGATATAAAATTGGCGAAGGGATAGAAAACAGGTAAATAATTTTTTTTCCAGACAGGAGGGAGGTAAACAGTGGAGTTCCCCAAGGTTCAGTACTAGTACCACTGGTGTTTTTAATATACATTAATAATTTGGACTTGGGGGTACAGGGCACAATTTCAAAACATGCACATAGCATGGAACTTGTAAATGTGGTAAACAGTGAAGTAGACTGCAGTCGACTTCAGGAGGACATAGACAGGCTGGTGGAATGAGTGGACATATGGCAGATGAAATTCAGTACCGACATTTGTGAGGAGGTACATTTTGGACGTTTGAATGAGGAGAGGAAATACATGCTAAATGGTACCATTTTAAAGGGGCTGCAAGAAGAGAGAGACCTGGGGGTGTTTGTGCACACATCTTTGAAGATGGCAGGACAGGTTAACAAAGCAGTTAATAAAGCATATGGGATCCTGGCCTTATAAATAGAGGAATACAGCACAAAAGCCAGGAAGCTATGCTAAACCTATATAAAATACTAGTTCGGATCCAGCTGGAGTGTTATGTCTAAATCTGAACGCCGCACTTTAGGAAGGTTTGGAGAGGGTACAGAAGAGATTTACTAGAATGGTTCCAGGGATGAGGGATTACAGTTACATAGATAGACTGAAGAAGCTGAGGTTGTTCTCCTGAGAGCAGAGAAGGCTAAGAAGAGATGTTTAAAGATGTTTAAAATCATGAAGGGTTTAGATAAAGTAAATAAAAAGGAACTGTTTCCATTAGCAGAGGGCACAGAGAACCAGAAGCAACAGGAGGAAAACTTGTTTTATGCAAGAGTGTCTAGGATTTGGAATGTACTGCCTGATAGGGTAGTGGATACAGATTCAATAGTAGCCTTCAAAAGGGAATTGGATAAATACATGAAGGAGAAAAAACTGCAGGGATATAGGGAAAGAGCAGGAGAGTGGCACGAATTGGATTGCTCTTTAAAAGAGCTGGCACAGGCTTGATGGGCCAAATGGCATCCTTCTGCGCGGTACTATTCTATGATTCTATGAAATCAGATCACAATATACTACATTTAAATCATATTACAATGTATACTTAAGTTAAATATATTTACATCGGCTTGATGCCAGGGGTCCTGTATTTGGGAGGGAACCCTGGGCACGGGTCCTGTACAAACATGCACCTCCGAATCACTACAGACATATGTGCATATCCTTCACATAGACATCATGATGCATTGCATAATTTCAGGGATTGAAGAAGTTTAAACCACACATTCTCTTTGCGCGTGATATCAACACACATCCGACAGTAGCTACTAACTTGCTAAAGACCACTTCATTCTGTCTTTTATCTCAGTGATCACCTTTGTTCTGAGACTAATATAAAAGTTTGTTTTCTTCACTTCTGAAGGCAATCGTTGCTTCCTGGGGTACAGTTCCTCAGCTGCCTTTGTCAAGTGGCTATTATTCACGTGCGTGCCTTCATGTTTAGAGTTCGGAGGCTCTTTAACCACCAACAGCGTTGATTTCCACTGACACTTTTGGCAAGGGTTGCTAGAAAGCATTCGGAGTGGGTATCCCCGGCTAAAGTTCCCTCCTCCACCCAGATCAATGGTAGCCACCTTATGAATGAAAGGGAAGAGATCAGCTACTTCAGTGCAGGCCGAGAATTGAACACAGGAACTTTCTGGGCTATCGGGTGCAGCTCCTCATTGAATAATCACTCAACTATTAATGGGATCTGAGAAATAATAAGTTCACCCATGAGGGGTAAATTCCTGACTTGCCACGCTGTTGTGGATCCTTGCAGGAGAGCATTTAAACAAATGACCAGAAAATCATGTGCTCCTGATGGATGAGGCTCCTGCCAGAAAGGGAACGTTAGGAAATCAGCCTGAAATGTTTAGATTCCTGCGTTGGAAGAAATGGTGCTGAACACAGTTTGCTAAGCACGTTACTGACAGAGACAGGAATCAAATCTCTCATTCGGATGAGACATTAAACCAAGGCCCCCATCTGCCCCTTCAGGTGGACATAAAAGATCCCATGGCACTATTTTGAAGAAGATTAGGGGAGCTGTCCCCAGCATCTAGGCCAATGTTTATCCCTCAATCAATATTACTAAAGCAGGTTATCTTGTCAGTATCTCATTGCTGTTTGTGGGATCTTGCTGCATGAAAATTGTCTGCTATGTTTCCTACATTGGAACAGTGACTACACTTCAAAAAGTACTTCATTGGCTGCAAAGCACTTTGAGATGTCCTGAGGTCATGAAAGATGCTAAATAAAGGTAAGCCCTTTCCTTCCAGTTATTGGAAGATGGAAATATAGCGGTAAGAGTGCATAAAATAAAACCTCTTTAAAGATTCAAATTGACTTGCAGTTCAAGAATATCAGTAATTAATTGGTCAATAGCAATTTTAATTTTTTATAATGCTTTAAGACTTTCAATTTTGTCGTTGAGTTTTACTGATATCTTGGTTGCAAAAACTAAAATAAAATTACATTCAATTACATAAAATTTACAGCACAGAAACATTCCACATGAGCCTCTTGTCAACACTCTTCAACTTGTTTGTTTCTATTAAGTTCTGTTGATAGATGTT
Source organism: Heterodontus francisci (assembly GCF_036365525.1). Taxonomy (NCBI): domain Eukaryota; kingdom Metazoa; phylum Chordata; class Chondrichthyes; order Heterodontiformes; family Heterodontidae; genus Heterodontus; species Heterodontus francisci. Next base: position 28,996,104 of record NC_090380.1, on the reverse strand, counting down.
AAATACCTAGCAGTTGAAGGTGATAGGGTGAACAGGTATTGGGTATTGGTTAATTCATTGTATTCGAATGTATATATAAAGAGCCAGCCAGCACTGGCTGGAGATTGTGAGGAGTGGAGTAGTAAGCTCTGTGGCAAGCAATAAATAATCTCCACTAAAGCATCCTAGTCTCAGTGTATTCTTCACAAGCAGGCTTAGAAGTTTCTCTAACACAATTAACCCTATCAATTTATAATCATTATTCTGTGATTGAATAGGTCACAGTCAATAAAGCAGCTCCAATATCTTATTTTATATTTTGCTACATCTACCTCCACTGTTTAAGTTCTCCACTGCATCCCTTGTTGCCGCAGTTTCTCTTTCTGCTAGGAGGGCCGGGTCCTGAATGGCACAGACTTGTCCAAAGCCAGTGTGAATGCTTGCCTGCGATTGATTAGCAGGAAACACAGTCCTGTGGAATCAAACAGGCCACTGACTGCTGCCTACTCTCCCTGCTACCATAATGAATCACGTTGCTGCCACAACGTAGTACTCTGTTTCACAGCCAAGAACGTGAGAAAACTTGTGCAGCAAGAGAAAGAAGATGTTGTTTATTGTTTATGTTTTGTTTATGATAAAAATTAATTCAACAGTCAACATATTATCCCCATCATTTCAGTTCTTTTTAAAAGAATTGGGATAGAAATTATTTATTTTTGAACAATGTGCTTTCAGTGTAAAGATGAGTAAAAAGCACTGTTATAAAACTCCCAAGTAGGGATACACTGATGACAAGTTAAAGGACAATGTGCAGCCAGAAAGAAAGGATACCCCAAACACGTATGGCAAAAAGGAAGCATTTCTAATCAAAGATTTAGCTTGGTGTCTGCTTCATTAATTTTATCATGGTACATAAAAGATTAAAAAAGACACTCCATTGACATACCATATTCTAGCCTAACTTGACAGCGTTGTTTTAAACACCTGGGTGGTTTGTCTGGATAGAATCCAAGAGAGCAAACCAAGCAATTCAAATCAAATACAAAAGTCTTTTCAGATTTGTACCACAATGTGTTTGATTGGTAGTTTTTAAAAATAAATTAACAATTATTTAAATTAGCTTATTCTTGGTTCCTTTTTGAATGCATTTATCATCCTCTCTCTTTCAAAGCCTTCCAAAAGAGATAGCCAGGCCAGGTACTTTATGTAGATAAGAGAGAGAAAGAAAGCGAACTATTATAGAAGAATATCATAGTTTAACATAGAAATCGCAATAATCTGAGCTAGCATTACTTTCTTTATGAGAGCCTAGTTAAGCTTAACTACTGAAAAAACCTATGTTGTATTATATGTCAGCCTTGGCACAGTGGCTTCAGCACATAATCTAGACTGACACCTTCAATGCAGTAATGAGGGAGCACTGCATTGGCAGAGGTGCCGTCTTTCGAATGAGATGTTAAACTACCCTCTCAGGTGAATGTAAAAGATCCCATGGCACGATTTTGAAGAAAACCAGGGAAGCTCTCCTCGGTATCCTGGCCAATATTTATCCCTTAACCAACATCATTAAAATAGATCATCTGGTCATTATCACATTGCTGTTTGTGGACAAATTCATTGGCCTGCAAAATCCTGCAGGCAAAAATCGGAAATGGCCATGATCTGAGTAGATTAATAACCTGTTCATTTTTAAAATGGCCATCCGCCAGGTTTCCATCAGGGTAGGTAGGGTTAATATCAACCCCTCCGCCCCCACCCCCCCCCCCACGAGATCCAGAAATTCATCACAAAACAATCAAATTTGCAGATGCTAACAAATTAGGAGAGGCAGTAGAATCGGAGGAGGCGGCTTAAAAATTACAGAATGAGTTAGACAAAATATGTAAGTGGGCGGGACGATGGCTGATGGAATTTACTGTAGTCCCACACATTAGAAGGAAAATTAGACAACACACATACTTCATAAATAGTTCAAATAGCTAAGGAAGAAGTTGAAAGGGACCTAGGAGTCTTTGCGGATTCAACGCTAAATATGCCTAAGCAATGCAGAGCAACAATTAACAAAGCCAATAGGATATTTAAATACATAGAAACAGTAGGAGGTAATGATCAAATGTCTAGTGCTCTGATCAGATCACAAATTGAATATGGGGTAAATTTTAACATAGAGGAATATACAGGTTTGTTGTGGGTGGGGGTTAAAATCGGGGAAATTACAAGGTGTCGGGAAGCTGGCTCCAACCCACCAACTTCCCCATTTAACTTAAGCGCATTAGGATGTGTGCACACAACCCTCTCAGGAGAGGTGGCATGCCAATTAACATACATTAATTGCTCAATCAGAGCAACATTTACACAGACCTTTGAGTAAACGTCAGGTCCACCGGTTTCCTGGGCTTCCTGAAACTCACCAGTGAAAACAAGGCGAGAACATAGTTGAGGGTCTGAATCAATTTTAGGGACATATGGAAAGAAGTACTCAATACTCGCAGCTGCTTTCTTGCCTGCTAGTGCAGTGTTTCTCAAACTGGGATTAGCAGATCCCTGGGGGTCTGCAACACAGGGCTGGTCTTACAGGTGGATAAGATGGGCAACCACCTAGAGCACTGCGGTAAAGAGTAAGCAAATGAGTGGTGGCCTCAGGCTCTTCCCCTGCTCCTCTAGTGCTCTCCCATGCTCCTGCTCTCTCTGTGTGCTCTGCTCCCACAGTGCTTCTGCTCTCCTCATGCTCTCTCCGTGCTCCAGCTCTCTCAATGCTCTGTTCTCCTCGGGCTCCTCCGCTGTCTAGGCTCTTGCACTCTCCAGCCTCCTGTGGACTCTGGGCTACTGCGGTCTCCAGGCTCCTGCATTCTCCAGGCTCCGTCCCCTCGGGCTCCTGCGCTCTCCCTGCTCTGTCACCTCGGGCTCCTACACTCTCCGGGCTCCTGCAGTCTCTAAGGGCTCCTGCTCTTTCCATGCTCTGTTCCCCTCAGCAACCTGCTGTCTCCAGGCTTCTGCACTCTCTCGGCCCCTGCGTTCTCTGGGCTCTGCTCCCTCCATTCTGCTGCTTTCTCCATGCTGTACTGCCCCAGTGTTCCAGCTCTGCCTCTGCTCCCCAAGTGCTTTCTCCATTGTTTGTTCTCCTTGGGCTTGTGTTCTCTGTGGGCTCCTGCCAAGGATAGACAGACTGCAGTGAGAAGCAGGCACATCCATCTCATTGATATCAATATGTTAATACCTGTTTTCTGAAAAGCATTATTAAAACACTTTATATGCAGCATTTTCATATTATGAGTACTATCTCGTATTACAATTTAGGTGGGTGGGTCCTTGATTACTAATTCATTTGAAAAAGAGTCCTTTAACCAAAAAGGTTTGGGAACCACTGTGTTGGTGAGAAAAGGTGTTCACAGTACTTTTACTGAATGTAGACTTTCTGCACTTTAGGGGTTTGTTCTATTGCATCAGGATAGCTGGTGCTTTGGGTGCCTTAGATTGGACCTCAGTTCAGTAACAACATGACCAGCAGCAGAAGCAGCATCAGCAGCATCACCAGCAGCCTGCTAGTAGTCACAACGTATAGTTGCACAGGCGAGAAGGGAAGAGCTGAGAGAAGGCAGCAGAAGAGAAGGAAGCAGCTGAGAAAGGAGAAGCAGAGAGGGGAGCAACAGAGAGGGGAGCAACAGAGAGGGGAGCAGATGAGAGGGGAGCAGCTGAGAGGGGAGCAGCTGAGAGGGGAGCAGATGAGAGGGGAGCAGCTGAGAGGGGAGCAGCTGAGAGGGGAGCAGCTGAGAGGGGGGCAACAGAGAGGGAGCAGATGAGAGGGGAGCAGCTGAGAGGGGAGCAGATGAGAGGGGAGCAGCTGAGAGGGGAGCAGCTGAGAGGGGAGCAGCTGAGAGGGGAGCAGATGAGAGGGGAGCAGCTGAGAGGGGAGCAGATGAGAGGGGAGCAGCTGAGAGGGGAGCAGCTGAGAGGGGAGCAGCTGAGAGGGGAGCAGCTGAGAGGGGAGCAGCTGAGAGGGGAGCAGATGAGAGGGGAGCAGATGAGAGGGGAGCAGATGAGAGGGGAGCAGCTGAGGTGTGCGGCTCACAGGAAGCACTACCCACAAAATAGGGTCTACAAACAGAGTCTAAGTTTCTTTGACATGTCTAAACAGCTGATGTCTCAGGAGCCTCCGGGTGTCACAGCAGTTGGTGCAGACATCTGCAGCCTCCTAGATGAAGACCTGCTCCTAGTGGTTCCACGCATTGCCAGTTCTGTCAAAGTCACCACTGCCCTTAGCTTTATTGCCTCTTGATGCTTCCAGGGATTTGCCAGAGACATATTCAGGATCTTCCAACCAGCTGCCCAGAAATGCATAAGACAGATGACTGATACTTGCCTGCCAGGACCAGCTATCATGTGAACTTTGCCTGTAGTGAGGTCAGTCAGAATGAGTGGGTGCCCAGGTTTGTGTCTCTTGCTGGCTTCTCACAGGTGCAGGGAGTCATTGACTATACATTAGGCAATTAAGGTATCCATAGATCACCCATGAGTGTTCATCAACCACAATGGCTTCTACTCCATCAATCTGCAGCTGGTGTGCAAACAAAGATATTTTGACAAGTGTATGCAACAGTCCCTGACTTCTTTGGACCTGCAATCACATTTAAGGAGTAGCTACTAGGATGCAAGGGATTACCCACTTCAAACCTGTTGTTATGACACAAATAAAAAACACAACTAATGAAGCACATTAGCACGGCCATGACTGCTATATCAGCACCAGATGTGTGACTGAACAGGCCATCGGCATACTGAAGATGCACTTCAGGTGCTTCGATAGATCTGGAGGTGCCTTTCAGTAGGCAATACCTGGTGTGAGCAGAGGTAGAGATAAGGTGATCAGATCCCTGCTCTGAATGCTGAGATGCTCTTGGTCAACATCCTCTGTGTTTTAAGGCCCATGAGGGCCCTGCCAAAGAATACTTCAGCTGCACCTGTGCAGAGGCAGACTCGGCCTTAGGGACACAAGGTCACATATCGGGTACTGATTGAGGTGGGCACAATGGATGAGAAGTGTAAGCATTTTGCGTAGATAGCCCACTTCCGTGTCCCCGTTCACCATCATTCTTTTCATGGCCCAGCCTCATTTCACTCCATCCACTGTGTTGGAGAGCACTTTGATGCAGATCAGTGTGGCACTGTAAAGCCAAGGTTTAAGGTATCTGCCAACCTATTTAATGTGGCTGACATGTTGGCATTCAGAGTGTGCCCAGCGGTGGTCAAGTTGTGGATGGATTCACTTGATTGGAGCGTTTGATGTTCCGGAGAACTGGCCACTTTATCCATGGAGGAAAACATCTCATTGGTGGTGAATGGGATTGGCAGGGCTGTCAGTGCATTGCACCTTATTTGCTGCTGCTGAATGATTCTCCTTTTCATAGATGGCCCCTCGAGATACAGCATCTGTGGGCAGCTGAGCAGCTGCTTGGAGAGGGCTGTGCCCACTGATGTGAACTCTCCATTGTTGTCCCTGCCACCACATGCTCTTGCTGACTTGTGAAGTATGAGTCACCAGGTTAAAGTCTGCAAGGTCACACTGAAGTGCAAGTATCTGAACTGCTGCATGGTAGCCATGACTCCTGTGACCGTGCATCCTCAAAGGATTCATTTCCTCTGAAGATGTGTCATCCCCAACCTCCAGTGACAACTGCTGCAAGCGTGAAGGCCCTGTTGGAGATAAAAGACATGAATGAGTACTGACAAGGTAAGAATGCTGCAAGTTATCATATGAAGATGATCATATCTCTCTTGAAACCAAGTCAGCCTGACTGATTGCCATATGAATTGTGAGTGGCTGATATTTAATTGTGTCACCAGGAAGCTGGAACTGCCCGTCTCTGATATCAGGGATGCCGAAATGCCATTGATCTCCAGTGCCACCTCCTCTGGAGTTGTTGGTGGTGAGATAGCTGGAGGACCACCTCTGGTTCTCCCCCTCTCCCCTTGTGTTCTGTGCTCTCCTCTCCTGCAACAAGGGAAAGAACAGCCCTATGAGTGAGTGTAATGGCATGTGGTCACCCGATGGTGAAGGTGACTATCAGGAGGAGGCGTGAAATTGCAGAAAGGTGATGGGGAGTGGCAGTGGTGGGTGGATAGAAGGAGATGTGCAGAAGTGCATAGACAGAAAAGGATGGGTGCATCTACAAAGTAAGTGTGTGAAGAGTGATGTGATGGGGTAGGCCCGAGAAGGCAGAGTGAGGGGGGTTGGGGTGATGTGCACAGTGATGTGCAGGATGTAGGTGAATGCACCACTATACTCACCTCTCCTGACCTGGTTAGGTCATTAGACCACTTCCTGCACTGCATCCAGGAGCGCAAAATTAGGCTTCTGCTGTTCACTTCCTGGGCAACCTCAAAATATGCCTTCTTCGGCCGGAGGTTTCTTCCTCCCATTGCTGGGGAATAGTATGTTCTTCCAGCTCCTCAAAGGCCCCAGCAGCACATCAAGAGAGGCATCAGTGATCCGGGGAACAGCCTTCTAACGTCTTGAATCCATTCTTCCTCATCTCTTGTTTCCAAATCCAGCTACTTCAAATTGCATCATTGGATTGGCCCTTTAAATACTGGAGTTGAGATCACATCATACGAACATAAGAATTAGAAGCAGGAGTAGGCCACTAGGCCCTTCGAGCCTGCTCTGCCATTCAATAGGTTCATGGCTAAACTGATTACTCCACATTTCCACCTACCCTCCATAACCTTCCACCCCCTTGCTTATCAAGAATCTATCAACATTTGCCTTAAAAATATTCAAAGACTCTGCTTCTTTTGAGGAAGAGAATTCCAAAGACTCATGACCCTCTGAGAGAAAAAATTTCTCCTCTCTGTCTTCAATGGGCGAACCCTTATTTTTAAACAGTGACCCCTAGTTCGAGATTCTCCCACAAGGAGAAACATCCTTTCCACATCCACCTGTCAAGACCCCTCAGGATCTTATATGTTTCAATCAAGTCGCCTCTTACTCTTCTAAATTCCAGCAGATACAAGCCTAGCCTGTCCAATCTTTCCTTGTAAGAAAGCCCACCCATTCCAGATATTAGTCTAGTAAACCTTCTATGTACTGCCTCCAACGCATTTACATCCTTCCTTAAATAAGGAGATCATTACTGTACACCGTACTCCAGATGTGGTCTCACCAATGCCCTGTATAGCTGGAGCACAACCTCCCTACTTTTGTATTCAATTCCCCTCGCAATAAACGATAACATTCTATTAGCTTTCCTAATTACTTGCTGTACCTGCATACTAACCTTTTGCGATTCATGCACTAGGACACCCAGATCCCTCTGCATCTCAGAGCTCTACAATCTCTCACCATCTAAATAATATGCTTGCTATTCTTCCTGCCAAAGTAGACAATTTCACACTTTCCCACATGATACTCCATTTTCCAGGTCTTTGCCCACTCACTTAACTTATCTATATCCCTATGTAGCCTCCTTATGTCCTCTTCACAAGTTACTTTCTTATCTTTGTGTCATCAGCAAATTTAGCAACCATACCTTCAGTCCCTTCATCTAAGTCATTTATATAAATTGTAAAAAGTTGAGGCCCCAGCACAGATCCCTGTGGCACACCACTTGTTACATCTTGCAAACCAGAAAATGACCCATTTATGCCGACTCTCTGTTTCCTGTTAGCTAGCCAATCTTCTATCCATGCCAATATGTTATCCCCTAAACCATGAGATTTTATGTTCTGCAATAATTTTTGATGTGGCACCTTATCAAATGCCTTCTGGAAATCTAAGTACAAACATCCACCAGTTCCCCGTCCTCATCAAACCTGCTGCTGCTGATTAGACAGCAAACCCTGAAGTAAAATGATAATGATGTGTCTGAGTTAAAAAGCCACCGATAGGCATGTTGAACAGAGTTACGGGTTTCCCATGCAATATTCGGCCCGCCTTCTCCCAGCATGTCTGCCAATTGATATCCAGGCTAGTTGTGTCTAGTTTCTACCTGGCAAGAAAAAAAAGAGATACATCCAAGCACTGGAGCAGAGTAGAGAAGAACCACGAGGCTGATTACTAGTGTCAGGTCTGAGTAATGAGACAGGATTGGAAAGACTCAGGCTTCTCAGCCAAGGAATGAAGCATCTGACTGATGATGTTTGTTCAGGAAATATGAATCTGGAATATTACTTTAAATTAAATTGTAAAAATAGAACTAGAGGACATAGATTCAAACTAGTAAAAGCTGATTTTAGGACTAATATCAGGAAAGTCTTCTTCAGAGAAAGAGTGATCAACATGTAGAATAAACCTCCAGAGAGAGGAATGAGGCAAAAACACAGGATCATTTAGGAAAATAAGGAAATAGAAGCATAGGAATTGGTAGATGTCAAAAGGCCATCTAGATCACCACTTACTATCCTGGTGATTGCATTATCTAATAGAAATATAGTTCAGAAAGCAATTGGATGCTACATTGGAGGGGGTGGGGTATTAGGTTTTCTCTGAATGGATGAATTAAGATTGGGTAAATGTCCTTCTTCATCTGTAGCTATCTTGTGAAGTGCCTGTCAATGGGTTGTAATATCTGAGGTCAACGGTAGGTAGATGATCACACATACATGGACTCCGATGTAACCGAGGTATTCCTTTTCAATTATAGCACCAAACCCGCAATGTTTGCTTTAGGCTCCTAGCCCATGTGTGTGTCATTGAATGGAAATACTTCCATCCATTATATGGGATGCTACACTTTACCTTCACTCAGCAATCATCTCATAGAATCTCTCAGCATAGAAGGAAGCCATTCAACTCATCGTGCCTGTGCTAGCTCTTTGTATGAGCTAGCCAGTTAGTCCCACTCACCCACTCTTTTCCCAAACGTTTTCACTTGGACAAAATGTTCTCACTGTATCTGTGTGTCCAGCAGAACTTTTAATATTGAATGATTTTTGTTGGATAGGGAAAGCAACCATTTCTCCTGACTTAAAATGTAGTTTAAATCTGATTTTTACGTGGACATTTGGGCTGAATGGTATGTGAGGAGTTTAGACCTCGTAAATTCTATACCACTTTATTCAGACTTATGAAAGGAAAATGTGTATTTGAACATGATTCATTAGAATTGCTGTTACCTTGTTTCTGTACTGTCAGCCAGTGTGTATCCTCTTTATGCCAATTAACAGTTTAAATCATGAAAGAATACTTCATTTATAGAAACAGTTTAGACTGTTTTTTGTTCTGTGATTATTGAGGTTTATAATGCCCAGTAGAACATAGGATGCCAGCAAGGGCACTATTAGATTAGGAAGAGAAGGAAGGAAGATATTAATGACATAGAGGAGGGGGCAGAGTGTAATATATCCAAATTTGCTGATGATACAAAAATAGGTGGGAGGGCATGTTGTGATGAGGATATAAGGAATCAGCAAGGGGATATAGATAGGTTGAGTGAGTGGGCAAAAACTTGGCAGATGGAGTTGAATGTAGGAAAGTGTGAGGTCATGCACTTTGGTAGGAAGAATCAAAAGGCAGACTATTATTTAAATAGAGAGAGACTTCAAAAAAGTGCAGCACAGAGGGATCTTGGTGTTCTTGTGCATGAAACACAAAAAGTTATATGCAGGTGCAGCAAGTAATTAAGAAAGCAAAAGGAATTTTGGCCTTTATTGAGTTTTAAAATAGAGAAGTCTTGTTACAACTGTACAGGGTGTTGGTGAGGCAGCACCTGGAGTACTGTGTACAGTTTTGGTCCCCATATTTAAGAAAGGATATACTGGCATTGGAGGCAGTTCAAAAGAGATTCACTAGGCTGATTCCTGGGATGAAGGGGTTGACTTATCAAGAACGGCTAAACAGGTTAGGCCTTTATTCATTAGAGTTTAGAAGAATGAGGGGTGATCTTGTTGAAACGTACAAGATTCTGAGGGGGCTTGACAGGGTAGTTGTTGAGAAGATGTTTCCACTAGTGGGGGAATCTCGAACTAGGGGACATAGTTACAGAATAAGGGGACACTCATTTAAAACTGAGATGCAAAGGAATTTCTTCTCTCAAGGGGTCATGAATGTCTGGAATTCTCTACCCCAGAGAGTTGAGGAGGCTAGATCACTGAAAGTATTTAAAGAGGAGGCAGATAGACTTTTGAAATATTGGGAGTTGAGGGCTGAGGAGCTGGCATGAAAGAGGAGTTGAGGTGTGGGGCAAGTCAGCCATGATCTTATTGAATGGTGGGGCAGGCTTGAGGGGCCAACTGGCCTACTCCTGCTCCTATTTCTTATGTTGCTCTGTTCTTATCAGCCAGCTTCCCATTCCTGTTCAATAGCTTACTAGTGATCTCTACCGACAGGTAATTCTGTGGATATCGGGTAAGGAGAGGATCAGGCTCCACTGTGATGCCCCCACAATGGTCAAACAGTTTGCCAACACTTCAGCCACACACATGATGAATGGCAACTTGGCCTCCATGGATATGTATCCAAGCCAGGAAGCCCTTACTTCGAGGATAGGAGGAGGGAAGGGGAGAAACGAAGGAGCAAAAAGATGAAAGGACCAGCACTGGCACATGCTGGGCCTCCTATTATCAATGAAGACTTATGGCAAGCATAGTTTTCATTATGAACTTATATGTTCCAATTTTCTTTCTTTAAATGGACAGAAAAAGAGTGGTGGCTACACAACAGGCACACTTGTGTTGGATGTTCAAGACATCTTCAGGTATACTACCTCTGTGCCAGGGACACAAGGCCAGAAAAATAACTTCAGAAATCACCTTGTCAACACTCAAAAGTGGTACCATAAATGGTAAAGTTTCAGCTTTCATGTACCTGTGTCTACTGCTGCAAGCAGCACCTCTCACCTCTCCTTGTTGTTGGATCAACTCTCAGATGAGCAGATGTAAATGTTTTGAAACAGAAGCAACATTCTGCATGCAGTTGGCCAAATACTGCAAGTTGTTGGAGGTACTAATTTAGATTTTAATAAACAAATGACAGTTTAAGTAGATTAGAACTTCCCAGGAGGTTTAACTTCCGCTGTGCATAAAAACTCATGTACACATGTGTGTTAGGGAGCAGTTATTCTTTGATTTAGCATTAATTGGGAAGGTGTCATCAATTGCCTATACTATACTTCTAAACTTGCTCTTGGAGGTCATTATTTCTATTACCTCTTAACACAATAAGCCACCATTAACAACCTTTTGCTTACTTTGCAAATGAAGCGGAATGTACAAATTTATTCAGGATATGCTTCATTCCCACAGTGAGTTAATTTCTCTCATTGAAAGCTGGCAAAGGGAGCTACAGTATAGGAGACATGGATAATGGAGAAGCGTTTCTCTGAACTCTGTAGCTTGCATGTAACATTGAAGCTAGATACCTTAGAGGAAGAACAGCAGAAACAGCACGAGTCAATGACCCAGGAGGTTCAGGGCTATACGAGAGAAACTTTCAGGCATCAGTGGCACCCAAAATGACAAAAAGGCTTTCAATGTGCTATGAAAGTGAACCTTAGTGAAAAACGCTATGTAACAAAGTTGGGCCTCAATCTAAGACCTGTGTCAACACCTAGAAACCAAGGAGGACTTGAACCTGGATGACACACTCAGCAGAAGTGAAAATGACTCAACTGTGGGGTCATGCAGCGAGGCAATATGGGTGGAGTTCAGGAATAGGAAGGGTGCAGTCACGATGTTGGGGGTTTACTACAGGCCTCCCAACAGCCAGCGGGAGATAGAGCAGCAGATATGTAGACAGATTTTGGAAAGATGTAAAGGTAACAGGGTTGTAGTGGTGGGTGATTTTAACTTCCCCTATATTGACTGGGGCTCACTTAGTGCTAGGGGCTTGGATGGGGCAGAATTTGTAAGGAGCATCCAGGAGGGCTTCTTGAAACAATATGTAGATAGTCCAACTAGGGATGGGGCCGTACTAGACCTGGTATTGGGGAATGAGCCCGGCCAGGTGGTTCAAATTTCAGTAGGGCAGCATTTCGGGAACAGTGACCATAGTTCCGTAAGTTTTAAGGTACTTGTGGATAAGGATAAGAGTAGTCCTCGGGTGAAGGTGCTAAATTGGGGGAAGGCTAATTATAACAATATTAGGCAGGAACTGAAGAATTTAGATTGGGGGCGGCTGTTTGAGGGTAAATCAACATCTGACATCTGGGAGTCTTTCAAATGTCAGTTGATTAGCATCCAGGACCAGCATGTTCCTGTGAGGAAGAAGGATAAGTTTGGCAAGTTTCGGGAACCTTGGCTAACGCGGGATATTGTGAGCCTCGTCAAAAAGAAAAAGGAAGCATTCGTAAGGGCTGGAAGGCTAGGAACAGACGAATCCCTTGAGGAATATAAAGACAGTAGGCAGGAACTTAAGCAAGGAGTCAGGAGGGCTAAAAGGGGTCATGAAAAGTCATTGGCAAACAGGATTAAGGAAAATCTCAAGGCTTTTTATACGTATATAAAGAGCAAGAGGGTAACCAGGGAAAGGGTTGGCCCACTCAAGGACAGAGAAGGGAATCTATGTGGGGAGGCAGAGGAAATGGGCGAGGTACTAAATGAGTACTTTGCATCAGTATTCACCAAGGAGAAGGACTTGGTTGATGATGAGCACAGGGAAGGGAGTGTAGATAGTCTCAGTCATCTCATTATCAAAAAGGAGGAGGTGTTGGGTGTCTTGCAAAGAATTAAGGTAGATAAGTCCCCAGGGCCTGATGGGATCTACCCCAGAATACTGAGGTAGGTAAAGGAAGAAATTGCTTGGGCCTTGACAGAAATCTTTGCATCCTCATTGGCTACAGGTGAGGTCCCAGAGGACTGGAGAATAGCCAATGTTGTTCCTTTGTTTAAGAAGGGTAGCAAGGATAATCTAGGAAATTATAGGCCGGTGAGCCTTACGTCAGTGGTAGGGAAATTATTAGAGAGGATTCTTCGGGACAGGATTTACTCCCATTTGGAAACAAATGGACTTATTAGCGAGAGGCAGCATGGTTTTGTGAAGGGGAGGTCGTGTCTCACTAATTTGATTGAGTTTTTTGAGGAAGTGACAAAGATGATTGATGAAGGAAGGGCAGTGGATGTTATCTATATGGACTTCAGTAAAGCCTTTGACAAGGTCCCTCATGGCAGACTGATACAAAAGGTGAAGTCACATGGGATCAGAGGGGAGCTGGCAAGATGGATACAGAACTGGCTCAGTCATAGAAGACAGAGGGCAGCAGTGGAAGGGTGCTTTTCTGAATGGAGGGATGTGACTAGTGGTGTTCCACAGGGATCAGTGCTTGGACCTTTGCTCTTTGTAGTATATATAATTGATTTGGAGGAAAATGTAGCTGGTCTGATTAGTAAGTTTGTGGACAAAACAAAGGTTGGTGGAGTTGCGGATAGTGATGAGGATTGTCAGAGGATACAGCAGGATATAGATCGGTTGGAGACTTGGGTGGAGAAATGGCAGATGGACTTTGATCCAGACAAATGTGAGGTAATGCATTTTGGAAGGTCTAATGCAGGTGGGAGGTATACAGTAAATGGCAGAACCCTTAGGAGTATTGACAGACAGAGAGATCTGGGCCTACAGGTCCACAGGTCACTGAAAGTGGCAATGCAGGTGGATAAGGTAGTCAAGAAGGCATACGGCATGCTTGCCTTCATCGGTCGGGGCATAGAGTATAAAAGTAGGCAAGTCATGCTGCAGCTGTACTGAACTTTAGTTAGGCCATACTTAGAATATTGCGTGCAATTCTGGTCGCCACACTACCAAAAGGACGTGGAGGCTTTGGAGAGGGTACAGAAGAGGTTTACCAGGATGTTGCCTGGTCTGGAGGGCATTAGCTATGAGGAGAGGTTGGATAAACTCGGATTGTTTTCACTGGAACGACGGAGGTGGAGGGGCGACATGATAGAGGTTTACAAAGTTATAAGCGGCATGGACAGAGTGGATAGTCAGAAGTTTTTTCCCAGGGTGGAAGAGTCAGTTACTAGGGGACGTAGGTTTAAGGTGAGAGAGGCAAAGTTTAGAGGGGATGTGCGAGGCAAGTTCTTTACACAGAGGGTGGTGAGTGCCTGGAACTTGTTGCCGGGGAGGTGGTGGAAGCAGGTACCATCGAGACGTTTAAGAGGCATCTTGACAAATATATGAATAGGATGGGAATAGAGGGATATGAACCCCGGAAGTGCAGAAGGTTTTAGTTTCGGCAGGCATCAAGATCGGCGCAGGCTTGAAGGGCCAAATAGCCTGTTCCTGTGCTGTACTGTTCTTCGTTCTTTCTTGCCAACCCCCACCACGCTTCACCTATAGGAAAGGGGAGTAGATGAAAGACTCCCCCATTCCCCTTCCCCAATAGGAATTTGAGATGAAGTGCAAGTGCGGCAGAGACTTGGTGGATCCAAGTTTTGCCCCCTTCTCGAAGCTATGGGCAGTCTTCCCCACTTCCATCCTCTCACTCTGCCAGAATTTTGAGCCCATAGTTTTCCTTTGCAAACATACGTTTGTAGATTTGTATTTTTCATATCTATCCTGTTATGCAACGAGCATAGGTTCGAGCTAATGTTACCAGGCTGCGGAATTTAAGCTGAACACTTTGACAGTAATTTGGACCTGAACCAACACTAATTAGGACTTGTGAGCTTTGCAGACCTAGAAATTGGTCTCAGTGGGAAATCAGATTGCAAAAGACACCAGGTGCCATTAATTATCTGCAAATTGTATAAATGCTATAAAATTTAGTCTATTAATCACACTCTCTGTTTTATGGCTCCAATTTTCTTAAAGTATGTAAATCGGCCCGTTTAATGGCTGGCGAAAAATATACAATATTTAATTTTATTTATCCCATGTTTCTGAAATATACTATTGAGTATCAGTGTACAAAAACAATTAGTCTGTACATTATTTAAAGGAACATTTCAAGCTACACAAGATTTTCCTTTGCTTAACTCACTCTACAAGAACTGAAAGACTCCCAAATAGATTGAAGGGGGCTAATCGTTGTTGCCCCTTGCACCCGAATAACTGAGCACAATGGGGTGGAACAATAGGCGGGGAGATTAGTGACACTGAATATCTACTCATTTCTGGTATGGACTGTATTGGGCATCTGAAGCTCCCATTGTAATAGGCTGGAGCTTCTTTATAATGTTATTATGTGGGTGAACTGATGTCATTTAAGTGGGAACACCATTTTCTGGCCTTTCTGTCAGATGTACAGGGTTTCTCAATTTCCCCATTTGAATTAGCGATTCTAAGGTTATCCAGTCTCTTCCTACCAATGCTAATCTATTTAAATTTTGAAGCTCTTTTAGATGTGATTTAAATTTACTTTTTCCCCTACTTTTGTGGATTTTTGTTTTTATTCTGGGCAACTTTATGTAGATGTCAGAACTTTGTAATTCGACTTTCAGCACATTCATTTCTACAGCACCCAACCCCTTGACACAGTGTGTGTCCTTACAAGAATCACTTTTTATTTCTACTATCTGGATTAAGAAAAAAGAGGAACAAAAGAATGGAAGGCAAACCAGATGACAATTTCAGAGGACTGCATTATTCGCCTTGCAGTGCAGACACAGGCAACAATAGAGATAGAGGAACAATGTATGCAGAGACTTTGATTCACCAGGGAGGCCATGACAAAGTTGTGAAACATGCTTCAAGCTGATCTATGGCTAAACTTCACGGTAAAACAAGGTACTGTCAATGTGTCATTAAAACAGAAAGTGTTGGAAATACTCAGCAGGTCAAGTAGAATCTGTGGAGAAAGAAACAGAGTTAAAGTTTCAGGTTGTTGACCTTTCATCAAAACTCTACGATCAATATGTCCTAGTGTCACTTCAGCCCTGAACATTTTCATCCCAAATTCATTCTAGGCCCCCGCAGGGGCCATCAGCAATATCAGTCCATCTACATTACACAAACGTATTAAGCAGGTGACTGACATGTTGTTTGCTCCAGCAAGCAACATCATCACTTTTGCCATAGACTTGCTGCCGACCACTCCCTCCCCTGCAAGCGCCACCCTGACCTACCATAAGCCTGGTTCCAGTGCCACCACTCGGTGTTTGGTCGCTGCAGCAGCAGCCACTGCCTCCACAACGGTGCTGCAGTTGCCGGCCTCTGATTGGCCGGCAGTTCTGTAAGGCCGGGACTTCCAGCGGCAGGGTCCTAAATCCTATGGAAGGCCCGCCAATGTCAATTTAAGTGCCTGATTGACACTAAATTCGGCGGGCCTTCCGTTCTGCGTCGGTTTCTCTCAACGTTGAGACCCCTACCGTCATTATAAATTCCACCCCCGACTCCGTAAAGCCTTTCTACCACCGACAAAAAGGCATGTCAGCAATATAATAGAATAGTTTCCACTTACCTGGATGGGTGCAGCTCCAAAATCACTCAAGGCTTCACAATATCCAGAACAAAGCTATCTACTGGATTGGCAAACCATCCACTAGCTTAAGCATCCCATCCCTCTACCATCGGCATACCATGGCTGTATTGTGTACTACCTAAAGGATCTACTGCACCATTTCCCCAATGCTTTTTTGGCAGCATGTACAAAACCATTGATCTCAACCTCTAAGGACAAGGGCAACAGGTGCATGGGACCACCATGACCTCCAAGCCGCATACCATCCTGACTTGGACAGATATCACTCTTGCTTTATTAT
This sequence comes from Heterodontus francisci, assembly GCF_036365525.1. Taxonomy (NCBI): domain Eukaryota; kingdom Metazoa; phylum Chordata; class Chondrichthyes; order Heterodontiformes; family Heterodontidae; genus Heterodontus; species Heterodontus francisci. Next base: position 28,979,493 of record NC_090380.1, on the reverse strand, counting down.
TGCATGGTCAAAATCCTGCCGTTGCCTACCTAACAACATTGCAGGAGTACCATCACAACATAGACTGCAGTGATTCAAGAAGGACTGAATCATTTGGAAACAAATGAACTTATTAGCGAGAGGCAGCCTGGTTTTGTGAAGGGGAGGTCGTGTCTCACTAACTTGATTGAGTTTTTTGAGGAAGTGACAAAGATGATTGATGAAGGAAGGGCAGTGGATGTTATCTATATGGACTTCAGTAAAGCCTTTGACAAGGTCCCTCATGGCAGACTGGTACAAAATGTGAAGTCACACGGGATCAGAGGTGAGCTGGCAAGATGGATACAGAACTGGCTCGGTCATAGAAGACAGAGGGTAGCAGTGGAAGGGTGCTTTTCTGAATGGAGGGCTGTGACTAGTGGTGTTCCGCAGGGATCAGTGCTGGGACCTTTGCTGTTTGTATTATATATAAATGATTTGGAGGAAAATGTAGCTGGTCTGATTAGTAAGTTTGCGGACGACACAAAGGTTGGTGGAGTTGCGGATAGTGATGAGGATTGTCAGAGGATACAGCAGGATATAGATCGGTTGGAGACTTGGGTGGAGAAATGGCAGATGGAGTTTAATCCGGACAAATGTGAGGTAATGCATTTTGGAAGGTCTAATGCAGGTGGGAGGTATACAGTAAATGGCAGAACCTTTAGGAGTATTGACAGGCAGAGAGATCTGGGCGTACAGGTCCACAGGTCACTGAAAGTGGCAACGCAGGTGGATAAGGTAGTCAAGAAGGCATACGGCATGCTTGCCTTCATCGGTCGGGGCATAGAGTATAAAAATTGGCAAGTCATGCTGCAGCTGTACAGAACCTTAGTTAGGCCACACTTGGAATATTGCGTGCAATTCTGGTCACCACATTACCAGAAGTATGTGGAGGCTTTGGAGAGGGTACAGAGGAGGTTTACCAGGATGTTGCCTGGTCTGGAGGGCATTAGCTATGAGGAGAGGTTGGATAAACTCGGATTGTTTTCACTGGAACGACGGAGGTGGAGGGGCGACATGATAGAGGTTTACAAAGTTATGAGCGGCATGGACAGAGTGGATAGTCAGAAGCTTTTTCCCAGGCTGGAGGAGTCAGTTAGTAGGGGACATAGGTTTACTGTGCGAGGGGCAAAGTTTAGAGGGGATGTGCGAGGCAAGTTCTTTACACAGAGGGTGGTGAGTGCCTGGAACTTGCTGCCAGGGTAGGTGGTGGGAGCAGGCACGATTGCGACGTTTAAGAGGCTTCTTGACAAATACATGAATAGGATGGGAACAGAGGGATACGGTCCCCGGAAGTGCAGAAGGTTTTAGTTTAGACAGGCAACAAGATCAGCGCAGGCTTGGAGGGCCGAATGGCCTAATTCTGTGCTTTACTGTTCTTTGTTTGCTTGACAACTGACCCTTTCAGGAAGGGGGAAACCTAGGTTATTTATGGTCAGATTTCTTTAGGTGCAGGATGTCACTCTTTACACCCATGTAGCTACAATAGTGGTCCATTCATGAATGAAGAGGGCTACCACTCCAGCAATGTGTTAATCAGCTGCACAGGATCACACAGGTCAATGCTTGCTTGCCTGAAAGTGGTCATGATGCTTTTATTTTAAGGCAATCCAGCTTGCCCTCATTATCTGATCCAGGAAGAAAAATACAAGGAGGTCAAGACTGCTCTCTGCAGCCATGGCCCAATACACCTCCACAACAACTGTGCACAGATACAATGAGGTACAAGAGCTATGATTAAGCATACCAAAAGTATGGTGAAGTAGAGGGATCAGGAGTTATTCCATTGTACATATCAGACAAACTTATCATTAGTGCTGCATTCCATAACATAGCAGTGCAATGAGGAATCAACATAGGGCACCAAGAGGGAGAGAGCACTTAACACCAACAAGGAAATGATAGACAGAATATTTAGGGTATTCTTGGAGAAGCACCTTTCACAGCTGTGAGAACCTTCGCCAGGATCTCACTGAGGAGACTGGCTGATAATTAGTTCATCCACCCCTTGCAGGAATAGCTCTCCCTATGTCTTTACCATGCTTCACCTGCATGTTTGTCACCTCCTACAGTATTATTAGCCCTCCCATTCTTGTGACTTGCTGATAAAATACACAAACGCACAACAAAAGTACTCTCTGGACATAGTACCAAGTGCAACCAAGTTATAATTCCCTAAGTGTGATATGAGTGTTCAGCTACTGTTTGCCTCTCATTCTCCAGGTATGTATACTGGTCTAGCACATGCAACACCTGTTCCTTTCTACAATGCTTTGGGCTTTTCAACTTGTGCTTGACATCTATAATGGGTCTCATTACTTGGGCTGTTGGATGGGCTATTTAACAGATCTGCTGCCAAATTCCATCACAGTCTCCCTAAGGCAAGAATGCTCAAATTACTGGGAGTGCTAGTGTACTTCTTTCCTCTTGAATATCAGTGGATCCATGTCAAAACCAGTCAGTTCATTGTGTTTTTGTGACACCCATCTCAAACAAAGACAGTTTTCAATCTCTAATACCTAAGACACGTTACTTTGATGAAATGTGATCTGCATTGGCCACTTGGGGATTTTCAGGAGAATGGAACTCCATGCAACACTGGATCAGATATTAGTGCGGCGCAACCAAGTTTTGCTTAAACCCCTGAGGCCCTGCTTCTAATGCTGTCTCCACTTTTAGCAATAGTACAGATTTTGGCAGAACATACTGGAGTTAGAAAAAGGAATCTGAATTGCAAGCAGTATGTCCCTTCCCAATGAAGAAAACGGGAAAGGATTTGCATTTTTATAGTGACTTTCACAACCTCAGACCGTCCAAAAGCATTTTATAGCCAATGAAATACTTTAAAAATGTAGCCACTGATGTAATGTAGGGAGACCCAGCAGTCAATTTGCACATAGCAAACTCCCACAAACAGCAATGAGATAAATGGCTAATGAATAAGTTTTAATGATGTTGGTTGAGGGATAAAAGTTGTCCAGGACACTGGGAGAACTCCCCTGCTCTTCTTGGGATCTTTTACATCCACCTGAAAAGGAAGATGTGCCTTGATTTAATGTTTTATCCATTTAACTCCCTCTGTACTGCACTGGTGTGTCAGCTGGGATCATGTAGTAAAAATTTAGGAACAAAGGAGGTCAAAGGAGACTTAGGAATCCATGTACACATCACAAATATAGTAGTCAGGTACAAAATTATAAACAAAAAGGCAACTGGAATGTTAGCCTTTATAGTTAGAGGGCTAGAATATAATGAGGAGGAAGTTTTTCTACAGCTAATCAAAGCCCTGGTTTGACCACATCAGGGGATGGGAAGAGCAATCCTGCTTCTCCCAGCCCACAAGAAGTGCTGTAAAAGGCACTTAACTTGTGTGGAGCTGGCAGCTCCCGCCTTCCTCGCACTACTTGGTTTCCCAATCCCTGGAAAACTGTTAACTTTTAATTGGACTCCTAATTGCACTGCGAGAGCACGATTTAAATATGTTAATGCAGTGTCCCATCTCTGCACAGCAGGACAGTCACACACCTTGACATTTGCCAGTGTAAAAATGGCAAAAGTCACATATGCAGCATGCTGGACTCATGTTCCCCATTTTGTCATTTTTAACACCCGCCTCCCAACCCTTGCCCACCCATCATGGGGGTGTGGACTGTTAATATCAAGGCCAAAGCAAAGTTACAGCAGCAGACAGAATATAGTAGAGGCTGAAGATGTTAAAAGTAGAGCTTTGAGGAGTCAACTAGAGCTGACTGCACAGGACTGAACCATCCCAAGCCAAGACAGAGTGCAGGACCCAGAAACAGGAGGTGGCTGAAGTCAGAAATGTGCAAACTGGAAAGGAAGCAAGCATCAGAGAAATAAGATCCACAACGTAATAATTTGTAAACTCACTATCCTGCAATCTACTGCTTAAACACCACTGAAAATTCAGATGACTGATGTGTAATAAAGGCTAATATATACTTTTTTAAGAAGTCATATTTGTCCTCTTTCCTATGTGTCACTTTTCCCCACACAATCCCATTTAGGCTGTAGATGGCATGCTCTGTAATTCCCCACTATTACTGCTGCTCCATCATTTCCGGCAGTGTCTGCAATTGCACTTGTTCAAGTCATGCTAGGTTGCTTGAGCTCCCTCATTGGAGAAGAGTGTAGCTCAACTTAGCAGACAATCCTCCCACTTTCACCTGAATTCAGTAAGATTGGGTTAAGCAGGTCTGTGATTCCAAGGGATTTCTCAGCTACCGAGATGTACATAGAATCAAAGATCCTACAGGCAGGATTGTGCCTGAATTCCATGCAGCTCCAAATAGGGCCAATGGCAGGACCACAGAAAATTGGTCTTCTGGCCTCATTTATCAACTTTCTGGGAACCAAGAAGCAACTTGCTTGTTGGTGGGCGGAGGGGGTGGGGGGAGCACGATTGGACAGCTGGGCTGGTGACCAAGGGCAGCAGGTAAGTTGGGGGTGATGGGTGTGAGTCAATGGAACCAGGAGTAACATTGGTGCTGCTTCTGACCCGACATTCAGGTAAGTATATGATTGTGCACAGTTCTTCCCTTTTGCTGGCAGCCTCCAGCAGTCCCTTTAAGGACCATTGGTTTGGCTGCTGAGCACCCGAGAAAACAGGCCATGGCACATAAGGTGCTTAGTGCAGTCAGCCAGGATCCTATTTGGCAAAGCGGCACTAAATCAGGCACTAGGATCCCAACAAGCACTAACAATGGGACCTAATGCCTGTTTCAAACCTGCACCCAGGATGACCAATGAGCACCTTAACCAATATGGCTTGTGGAGCACTTCCAGCAAGGGTTTTATTTTCCTCATGGAATGTTTACTCGAGTTATGTTAGGATAAAAGAGCAGTGGCAGAGAGTGAGAGCACAGCGAGACTATTGGCAGTGATAAGATAGCAGCGACAGAGAGTGGGAGCACAGCGAGATTGGCAGCAGGGATAAGACAGCAGCAACAAAGAGTGAGAGCACAGCAAGACATGCGGCGTGGATAATTAGAGAGCAGCGGCAAAGAGCGAGACCGGCAGTGGGGAGGATAAGAGAGCTCTGTAGAGGGTTCAGAGCAAATCGACCGGGTTCAAAACAATATCAAAGTGTGGCGTTACAGCAAAGCGTGTAAGTGATTGGTTGATGAATATTTCTCTTTTTCTCTCAAAACTACGGCACTCATACAAATTTTGAGCTGGGAAATTGAAAACTTCAATCGGGGCGATTATAACAGTAAGTGAATTAAAAAGAGTATTAGCATAAAGCAGGTCAAGAGGCATTAATAAAAATTAATATTTTAAACAAGGTTACCACTAGATTGCAAAAGAGGGAATAGGGTTATTTTTTAGATCATGGATGGACAGCTGTAACCTGTTGCTTGCAATTCCTGTGTCATGTGGGAACTCCTTGACAATTCACATGTCTTGGGTGATCACATGTGTAGGAAGTGTCTCCAGCCGCTTCAGCTCAAGCTCAAGATTTCCAAGCTTGAGGGGCAGCTGGAGTCACTGCGGAGCATCAGGAAACAGGAGCGTTTCCTGGATCATAACTTCCAGGAGCTGATTACCCCGCAGGCAGGCAGAGTTCCAATTGTAGGTGGGTGGTCATCCAGACTCAGAAGAGGCAGGAGGTGTAGGAGTCTTCGGGGTGGGTGCCACTCTCAAACTGGTACTCAGCATTGGAGACCGCTGGGAGTGACAATACCCTGAAGGAGTGCAGTCCGGACCATGGCACCAATGGGAAAGGGACTATACAGGATGGAACAGCAAAGTACAGAAATGCAGATGTTATAAGAGATTCCATAGTCAGGGAAACAGACAGGCATTTCTGTAACCATCATCGGCAGTCCTGCATGGTGTGTTGCCTTCCTGATGCCAGGGTAAAGGACATCATGCAGCGGGTGCAGGATATTCTGCAGGGGGAGGGGAGTGAACTAGAAGTTGTGGTACACATTGTTACCAATGACATAGAGAAGGCAGGTATTGAGGTCCTCCAGTCAGGTTTTCAGGAGCTGAGAGGAAGTTAAAGAGCAGGACCTCGAAGGTAGTAATCTCTGGATTACTCCCAGTGTCATGCACTAGCAAGAGTAGAAACAGAAAGATAGTGTTAATTGTGTATCAATTGTTTAATTAAATGCAGGTGGAGGGTGTTGACTGGGGTCTTATTGAGCACTCAGAAGGAGACTCTTACCGAGACTGATGGAGGTTTTGCGAGAGAAGCTACTTGTTTGTAATCCTTTTTCTCTGTATCGGAGGATGCCATCACATCCTATTGTAAGACTTCCATTGGCACGTGACTTTAACGAGGTAGTTGCCATGGATTTAAAGGTGTGGGACAAAAACAGAAATATTTTCATTCTACATTTTATAGACCTAGCAACTAGATTTAGTCTTTCTATAATATAATATAAAGCAAGAACAAAAGATAAAATCATGGAGAAATGGACAGAGACTGGACTTGGGGCCCCAGCTAATTTTCTGACTTATAATGGAGGGGAATTTGCCAATGACGAGTTCAGAGACATGTGTGAAAACATGAACATTATGGTTATGAATACTGCAGCTGAAAGTCCTTTCAGCAATGAGCTTTGTGAAAGGAATCACACAGTGGTTGATGAAATGCTGCATAAAATCTTAGCTGACCAGCCAAACTGCAAGTTGACAACTGCCCTGGCATGGGCGGTTCATGCAAAGAATTTGCTGCAGATGGTTGGGCGATATAGTCCCTTATCAATTGGTTGAGGGAGAAATCCTAAATTGCCTTCTGTATTGTGCGACAGTCCTCTTGCTCTAGTAGGTACTACAATTAGTTCCATTTTTCTGCACCTTTGAATGCTTTACATGCAGGGATACGGGTTTTCATCGAGGCTGAGGTCTCTGAGAAAATTTGCAGAGCTTTGAAGCCTCCTATAAGGCCATCTGAGGTGGAATCTAATTCAGGAGATTTGGCGTATTATAAAAGAGAAGGTCATAGGGAATGGAAGGGCCCTGGTAAGGTAATAGGTCATGGTGGTCAGACAATAGTTATCAAACATGGAAATCAAACTGTTAAGGTGCATTCCTCACAATTAATCGGGCTTGATTACAAAATCTCAGAATCTGAGCAGCTGACAGAGGGAAACGAGGCACCTTGTACCTCAAATGCTCATGTGTTTTGTGAAGAAGGTCCTGAGGAACAGAATATGGTAGATCAAGGGTTGGAGAGTAATATGAGAGATCATGATGCTCAGGAAAGAGCTATCGCATTCAAAGGCCAATTGCCACGAGTAGGTACTCAGGTCACATATATTCCACAGAGGTCTAATAAATGGAGGGATGCAGCAATTGTGGGAGGTGCAGGAAAATCTACAGGCAAGTTTAAATATTGGTTAAATGTTCAAGATGATGACCAAGAAGCAAGGTCCATGGACTGGCAGAATGGGGTGAAAGAGTGGAGAGTAAGAAAGTGCAGTGCAAGTTCTAACAGTGGGTCTGGAAATGGCACTTGTGAAAGGAAACCAATCACGTACTGGAGAAAGAGCCTCTGATAATGCGTGAGGGAGATCTCCTAGCAGTAGTCCTGAAAGACATCAAAGTGCTAATACAGGCTGTAGTTTGAACAAATTACAAAATGAAACGAAGGCTGGAGGGCCGTCTCTGAATAGAACTAGAAGCAGAAGTCCTCATGACCGTGAAGTTTCAGTGGCTGCCAATAAACTTGAGGAGAAACTAATAAGAGAAGCAAAACATAAGGAATTAGAGAGTTGGAGAGAGTTTGGATTCTATTCTGAGGTACCAGATAGGGGACAGCTGGCTTGTCACATAGATGGATTTGTATTGAAAAAGTCCTTCCCGATGGAACTTATAAGGCTAAAGCGAGGTTAGTTGCCAGAGGTTTTGAAGAGCGACTGGGGGATATTGATGTTCGAGTGGACTCTCCCACAGCTGGAAAAGTAATCTTGAAAATCTTTTTGGCTCTTTTGGCCACATATTCATGGGAGTGTAGATCTATTGACATAAAAGCTGCATTTCTACAGGGTGATACTTCTCAGAGAGGCGTGTTTCTGAAAAAGCCTAAAGAGGCAGCAGATACAGAAGGAAAATGATGGAAACTGAACAAATGCGTCTATGGCCTTAATGATGCTCCAGGGTTTGGTATTTCTCAGTGAGATCTGTTTTGTTGAAAATTGGTTGTGTTCAACTAAAAGCAGATCCTGCGATGTTCGATTGGTATCAAAAAGGGAAACTTTCAGACATCTTCATGATGCACATTGACGATTTCTTATGGGGTGGTACTGCGGATTTTGAGAAATATGTTATGAATAAGATTAGGACAGAATTTAAGATTGGGAGTCAGGCTTGTGGGGCCCTTAAACAGATATTAGATTTAGATATTAAACAGAGTAAGTCTGGAATAACTTTACATCAACAACCCTATTTAGAGATTGCTACTCCCATCCTGGTTAATCGTGTTATATCATCTTTCTGTGATGACCTATCTAAAGCAGAGACTGAGCAATTGCATAGCCTGGTGGGTCAATTAAACTCTCAGACTAGGCCTGATGCTAGTTTTGATGTGTTGGAGTTGAGCACGATGATAAAACATCCAAAAGTTGAGAATGTTTTAAGGCCAAATAAAATATTTTAAAAATTAATCCTGGAAAAATGTGCACTGAAGTTCCCATCCTTAGATGACCCAAAGAACATGAAACTAATAATTTTTAGTGATGCTTCACATGCTAATCTTGCTGATGGGTATTCGAGTGCAGCTGGCTTCATAATATTTCTAATGGGTGAAAATAGGAAATGTTGTCCTTTAACTTGGGAAGCTAAGAAAATAAAACAGGTTGTTAAAAGCAGAAACACTGGGGGCCTGGACTTTACCAGCCCCTTGTGTCGGGTGCGTGGCTAGGGGGCCTGGCAAATGCCTCTAGGAGAGGCCTGCCACGGGGCTCAACACCAGGAAGGCCCTGTCCAATATTACCAGCAGTGATGAAGCCTCATGGCGGTCCCCCCGCTGCTCAACGACAGGACCATCATTACAATATGTTAATTTATTAAAATCAAGGAGTAATTACACTGCATTGCGTTGGCTGTCCCACATCCATATTCCCGTTTGTGGCCGGCACTCCCACGCCATCCAATCTCTGAATGGAGATCCGATGCGGGACACTGGTGGGGAGGGAAGGGGAGCTAAGTATTTCAGTTTGGGGGGGGGGGTGGTGGGGGAGAGGGAATAAACTTACCTGATTGGTCGAGGGGGTGATGGGAAGGGGTAAAGGTAAAAGTTCCTGAACTTTGTCGGGGGGGGGGAGGGGGGGGGAAAAGGTCAGAGTATTTTGGGGATGAGAGGGTCGGAATGATATGTAAGGCTATCGGGGGTGGGAGCGGGACTGGAAAAATTTTTGCAATTATTATCATTTTAAAATACACTGTTGCTTTAAGAAGTAAAAATGTCAGTAAGGGATCTAAGCCCTTTAAAAATGGCGCCAGCACCCGTGCAGTGGCGCCAGGCACCGTTGCCAGGGACGGAGTGCCTACACCCTCCACGTCACCTGGGGCGGTTGTCCACCCCGGCCATGTAAATAAGCCACCGCGCTAAATATCGTGGCAGCTCCACGGCACACATCTCGCGTGTGTGCCGTGCCGTTTTTGGAGATCGACAGCGAGCTAGAAAAATTCAGCCCTTGGTCTTGTGGAGGCAGTGGTTATGGGGTTCTATTTATCAAATATTTTAGATGAAATTCTGAACAAGGGACTTACTGAAGATAGGATACCCATTGAATGTTATGTGGATAATTGTTCTTTGTGGGATAGTGTACACTCTACAAAATGTGTGAGTGAGAAAAGAGTACGTATTGACCTCGCTGGATTGAAACAAATGCTGGAGAGCAAGGAAATCTACAAACTTAAATGGATAGATGCAAGTCATCAGATTGTTTCACAAAAAGAAATGCAAGTGCAAAGAGATTGTTGAGGTGCTAGAGGAGGGGCATCTCACAATGTAATACTTTGTACCCCATATGGAATTTATTTTCATTTATGCTGAAATGTTGTTTAAGTATGTTAATACTTTGTACATAAGGAATATGGAATTTACTTTGAAATATCATTTGAGTATGTTAATCTAACTTTTATTATAAAGAAAGAGAATCTGTTAATTGTGTATCAATAGTTTAATTATATGCAGGTGGAGGGTGTTAACTGGGGTCTTGAGCACTCATAAGGAGACACTTACTGAGACTGGTGGAGGGTTTGGAGTGAGGAGCTACTTGTTTGTAACCCTTTTACTCTGTACAATAAATGTCAAACTGAGTAAATATAGGCTCCAGCATCATCCTTCTACGACAAGCTTTCTGGAGTCTAACAGATAGGGAGGATCAATGCGTGGCTTGAAGCATGCTGCAGGAGGGAGGGCTTCAGATTATTGGAGCATTTGGGCCAGTTCTGGGGCAGAAGGCACCTATTCAAAAGGGGCTGGTTGCACCTGAACAGGACAAGAGATAATTTCCTCGTGGGGAGGTTCACTAGTGTGATTGCGAAGGATTTAAACTAAATTGGCAGGGGGATGGGAACCAGCATGTATAAGTAGAAAAAAGGATTAGGGTGCATAATATGAGTGTTAGACAGAGCAAAAGAAAGGAGTAGTTTCATATTAGATAGGAGCAGATTGGAGAAGGGCTACGAGGAATGCAAAGACAGGATTACAATGCATTTATGTAAATGCGCTAAAGGCCTGCTCGGGTCTGCAAAAAAAAAACTGACCCGAGCCCGAAAGAACCACATCCGACCCGAGCCCGACCCGGCCCGAGTCCTTCCATTTCTTCCCGCGCCAGACCCGACCATCTTACCTTCCGTTTTTCACTTTGTTTCTGATCTGCACAAGCTTAAAATAACTGTAACAAAACCACCTTTCTAGTCAAAAAATTACATTAACAGTGAAGCCACTTACCTGTGATAGAGCGTGTCCAACCCAACCTGACCTGAGCCCGAATGCCGGACCTGGAAGTACAACCCGACCCGACCCAAACCCGACATATGTGGTCGGGTCCCATCGGGTTCGAGTCTGGTAGCAGGTCTTTAAAATGCGCCAAGTGTGGTGAATAAGCTTGGTGAGCTACAAGTACAAATAGCAGTATGGGAATATGATGTAGTGGCAATAATGAAAACATGTCTTAAAATGGTGAGGACTGGGCGCTAACATACACGGATATAAAGATGTCCAGTAAAGACAGAGAAGGGAAAAAGGGAGGTGGACTGGCAGTACTGATTAGGGAAGACATTGTAGTTTTGGAAAGTGGGGATGTCCTTGACAGGGCAAGGTTAGTGTTGAGAAGCAAAAAGGTATGATCACACTAATGGGGAATTCTATAGACCTCCAAATAGTCGGAGAGAGATGGAGGAGCAAATCTGCAGGGAAATCACAGAGATGTGCAAGAACTATACAGTAGTGATTCTGGGGGACTTTAATTACCCAAATATCGATTCGGATAATGTTAGAGTAAAGGGAAAGGAGGGGGGAGGAACTTCTGAAATGCGTTCAGGAGAACTTCCTTGATCAGTATGTCCTCGGTCCAACAAGAAAAAGAAGCATTGCTGGATGTGGTGCTGGGAAATGAGGTGGGCCAAGTGGATCAAGTGTCTGCAGGGAGCTCTTGGGTAAGAGTGATCATCATATCATAAAGTTAAGACTAGGAATGCAAAAAAGCAAGAAACAGTATAAGATAGAATGGCTAGATTGGAAGAGGGCTAATTTCAATGTGATGGTAAGGGATCTAGCCAAGATAAAATGAACCCAAAGACTGACAGGAAAAACTGTAATGGAATAATGGGTTATCTTTAAAGAAGAGATGCTTCAGATACAGGCTAGGAACATTCCAACAAGGGTGAAAGGTAGGGCAAACAAAAACAGGGCTCCTTAGATGATGAGGGCGATAGCGATTATGATGAAACAAAAAAAAAGGATGTTTGATGCATGTCAGGTGAATACTTAAGTAAGAACCAGGCCAAATACAATAGGTTGAGAAGGGAGGTGAAGAGAAAAATAAGACTGGCAAAGAGGGAATATGAGAATAGAATGGCAGTCAACATAAAATTTTCTGCCAGCATGTAAATAGTAAGCGGGTAGTGAGAGGTTGAGTGGGGTCTATTAGGGACAAATATGCTTAGAGACACAGGGCAAGGCTAGAAAATTTAATGAGTATTTTGTATCAGTGTTTACTAAGGAAGAGGAGTCTGACAAAGTATCGGTAGAAGCGGAGAGAGTAGCAGCAATGGATAGGATAAAAATTGAGAGTGAGGAGGTACTGGAAAGGCTGGCTCTGCTTAAGGTAGATAAGTCACTTGGTCCGGATGGTTTGCATCCCACGTTGCTAAAGGACGTGGGGATGGAGACAGTGGAAGTGTTTGCCATAATCTTCCAACCTTCCCTGGATATGGGGGAGGTGCCAGAGGACTGGAGAGTGGCAAATGTGACACCCTTATTCAAGAAAGGGTGTAAGGACAGTCCTAGCAACTACAGGCCAGTTAGTTTAACATCAGTGGTGGGTAAAGTTTTAGAAACAATAATCAGGGAAAAAGTCAAAAGGCATTGGAGAGGTTTGAGTTAATTAAGGATAGCCAGCACAGATTTGTAAAAGGCAAATCATGCTTGACTAATCTAACTGAATTTTTTGATGAAGTGACAGAGAAGGTTGGTGAAGGGAATGCAGTGGATGTTGTCTACATGGACTTTAAGAAAGTATTTGATAAGGTACCGCATAAAAGGTTGGTTCACAAAATTGAGGCTCATGGAATAGGAGGGTCAGTGTTCATTTAGATAAAAAAAATTGGCTTAAGGACAGAAAACAGTGAGTTGTGATAAATGGTTGTTTTTCAGACTGAAGGATGGTAGACAGTGGTGTTCTCCAAGGGTCAGTTCTAGGGTCAGTGCTTTTTTGCTACATATAAATGACTTGGATCTTGGAATACAGAGTAGAATTTCAAAATTTGCCTATGACACCAAACTTGGATGAATGGCAATCAGTGAGGATGATATGAATCACCTGCAATAGGACAGAAATAGGCTAGCAAAATGGACAGGTAAGTGGCAGATGAAATTTAATACAGACAAGTGTGAGGGGATGCATTTTGGCAGAAGGGATAGGGAGAGGCAATATAGACTTAATGGTGCAGTTCTAAAGAGTGTGCAGGAACAGAGGGACCTGGGGTTGCATGTGCATCGATCTTTGAAGCTGGCAGGGCATATTGAGAGAGTGGCTAGCAAAGCACATGGGATCTTGGGCTTCATAAATAGAGGCATAGAGTACAAAAGGAGGGAAGTTATACTGAACCTTTATAAAGCTCTGGTTAGGCCCCCAACTAGAATATTGTGTCCAGTTCTGGTCACCACACTTTAGGAAGGATGTGAGGGTCCTTGAGAGGGTGCAGAGGAGATTAACCAGAATGGTTCCAGGGATGAGGGATTTTAGTTACAAGGTTAGGTTGGAAAAGCTGGGCTTGTTCTTCCTGGAGCAAAGGAGATTGAGGGGAGATTTAATAGAGGTGTACAAGATTATGACAGGCTTGGTTAAGTTAGACAAGGAAAAACTGTTCCCATTAACAAATGGTACAAGGACTAGGGGACACAGATTAAAGGTTTTGGGCAAGAGATGCAGGGGAAATGTGAGGAAGCACTTTTTTACGTAGCAAGTGGTAGTGACCTTGACTTCGCTGCCCACAAGGGTGGTAGAAGCGGAATGATTTCAAAAGGAAATTGGATGGGCACTTCAAGGAAATAAACTTGCAGGGTTACAGGGATCGAACGGAGGAGTGGGACTGACTGAATTGCTCTGTGGAGAGCCGGAATGGACTTGATGGGCCAAATGACCTCCTTCTATGCCATAAATGTCTCTATGACTGAGGGTGCACATATTGCCTGTCATATTGGACCCTTCAGCACCTGTTGAAGTTCAAGACCTAAGAATTTTGTAACGAGCAAAAATGAATATTTGCACTTTGTGGTTCTATTTTTGAGTTACCTTTGTAGCATCTTTGCTGTGATGTCAACTAAACTTGGTGTTCTGATCTAGGATTTTACCGCCAGTGAAGCAAAAACATTAAAAAGCAGCTCTTTCCAAACGTCCAGTGGAACAAAATCAAACAGGACAAACCAGTGAATGAGCAATAGAAGCACAAGAATGTTCTTTTTGATATATATTAGTGACCTGGACTTAAGTAAGCAGGGCATAATTTCAAAGTTTTCAGATGACATGAAGCTCAGAAATGTAGTAAACAGTGAGGAGAATAGTAACAGACTTCAGGAGCAAATAGACTGGTGAAATGGGCAGACTCATAGCAGATGAAATGTAATGCAGTCAAGTGTGAAGTGAGTAGTTTTGGTAGGAAGAATGAGGAAAGGCAATATAAACCAATGCTACTATTGTAAAGGGGGTGCAGGAACAAAAACCTGGGGGAGTACGTACACATCTTTGAAGGTGGCAGGATGAGTTTAGAAGGCCATTAAAAAGGCAATAGGATCCATGGCTTTAGAAATGGAGGCATAGAATACCAAAGCAAGGAAGTGTGCTAAACCTTTATTAGATTAGGCCCCTGCTGGAGTATTGTGTCCAATTCTGGGCATCACATTTTAGGAAGGATGTCAAGGCCTTGGAGAGAGTGCAGAGAGATTTCCTAAAATGTCACCAGGGATAAAAAACTTCAGTTACATGGACAGACTTGAGAAACTGGGATTGTTCTCCTTATTGCAGAGAAGCTTAAAGGCAGATTTGATAGAAATGTTCAAAATCATGAAGGGTTTTGATAGAGTAAACAAAGAGAAACTGTTTCCACTGGCAGGAGGGTCGGTAACCAAAGGATGCAGTTATAAGGAAATTGGCAACAGAACAGAGGCAACAGGAGAAAAAGAAATTGACACAGCAAATTCTTTACAATCTAGAATGCACTGCCTGAAATGGTGGGGGAAGCAGATTCACTAATAGCTTTCAAATGGAAAATGGAGAAATACTTTGGACTGGATTTTATTCTCCGTTGGAAGGCAGGTTTTTTTGGAAGCAGGGAGTCGGAGAATCGGCGTGGATTTGTCCGCCACAGAACCCGGCGCTGCAATGCCGGTGTCCGATTTTCTCAGATGTGGCGACGTTCCATGGCGGCACCTTCCTCCGCCGCGATGCAATCATAATTTAAATCTCTTCCATACTGTTTTGCATGAATTTGTATCTAATTCACCACAATCCTACCAGCCGTTCGCAACATTCTGTATAACATGCAGCACTCACGTGCCTTCACTTTCCCATCTTTGAAAAGCTGGCACCACTGAGGCGAGAGTCCTCGGTGCCTGCAAAGGTTAGGTAAGTTATGCCTTGTTATCCTGTGGAATTTGTTTTATCAGACATTGCCACTAAGATTAATCTGCAGATGTCAGGGGAGGTTGGAGCTCTGCAAGTGGATGATGTTGGCAGGAAAGAGGGGTTCTCTGCAAGTGGATGCTGTTGCGGGGGGGGGGGGGGGGGGAGGCAGAACTTGGCAACTATATAGGTTGTTTTTGTCCGGGTGTCCAGTGCAGGCATTGGTATGGTGACAATGGCTCGCACTTATTGAAAAGTTGAGAGAGCAACATCAAGTCATAGCATAGAGCTCATGCCGGAATCCTGCAGAACCAAAGTTAACGTAAATCTTTACCCAGATAGGTGTACTTGACCTTTTAAAGGAATAGGAAGTTACCGGGAGCATAGAGATGGTTTGCTCCACTCTGTTTTCCTGGATCACTTGCTGTGTTGAGGCATCTCCACCGGATGTGGGCCCAAGAGGCAGGTGCGGCCCAGGAGGAAGCTCCTGGATGCGAGCAGCAGCATCCAAGGTGCAGAGGAGCCCAGATACGCCAGCGAGTCTATAGGACTCGGATGACATTGCTGCAGATGTCTAAGCGCCAATACCAGAGACGACTGCATATGTCCAGACAGGCCGTCACACACCTCTGCACACTGCTGAATGATGATCTGCGGCCAATGGGCTTTGGTGGTCACATTATGCCTGTTGCACTCAAAAATAACAGTGCCCTGAACTTTTACACCTCTGGATCATTTCAGGGATCCATCTGCGACATATGTGGGGTCTCTCAATCCGCAGTGCACCGCCGCATCAAGGAAGTGACCGACGCTCTGTTCAGGAGGGCTGGCGACTATGCACGCTACAGGACAGACCCTGAGAGTCAAGCCGAGAGGGCCATTGGAGTTGGGGCCATTACAAGATTCCCAGAGGTGCAAGGTGTGATCGACTGCATGCATGTGGCCATCAAGGCTCCCACGAACCAAACAGCGCCTGCATAAACAAAGGGGTTTCATTCCATCAATGTCCAAGTAGTGTGCGACCACAGAAAACACTTCCTACAAGTGTCTGCCCGCTTTCCGGGCAGCTGCCATGACTCATACACACTTCGCCAGTCCCAGGCGCCACTGCTTTTCACTCCCCCTGCTCACCTTTAGGGGAGGATTCTTAGGGATAAGTTCTACCCCTTGATGACATGGCTTCTGATGCCAGTGAGGAACCCCAGCAATGATGCTCAACAGCATTGCAATGGCTGCCACGGCTCCACCTGAGCGACCATCGAGCGGACCTTTGGTGTTCTGAAGATGCAGTTCTGCTGCCTCGCTGGATCTCATGGAGCTCTTCAGTATGCATCATACAGGGTTGCGCATATCGTTGTAGTCTGCTGAGTTCTGCATAATAAGGGGAGGGGGGGTCTTGTAAGATGAAGAAGTATGGGAGCATGAGACATCCTCCGATAAAGAGGACACAGAGGACACACAAGGAGAACCACGCATGGGAAATCAGAGAGCAGTGATGGAGGCCAGACATGGTGAGCAGTGAGCAAGGGAGGCAAAGCAGAGAGTGATAATTGAGCGCTTCCACAATCCATAAAGTTCAATAAATATGTTTGCTAACAAAACTCATCATCATGCATGTAGTCTCAAGTCCTTTGCCTCTGTAACATCTGTCTCTCCAGCATGACTGGCCACAACAAATTGAGCCATTGCCCATGTGACATAATTTGTGCATTAAACATCATGCAAATTGGCATACTGACGTTGTCAGTGGTCACACTGGCAATACTGTAAGGCTTATGATGGAATTGAAAGACACATAATTACTCCATGGTACAATGTGGGTTTCAGACAATAAAGGCTGATGATTGGCAGGAAAACACATTTCAAGTACACATGACTTATCAGTCTCACCCATGAATACCCATATGTGTCAAGGTATCTTTTTAATACATTTACAGGTGCTCCTTTGCGGTGTTACCTCTGAACTGGCAACTGATCAGGATGCCCCTCGGCCAGGGATGACTTCAGCAGTTGTCCTCTGGGTGCCTGAGGCCTGGAGGCCCCAACTGCCTGAAGGCTTCCTGCAATGGTGCAAAGCTGTCCTAAGCTCATTTCTGGAGCTGGACTCACTGCTGGACGGGCTGAGGAGCCCATGTCCACACTCAAATCACCCTGAAGGAAGACCCCAGATGCGGAGCATAGCCTCTCCTCCTCCCTCTCAACGCTCGTTGGAACCTCCCTACTCTCCAGAGGAAGACTAGGAACGGGAACACTCTCCAGACTCCTGATCCTTCTCTCGCCCTGCCACTGCTGATTTGAAGTCAGAGCTAAGGTGAGTGTTTGCGGTCATTGCGCATCTGTGTAATGTGGCTCTCCATGAGGGTTGCCAACCTCTCGATAGATGAAGCCATGCTGTCATATGTCTGGGACATGGCAGCAGTCATGGCATGGATGAACTCCTCTATTGTCCACTCATGGCTGCGCACGGCCTCTGGCATCTCCGCCAGATGTTGCCTTACCTCTCTCTGCCACTCCAGCATTCCCTGTGCTGTCGACACCAGAGGCTCGTCACCATCCTGGGGCTCAGCAATGGACCTGGTCACCCACAGTCCTCCAACTATCAAAGGCCTCGGCTGTCTCAGCCTCAGCCAGTTGCTTGGGCGCGTGTGACCCTGAAGCTAATGCCAATTGGATACCCACCAAGGTGAGAATACCTGCGCTGGTGGAAAATGCAGGAGTATCATGGGACAGTGCATCCTCTACGTGTTCCTCAGAGGTTGTCATTGTTTCCTTATATTCTCAAAGCATTTGCGAGTGCCGCCCTGCACGATACAATGTGAAGAATAGACATTTAGGTGTTATGCTACACATGTCGCAATGATGACAGCATTGTACTTCTATATAAAATGTAATTTTGATTCATTCTGTGTTTGGCAATAATCACTCTCTTAAACTGGGATCCCGAGCTCGTCATCCAATATGGCACATGCTCCTTGGCTCCCAGCTAACTCCAGCGCATCCTCTTCAACTTGTGACAAAGGCTGCAGGTCAGGCACCCCGCCACTGGTCCTGGTCGCCTCCCTGCTGTTGTGGGCCCGCTTCTCCTAAAAGATCAAGGATGCAGTTACTGTTAAGTTCCAAATGTCTCTACATCATGTCAATGCTAACATGAGCCCCTCTTCTGCACCTGGGGGATGTCGCTGCTCTCATATTGACTCTCTCTGTCATGGGTCTAAACTAAGCTAAAATACAAACGAGGGAGACTGATCTCACTAGTCAGTAATCTGCTATCATTATGATATGACCCTCCTATCATTAGAATGTCTATGTCAACCGTGCACTTGTGGGCAAGCGGATCACAGCAAGCTATGTGGAAATGCGCAACTTACCTTGGCTGAGCGCAAGAGGTCATTGACCCTCTTCCTGCACTGGACCCAGTTACGTCAGGTGATCCCATGGCTGCTGACCTCTTCTGTGATCTCCTTCCAGGCTTGTTTGGTCAGGTGGGAGGACCTCTTCTTGCCATCACCGGGGAAGAGGACCTGCCGCCTTTCCCTTGCAGCCTGGAGGAGAATCAGCAGGGAGGAATCACTGAACCCTTGCTCTGACATCTGCCATGGTCAAAATGATGCCTGGGGGGTGCTTGCTGAGCCTCAAAATTATGGCAAACCACTGAAGTGTTGCTGCAGTAAGCTGCTATTCAATGCAAGGACAATAAACGCAGGGCTGCCAGCCTTTTAAAGATGGTACCAGCACCTGATCCACCATCAAGTGATGCCGTTAACAGCGTCACCAATGCCGCCCCCTCCACGTGATTGGGGGGGGACGGCCACCGTCATTGTGCTCAATGGCTGCCTGCCATGTAATCGCGGTGGGACTGCCACCATTTTGCGCACCCACCGCCGAATATAAAATCCAGTCCTTAAGTGGAAAAAATTGGAGGGCTAAGGATAAAGAGCAGGGGACTGCGCCTAATTGGATAGCTCTTTCACAGAACCGGCACAGACAATGATGGGCCAAATGGCCTCCTTATATGTGGTATTATTCTCTGATTCTGAGAAATTAGGCTGACTTGCCTAGACTTAGAGAGCCAGATCACATGGGCTTGAGAATTGCCTGTGGGCCTTGGATCTACAGAACCCTTTTAAATTTAATTGCATGCTCTTGCTGTCTAATTATATATATTCTGCTCCTAAATGATGAAGTGAACATGTTTTGATAGGTTATATTACTCACCTGAAAGGATTCATTACCATTGCACTACAGAATCACAATGAATTACAGCACAGGTTTCCTCTGCAAAAACAACTGATTAGGTCTTGAATGAGCCAAAAGCTGAGTAACTGGTTAGCAGGTAGCAATTTACAAAATCCATTGGGCATGTACTGAGCAGTGTTTTACAGGCTTCAATTTCGCAGGCCAGCTCTGGTCAGGCCCCAGTGGTTGACTAATATGAGCGCACCCATTTCCGACCTGGATTCCAAAATCCAGTTAGAATATTTCTGGGTATGGAGTGGATTAACCAAAGGCCCTTAAACGGTTCGGCAATGTTTGGAGAAATGTGTGAAGTAGTGGAAGAATTCATAGGCTGATTAACAGTCTGACAGACCATGACATGAACACTCCTTCCATGGCCATAATTATCTGAGTGGTTAGTCCTATACGGCAGGAAGGTTGTATGGGTTCCCACAACTCATACAATAAGGAGAAGCCACCAGATATGAATATCCTACTGGATGTCAATCCAGAATTTAGAGCCAGATCTCCAGTCTCCACTCAGCAGGACTGTCTTGAGCAAGGTTCAACAACAACATCTTATATTTATATAGTGCCTTTAACATAATAAAATTTCTCAAGGCGCTTTGCAGGAACATTATAAAACAAAGTATGACACTGAGCCACATAAGGAGATATCAGGGCAGATGACCAAAAGCTTGGTCAAAGGAGTGTCTTAAACAAGGAAAGTGAGTTGGAGAGGCAGTGGGGTTTAGGGAGTGTATTCCAGAGTTTGGGACCTAGGCAACTGAAGGTGTGGCTACTAATAGTGTAGCAATTATCAGGGATACACAAGAGGCCAGTATTAGAGGAGCACAGATAGCTTGGAGGATTGTGGGGCTGGGGGAGATTACAGAGATCGGGAGGGCCGAGATCATGGAGGAATTTGGAAACAAGGATGAGAATTTTAAAATCAATATGCTGTTTGACCTGAAGCCAGTGTAGGTCAGCGGGTTAAGACATGGGCAGCAGAGGTTTGGATGACCTTAAGTTTACACAGAGTAGAATGTGGGAGACCAGTCAGGAGTGCGTTGGAATAGTCAAGTCCAGAGGAAATGAAGACATGAATGAGGGTTTCAGCTGAAAATTAGCTGAGGCACGGGCGAAGTCGGGTGATGTCATGGAGGTGGAAATAGGTAGTCTTTATGATGCCACGGAAATGAGGTCGGAAACTTATCTCGGGTCAAATTGACACAAAGGTTGGAATTTTACGCTCCCCCAGGAGCAGGCTGGAGGTGGGGCTGTGTCGTAAAATCGAGTGGGGCGTGGGGGCACTGTTCCCGTTGCATACCCGCCTCTGCTGCCATTTTAACAATGGTGGCAAACAGCCTGCCCACCCCAGGCCAATTGAGGCCCTTAAGTGGCCAATTAATTAAGGGTATTTTACCAGCGGCAGACGGGTACTTCGGTACCTGAGAAGGCCATGCAGTAAGACCTGTTGACCCCTTGCGGGCTGGAGGGGAGCCCTCCTGATCGGGCACCCTGTGCCCCACAGAGATGCCCCCCAGCCACAGAGGCTACCCCCACTAAAAGTCCTCCCCCTGCCCTAGACTCCGACCCCCACTGCCCTCACCAGAACCCAGCAGATTGTCCCCGTCGAGGCCCGATCCCCACTTACTTTACTGAAGTGCGACAACCATTATCCTCCTCTAGCAGGGTGCAGTCCCAGCAGCACCACTGGGAGCTGTAGCCATTGCTGGGACTGAGGAGCTGCTGGCCCTCTGAATGGCCGGCAGCTCTTGGAGGTGGGACTTCCTGCCTCAGAGGGGTGGAAGTCCCAACTGAGGCCAATTAAGGACCTGGGCCACGCAAAATTTCAGCGTGGCTTCCAGGCCCAGCGGAGTGGGGCTCTCCCATGACATTTTAGCCGGTGGGCAGGGCCACTGTCTCAACATAAAATTCTGGCCCAATTTGCGAACAGACTGTTACCAGGGAATCGGTAGCTTGGAGACAGAGGTCCAAATCCTGTGCCTTCTAAGTTTGAGGTGGGAATGATACCACTGAGCCAAGGCTGGAAACCTGGGTGTGAAAGGGAAGGAGGAACCAGAAGTGGGTGGCAAAGGTCCTCCCACCACGACTCCCGTTCCCATAGTGATCTCGCGCCGGCCGGCCAGTAAACGAGCAGCAAGGCGAGGTAGCCGACCACTCAGTGGCAGCAGGCAGGCATTGAGGCAGTGGCCATGTTATTACCTCACATTATACAGTGTTAAGACGGTCAAAAAATATTTAATACTGTAGAAAGCCAATAGGAGTATAGAAAGTGCAGGGATGAAGTAAAAAAGAAAATTAGGAAAGCAAAGAGAGGACATGAAAAATTATTGGCAGGTAAAATTAAGAAAACCCAAAGATGTTTTATCAGTACATTAAGAGCAAGAGGATAACTAAGGAAAGGGTAGGGCCTAAATGAGATGGACAAGGCAACTTGTATGTGGATGCAGAAGATGTGAATGTGTTTTTTGTCTCTGTCTTCACAAAGGAGAGGGATGATGCAGACATTGTAGTAAAAGAGGAGGAGGATGGAATATTAGTTACGATAAGCATAATGAGAGAGGAGGTGCTAGAGGGTCTGACATCCTTGAAAGTGGATAAATCGGCAGGGCTGGATGGATTGTATCCCAGGCTGTTAAAGGAAGCCAGGGAGGAAACAGTGGGGGGATGCTCTGAGGATCATCTTCAAATCCTCACTAGATACAGATGAGGTACCAGAGGATTGGAGGTCTGCAAACGTTGTACCATTGCTAAAAAGGGTGCGAGGGACAGGCCAAATAATTATAGGCCGGTCAGTCTGACCTCGGTGGTGGGCCAGTTATTAGAATTAATTCTGAGACAGGATAAACTGCCACTTAGAAAAGTACGGATTAATCAGGGATAGTCAGCATGGATTTGTTAAGGGAAGGTTGTGTCTTACTAACTTGATTGAGTTTTTTGAGGAAGTAACAAGGAGGATTGATGAGGGTAGTGAATGTGGTTTACATGGATTTTAGTTAGGCATTTAACAAGGTCCCACATGGCAGACTGGTCAGAAAAATAAAAGCCCATGGGATACAGGGGAATGTGGCAGGTTGGATCCAAAATTGGCTCAGTGACAGGAAACAAAGGGTAATGGTTGACGGATGTTTTTGCAAATGAAAAGCGGTTTCCAGTGGTCTTCCACAGGGCTGAGTGTTGGGTCCCTTGCTGTTTGTGGTATTTATTAATGGTTTGGACTTAAATGCGGGAGGCATAATTGGGAAATTTGCTGATGACACAAAAATTGGCTGTGTAGTTGATAGTTGTAGATTCCAGAATGATATTGATGGTTTGGTTGAGTGGGCGGAAAAGCGGCAAATGGAATAGAATCCGGAAAAGTGTGAGTTAATGCATTTGGGGAGGGCAAACAAAGCAAGGGAATACACAACAAATGGGAGGATATTGAGAGGGATAGAAGTAGTGAGAGACTTTGGAGTGCATATCCACAGGTCCCTGAAGGTGGCAGGACAGGTAGATAAAGTGAAGAAGGCATATGGAATGCTTTCCTTTATTGGCTGAGGTATGGAATACAAAAGCAGGGATGTCATGCTGGAACTGTATAAACGCTGGTTAGGCCACAGCTGGAGTATTGCATACAGTTCTGGTCACCACATTACAGAAAGGACATAATTACTCTGCAAAGAGTACAGAGGAGATTTATAAGAATGTTGCCAGGGCTTGAAAGTTGCAACTATGAGGAAAGAATGGATTGGCTAGGGTTGTTTTCCTTCGAACAGAGGAGGCTGAAGGAAGGCTTAATAGAGGTGTACAAAATTATGAGGGGCCTAGATAGAGTAGACAGGAAGGACCTGTTTCCGCTTGCGGAGAGGTCAATTACCAGGGGGCACAGATTTAAGATGAATGGTGAAAGGATTAGAGGGGACATGAGGAAAATCTTTTTCACCCAGAGGGTGATGGGTGTCTGGAATTCACTGCCTGGATCAGTGGTGGAGGCACAAACCCTCAACTCATTTAAAAGGTACCTAGACATGCACCTGAAGTGCTGTAACCTGCAAGGCTACGGACCAGGTGCTGGAAGGTGGAATACGATTAGGCGGCTAGTTTTTTCAGCTGGTGCAGACATGATGGGCTGAATGGCCTCCTTCTGTGCTGTAACTTTTCTATGGTTCTGTGGTTCACATGGAAGGAAGTGCTGATGCCATGTTTAAAGAGCCGCCAGCACCTGAGCTCTGACGCAAACATCTTTTGC
This sequence comes from Heterodontus francisci, assembly GCF_036365525.1. NCBI lineage: Eukaryota > Metazoa > Chordata > Chondrichthyes > Heterodontiformes > Heterodontidae > Heterodontus > Heterodontus francisci. The sequence goes on along the minus strand of NC_090380.1, from coordinate 28,955,679 downwards.
TGCAGTACTCATCCCTGTAACCATCCTCTGAACAGTAAAGCCTGCAAGCACCCTCGGAACATTGTACCCTCCATCATCCTCGGAACATCGAATACCCCAGCATTCTCGGAAGAAATTCACACCTCCCTCCTTCTCTGGTTCCCATCCTCATGGTCTATTGCTGCATTAACAATCTTAAATGGCTGTCAATTGCTTATTTTGAAAATGCGAGCAGCTTCCCCATGGGGCTTCCCATCCATTTCTGCAGCCTAAAATCGTGGTCCAGTCGTTTATCTTCTATAATTCATAGATCCACAGTTTTATTCCATTTGCACCAAACAGTACCTTATTATCTAACTGCTTTACAGAGGCATTTGTCCAATGTCAGACTTTAACATTCACAGGAGGTTTTCCAAGTGTTTCCACATACTTAAGATGTGGGTTCAAGTCCCACAAGAGACTTGAGGACAAAGTTGAGGCTGAAAATCCAATGCAGTACTGAGGGAGTGCCATACTGTCATAGGTGCCATCTTTCAGATGCGATGTTAAACTGCAGCCCCATCTGCCTTCTCAGGTGGGTGTAAAAATACCCATAGCCCTATTCAAAGAAGAGCAAGGGAGTTCTTCCTAATATTTATCCCTAAAACAGATAATCTGATCATCTTTTATGGGAGCTTCTATGCATAAGTTGGCCAACATATATCCAGCATTACAAGAGTGACTACACTTCAAAAGTACTTAATTAGTTGTAAACCACTGTTGGCTGTCCTGAGGTTGTGAATGCAAGTCTTTCTTTTATTGCTCACACACTGTGAGCATGCATCAAAGAGTCACGGGGCAACTGCCTGTGATTTTCCACCCACTGATTTCAAGGGATGGAAAACCCGATTTTCTAATGCGAGCTTGCAGCATGCAAGTTACCTGACTGCAGCAAGGATTTGGCTAAGCTATCCTTAGATAAGACATTGGAAAGGCCCATTCTGTCAAGGACAGTATGGGATTGTTTATTTCAAAACAAAAATTAAAATGACAAAAATAAACCAGGAATCGTCCATTTACGGGTGATGGTAAATTATCAGGCTAGGGTGAGGAGACTGTAAGGGTTTTATTTTGTCTTTCTCGTTAACATAGTATTTATTCAAAAATGAGTAAACAATGAAAGAATTAAGTTCTGTCTGATGAAAGAAAGTCCTTCAGATGTACGAAAGGAATAAATGGTTTGACCTAATACATAGACTTGTGTCAGAAACAGGACCAGTAATTGATTTATCATTTTGTAGAAGGGCTTTATATGTAGATGTATTTCCATTTAGGTTTATAATCTAGAAATATAATGAATTAATAAGCATTATGTAGATACTTTAGGTGACATACAAGCCTACATTGTATCGGATGAAAATAACATTTTACAGAACAGAAGGAGGCCATTCAGTTCATCATGCTTGTGTCAGCTCTTTGTAAAGACTATCTAATTAGTCCCATTCCTCTGCCCTTCATATATTCAACCAGATCATTAATTATTCACACTACCAATAATATGCTAAAAGTGATTGGACAAAATGAAACCCTTGTCGTCCATTCTTACTTACTTCCAGGCAGATCTCCCCGATCACAGCCAGCTTGGGCTTTTTGAATCTTCTAAAGGGCTTAAAATTAAAAGAATATAAACAAATAAAAAAAAATGATTCTAAAAAAGAATTCTTGATCTTTACTGTTCATGCATATTCACATAAAACCGGTACAGATTAATATTCTGCTTAATAAAGCTACCATTTTCCAAACATACATTAATAGTTTAATATATTTTAGAGATGGTTGTAAATCTTTCTAGATAATTAAAAACTGCCGTGTTTCTCCATCCAATGTATTTTCAGGTGATCAAAGTCCAATTTTCAATACAGAACATGCACATTAAAGATCAGCATTTATAAAATGTGACGTGAATGTTGAATCACATCAAATCCACAAGACAGAATTCCAGATTCTCCTCTGTGTAAAGGAATTCCTCCTGAAAACTTCCTATAGTCGTTATATTTATGCCCTCTTGTTCTGGGCTCACCCACAAGTTGACTGAAAAGTTGCAAAGGTCCATGTAAACTTACTTAGAGAAATGAAGAACTTAAACAGAAAGAAACTGCTGTTTACAGACTGCTAAGACATAATGAGTTGGATGATGATATATGATCATCTTGATATCAACCATGTGGCTCAAGCTGCAAACTGTTTTATAACTATTAATGAAAACGGTGAAAAACGGTTTCTGCTTCTTTCTGTTCTCAGTCTTTTACCTTTCCCCCTGGCTAGAATTCGCTATTTTAATTTCTGCCATCATCCATCCCTTCTCCGGCCTCCAGCTGGATTTTACAGGGCCCCTGACATCGGGCTCCATGGTGGGGTACAGTGGGGGGCGGGGGGGGATGGTGGTGGAAGATCATTCCGGCAGGAGCCCGCCACGGAGCCCGACGCCAGGAGGGACGGGCCCGAACTTCCCGGCGACAGCGAAGCTCCGCGGTGGACCCCTGCCTGCCGCTGGGCGACGGGACCTAGATTAGCATATGGTAATGAATTAAATCCATACATTGAAACTCACTGACCAGCAATTCTACAGTCGGGTCGCGATCTTCACATTCCCGTCTGGGGAAAGCAGGCGTGGCTGTGGTGGAGAAGTGGGGAACGTGAGATTTTTTGTGTCGGGGTGGGGGGAAATGGGTCAAACTTTCATCATTCGTGTAGGGGAAGGTGGGAAGGGGTGAACTGTGAACTTTGTTCAGTTTGGTAGGGGGGTGGGGAGGGCATATTTGAAAGGTAAGTGTTTTGGGTGGAAGGACAGATACTTTATTTTATAGTTATGGGGGTGGGGGGAAGGGGTGATAGAATTTTGATTTGAACAGTTGCAGGGGGTGGGGGTGTGGCTCCCTTTAAAAATTTAAATTAGCTGGCAGGGCTGGCTGCCCTTTAAAAATGGCACCAGCGCCTGCGCACAGGCAGCTGACGCCATTGCCAGCATCAGAGAGGCTGCCCCACTCCACGAGATTGAGGGGAGTGGCCGGCCGGGGTATTTAAATGAGCCACTGCGCGGGAGTTCAGGCAGTTTGGCAGCGTGCGACTCATGCATGTGGGCCACTATTTTTTCTGATGCAGGGGTGCTTAAGATCCAGCCCCTTGTGTGTCTATCTGATCCTAAGCGATTTGGTGCATTGTTGGCTTGGTAAGTGATCTAGGGTTGCATGTCTGGCTACCCAATGCAATGGCTGGTAGTCCTATGGAGAATCTGAACTTGAGGTCCATTTCATCCCCAGGCGTATAGTAGGATGAAGGGACAACGTGGCTTTAAGTACAGTACCAAACGGGTAGTGGATCTTTGCTATGCTCATTAGCATAGGTAGAATCACTCTACAATATTATGTACAAGGTTTAACTAGATTAAGGAGCATAGTAAGAAATACTACAATTTTAACTTGCAAACCACAACCCTCCCTGTCTCCTCTTGCCTCTTTCCACTGAACCTGTGTCTAATTCTCACACTGGACTAATACCTGGAATGATAATAAAAACAAAATACTGCGGATGCTGGAAATCTGAAATAAAAACAAGAAATGCTGGAACCACTCAGCAGGTCTGGCAGCATCTGTGGAAAGAGAAGCAGAGTTAACGTTTCGGGTCAGTGACCCTTCATCGGTTCCGATGAAGGGTCACTGACCCGAAACGTTAACTCTGCTTCTCTTTCCACAGATGCTGCCAGACCTGCCGAGTGGTTCCAGCATTTCTTGTTTATATATAATACCTGGAATGGGTGGGGTGTGTTACGAGGAAAGATTGGACAGGCTAGGCTTGTATCCGCTGGAATTTAGAAGACTTGATTGAAATATATAAAATCTTGAGGGGTCTTGACAGGGTGGATCTGGAAAGAATGTTTCCCCTTGCGGGAGAATCTTGAACTAGGGGTCACTGTTTAAAAATATTTTAAGACAGAGATGAGGAGAAATTTTTTCTCTCAGAGGGTCGTGAGTCTTTGGAATTCTCTTCCTCAAAAGGCAGTGGAAGCAGAGTCTTTGAGTATTTTTAAGGCAGAGGTAGATAGATTCTTGATAAGCAAAGGGGTGGAAGGTTATCAAGGGTAGGTGGAAATGTGGAGTAATCAGTTCAACCATGAACTTATTGAATGACAGAACAGGCTCGAAGGGCTGAGTGGCCTCCTCCTGCTCCTAATTTGTATGTTCGTATTCTTCTGTGTATGATAGTGCAGTAGGTATGCCACTGGATCCGTCCCTCAGAGGCCTAGACTAGTTAATCCAAAGAGCATGAGTTCAAATCCAACCAGGAGCAGTTTGAGAACTTGAATTCACTTTTTAAAAGCTGGTGTGAGTAAAAATGACGATGAAACATTTGAATTGTCATTAAAAACCCAACTGGTTCACTAATGTTCTCTAGGGAAGGAAACTTGCCTTACTCCCGTCCCACACCAAAGTGGTTGCCCACTGAAGTGGTCTAGCAAGCCACTCAGTTCTATCAAGAGCACACCACCTTCTCAAGGGTAAGTAGGAATGGGCAATAAATGCCAGCCTTGCCAGTGTTGCCCACATCCTGAGAATGATATTTTTTTAATATTTGAAAATTAAAAGAACATATACAAATAAAAATACACATTACAAATGGAAAGCATAAAAATACCTCAATGTAATGTGTTTTTGGCATGTTTTTTTTGTTTGGATTGTCTTTGATTGGATAGGTTGACTCAGATTTCAATTCCCACGCTGTCAGGTTAAAGTGTTACCTACTGCAAAAGAAAGCTCAGAGCTGGAATTAAAGGCAATTTGAGCACAGTAACACAGTATTGAAGTTTTGAGTATTGCTTAAGTTTTTTGACGATTACAAGGCACACCCATTAACCCATGATCTTACTGATTTAAGGTGCGCATTAAAATTTGCATTTCAGTGCTACACATGTCTTCTGCTGAGGCAGTAGAGTTACTAATACTGACTTGCACTTACTTGACTTTGACTCAGTGGCAGCATTCCTGTCTGTGACTCAGAAACTGCAGGGTTCAAATGCTGCTCCAGGCCGTCCTGGAGATTGGAGACCAGAGCTTTGGCTCTGAATTCTGGACTCACATCCAACAAGATACTTGTGTCTTGTGTGTGGTTTCCCCCCTCCTGCTCCCATGTATGACTAACGAAGTACATAAAACCCTTCCATTGTACAGGACGAACCACCCTATGATATAAAGGGATTACAGACATGGAAGGAGCAGGCTGTTTATGAAGCTGTGAATCCTCCCAGTAGCTCCAAGGAAAAACTGTGTATATACAGAAACAACTGGGGGCATTCAAGCCTGTGTCTTTAATAATTGGTTAAATTTGTTCCTTGCTACTTGCACTGTCAAACTCCAGTGCAAAGAGTGATCAGGTGTTAAACCACCCCACTTTAAGCACCAAACTGTATTAGTATATTGGTGCATTCTATTCAAATTGCTACTGGGGATAATAAAATCTTGCACTACAGTAAAAGTCAGCAAAAACACAGGTGTCTAATGCTAAATTAAAACACTACCGTGTTCCACAAATCGAGTGCTATGCACAGAAGATAATAGAACATACATGTGTAATTGATCAACAGCATGTGTTTATGAGAGTGAATCCTACCAATAACACATTTCCAGTAACCAACAAACTTATGTGAAAATCCTTTGAAAATTAATTTATAATCAAGAAAGGAAAGTGTGTTTGAGTAGATTGGTTTTTATCTATAGGACACTAAATCTCCATGGTGATTCCAAGGTAAAATTTTACGAAGAGGCCGTGCTTTGTGAATTGTCATGCACTTCCCCAATTTACCATACAGGAAAATAGGAGTGTTGAGATGAGGTGAGTAGTCTGCATAGTTGAGTTGAGTTCTGAAAGCAGTCATCTGCTTCCACTTCAGATGGATCACCTGGGGTGGAATATTTCTTTTACCTAATATGAGACTGACTTTGTTAACAAATGATGAATCTTAGGATGGGCCGGGGTTTATAAATTAACCACTTGACAAGTTTTATGATGTTATCTGATAGGCATGCATGCCTGCACAGAGAGCGTACACAAAGCCACACTGACTGATTTACCAGGATTGTTTTATCTCAAATCATACCCGTTACCATTTGAATTGGTTAATGGGATTGCGCAGACAAATTCCACCTCGGTGAATGTGACTAATGAACGAGTAATGCAATCTGTGGTGAGCCAGGTCAAATCAGAGACTCTGTGGGGAAGGAAATGATTCGTGTTACATAGCAATTTGTTATGCAAAACTCAACATGTGGCACAATTGTAAGCACATGTAGCAAAAGAAATATGATTTATATTCACTTCACCTCTTCAAAATTCATTACGTGTCGTAAATTTCTACATAAAACAATGCAACTGCTTGGCATTTTCAAGCTTGTACAGGAGTGTTTGATCACATTTTAAGGATTCCCTTTCTCTCTGTCTGTGTATCTCTCTCTCTCTCTCTCACTGTGCCCTTGCATCTATCATTATTCATTTAAAAAATGGATCCGATCCACAAATAAATCTTGGATCTGATCTTCAAGATATGTGTCATTTGGTGAAGTTTCGCTTCTCCTTGTGGGATGGAATGGAGACTATTTAAAAAAAAAGTGTGACTTCTCAGTTGGCATTTCAAACTTTCCAAACTCCCCTTAGAGTCCAACTTGAATACCTGAAACAAATCCATTGATTCTTTAATTCCTTATTTTGATGAGGAGTGAACAAAAATTGAACATTGATAAAAATATTAGGAAACAGCCTAAAGGAACACAAGCAAGGCCCTCTGGAGTTGCCCTCTAGCCTGGCATTACTTATGGTCACATGCTTCTTCTTCTTACAGAGGCACCATCTTCCCTTTGGTATCAGCCATGGTTCGGTGGTAATACTCTGACCTCTGAATCAGAAGATCGTAGGTTCAAGTTCCATTCCAGACACTTAAGTGCAAAATCAAAGCTGACACTTTCAGCGCAGTACTGAAGGAGTGCTGCACTGGCCGAGGTGCTGTCTTTCAGATGAGACGTTAAGCCAAGGCCCTGTCTGCCCTCTCACATGGACGTAAAAAATCATATGGCATTATTTTGATTAAGAGCAGGAGCGTTCTCCCCACAATAAACTCCAAACCCTAGCCACTGATGCCACCCCTCTCTTGGTCAACTGTCTAAGGCTGAATCAGACTGTTTGCAACCTTAGTGTCATATTTGACCCCAAGTGAGCTTCCAACCACAGATCCACACCATCACCGGGACTGCCTATTTCCACCTCTAACATTGCCCGACTCCACCCCTGCCTCAGCTAATCTGCTGCCTCATCCATACCTGTGTCACCTCCAGACTTGACTATTCTAACACACTCCTGGCCTGCCTCCCACGTTCTTCCCACCAAAACCTGAGGTCACCCAAAACTCTGCTGCCCCTGTCTTAACTTGCACCGTCCAGTTAGCCCATCTGCTCGCTGATCTACATTGACTCCCAGTTAATCAATGCCTCGATTTTAAAATTCTCATCTTTGTTTTCAAATCCCTCCATGGCCTTGCCCCTCCCTATCTCTGTAATCTCTCTCAACCTTACAACCCACCGAGATCTCTGCACTCCTCCATTTCTGGCATTTTGATTTTAATCACTCCACCATTTGTGGCCTTGCATTCTGCTGCCAAGGCCCTAAGCTGTGGAATTCTCTCTGTAAACCTGAGCACCTCTCTATCTCTCTCTCCTCCTTTAAGATGCTCCTGGAAATCTAACTCCTTGACCAAGTTTTTGATCATCTGTCCTAATATCTCCTTATGTGGCTTGGTGTCAAATTTTGTTTTATAACACTCCTGTAAAGCGCATTGGGACATATTACTGTGTTAAAGGTGCTATATAAATGCAAGTTGTTGTTGTTGTTATCCTGGTCAATATTTATTTCTCAATCAACATCACTAAAACAAATTATCCAGTCATAACCAGGTTGCTGTTTGTGGGAGCTTGCTGTGCACAAATTGGCTGCCGTGTTTCCTACATTATTACAACCGTGACTACGCTTCAAAAGTACTTAATTAACTGTAAAACACTTTGGGATGTCCTGAGGTCAGGAAAGGTGCTATATCAATGCAAGTTCTTTCTTTTTCACTTTTACATTTCCTGTGTTAAAATCAATAGTTTAGTTTAGAGATACAGCACTGAAACAGGCCCTTCGGCCCACCGAGTCTGTGCCGACCATCAACCACCCATTTATACTAGTCCTACACTAATCCCATATTCCTACCACATCCCCACCTGTTCCTAAATTTCCCTACCACCTACCTATACTAGGGGCAATTTACAATGGCCAATTAACCTATCAACCTGCAAGTCTTTGGCTTGTGGGAGGAAACCGGAGCACCCGGAGAAAACCCACACAGACACAGGGAGAACTTGCAAACTCCACACAGGCAGTACCCAGAATTGAACCCGGGTCGCTGGAGCTGTGAGGCTGCGGTGCTAACCACTGCGCCACTGTGCCGCCCAATTATTTAGTATCATTGTCTAGTAGGGGCCCCCAAACTGAGCCTTTGCGTGGAGCTTCCAGAAGGCAAACTCCATCCCTGGGGAGGCTCAATCGGGGAGTAGGGTGAGTCGATGATAGAGTTATATCTTTGAATTAGAAATTGAGGGAGACTGGATTACTACAGATAGAATGTGTTGGCTGAACCGAATGCCATTTCCTCCCACTGCTTCTTAGGGTCCAAATCTTGAACCTCCAATGATGACGGACTCTCCATAAAAAAATCAGATTTTAAAAATGACACATTGTCACAGATTCCGCTCCCAGTGAGGAGGCTCACTCAATGAAGGTGTAAGTCAGAGAAACAGGTACAAAAGTCAACATGATAATAAAAGCAAAATACTGCATATGCTGGAGCAGTTCTGATGAAGGGTCACTGACCTGAAATGTTAACTCTGCTTCTCTTTCCACAGATGCTGCCAGACCTGCTGAGTATTTCCAGGATTTCTTGTGTTTAATGCAGAAGTCAACATGCCTGATTGCCTGTGCTCCCAATTTTGGATCAATTTATTTAAATAACCAGGAAACGGGGACCTCCATGGGTGACCTTAATAGCCAGTCCTCTGAGCTGTACTCATGTTGAGCAAGATGTCAAGTCAGGAGCAGAATCTCAAAAAAAAACTTGTCATAACATAGGCCTAGGCTTGCTGTGATTTTTACAAAAACCATGCCTTGAACTGCTTACATGCCAGTAATTGGCACAGGCGTTCTCCCACCATAACTCCACCAGAAAATTGGAAGTGGCTGCACAGACGACCTGCCCAGTGCCGATTTACAACAGTCAGTCGGGAGAATCACCATAGAAATTCCCAATATAACAGTTCGTATTTGATTGCAAACAGATGGTCAGGTCAGAGGACTCACAGTTTCACCTAGTGGGAGTGAACTTCGATGGAGGTTCAAGAAAAGACCTCAATTACGGTGTTTTTCGCGCAGAGTGGAAGCAGCCCCAAGGAAGTTCACCTCCCTAGTCTCTATAAAGCTTTCTGTTACGATGCTATATCTATTCTAAGGCCAAGTTACAAAGATGTCCTCACTACAACACAAGAAAAGCTCACTTCCAAGCAGCTTAGAGACATAATTGCTAGACAAAAAAAGGCCAAGGTCAATCTAGTTCACCCTCTGCCATCCTGGTAGTTGCATGTTACAACGATAATGGAGTTCTTGATTAATTATGGTAATCAATCTCTATTCGTCTGCAACAGACCTAGACATGAGGTGAGGAAAACCCCTGGTGGTGGAAAGCTTTATGATGAGAGTGGTACGTTCCTCCACAGACTACAATTCACAAGAGAGTTTCCATTACAATCTATAAAGTAGCATACAATCAAGCATTTGGCAGCAGCTGCTACTCTGAATGAACAAAGAACAAAGCCATCTCTGAGAAGCATTTTCAAGGACCTCGCTGCTAGTTAAAAGATGCATTTATTCATAAAGCAAAACAAATGTTTCTATCCAAATCCAGCACTTGACTGAGTGTGGCAATAAGGGGCCCTAGTAAAGCTGAAGTCAATCCTGAAGGGATCAGGGGAAAACATTCCTCTGGCTGGGGTCATACCTAGCACAAAGAAAGATGGTTGTTGTTGCTGGAAGCCCCAGGACATTGCTGCAGGATTTCCTCAGGGTAGTGTCCTAGGCCCATTATCTGCAGCTGCTTCATTACTGACTCTCTTTCCATTATAAGGTCAGAAGTGGGGATGTTTGCTGATGATTGCAGTGTTCAGCTCCACTCACAATTCATTAAATACTGCAGCAGTCCATTCCCACATGCAGCAAGACCTGGACTATATCCAGATTTAGACTGATGAGTGGCAAGTAACCCTCACACCATACAAGTGCCAAGCAATGCCCCTCTCCCACAAGATGCCATTCAATGGCATCACCATCGCCAAATCCCCCACTATCAACATCCTAGAGCTTGCCACTGATCAAGAATTTAACCAAACTAGCCAAATAAATTCCATGGTTACTAGGGTAGATCAGAGGCTGGGAATTCTGCAGACAGTGATTCACCTTCCGACTCCCCAAAGCCTGTCCACCATCTATAAGACACAAGTCAGGAGTGTAATGGAATACTCTCAAATTGCCTGGATGAGTGCTCAACACTATCCAGGACAAATCAGCCTGCATGACCGGCACCCTATCCTCTACCTTAAACATTCACACCCTCCACCACTGGTTTAACGTGGCAGCAGTGTGGACCATCTACAGAATCCAGTACCTTGCCAAGTCTCCTTCAACAGCACTTTCCAAACCTGTGACCTCTACCACCTAGAAGGAGAAGGGTAGCAAATGAATGGGAACACCACCAGCAGCAAGTTCTCCTCCAAGTCTGACACCATTCTGATTTGAACATATATTGGTGTTCCTTCATCATCACTGAGTCAACATTATCATTTGCCAGAACCCATGAAAACATTTTAATCCTTCAAGCTAGATGCTCACACCTTAGTCTCTGCCTTTCCCCTATATCCCTTGTCTTTGTGACCCACATGATTTTTCACCCATTGAGCATGAAGACCTCAGTACCCTCAAGCCATGTGAAGCTCTGTACCAGCGTACTAAAATCTACCCTGACAATTCCAGAGACAGAAGACTTGAAATTCAACTTTGGCATGAACGCATAATGGGTGGCAGTGAATCATCGGCCATTATAGACCCTGTCCAATAATCGGGCCAATATAACGAGTGGCGGACCTATTCATGCCCATTATGTGCAGTGCTGAAGTTGACTTTTATCCCCCTCATGACTGTCAAGGAAAACCTGTTCTGCCCTATTCTGATTCATAAAGTCATAGAACAATATAGCACAGAAGGCAATTTAACCTATCATGCTTGCACTGGCTGTTTGGTAGACCTATCCAATTAATCCCCTGCTCTTTCCCTATTGCCCTGTAAATGTTTCCTTTCAAGTATTTATCCAGTTCTCTTTTGAAAGTTACTATCGAATCTGCTTCCACCACACTTTCAGGCAGTGCATTCCAGTCACAACAGCTCGCTGTGAAAAAACATTTCCTCATGTTGGCTCTGGGTCTTTTGCTAATCATCTTAAATCTGTGTCCTCTGGTTACTGACGCACCAGGCATTGGAAACAGTTTCTCCTTATTTACTCTTGTTAAAACCTTTCATGATTTTGAAAAGTACAATTAAAATCTGTGTGCCCTAAATTGTCTTTCACTGTCAGTAGAGACCTTTGAAAGTTTAGTTTAGTTTAGTTTAGATATACAGCACTGAAACAGGCCCTTCGGCCCACCAAGTCTGTGCTGACCATCAACCACCCATTTATACTAATCCTACACTAATTCCATATTCCTACCCCATCCCCACCTGTCCCTATATTTCCCTACCACCTACCTATACTAGGGGCAATTGCTAATGTCCAATTTACCTATCAACCTCCAAGTCTTTGGCATGTGGGAGGAAACCGGAGCACCCGGAGGAAACCCACGCAGACACGGGCAGAACTTGCAAATTCCACACAGGCAGTACCCAGAATTGAACCCGGGTTGCTGGAGCTGTGAGGCTGCGGTGCTAACCACTGCGCCACTGTGTTTCATTCATTCTCAGTTCAGGTCCTGCCAAACAATTTCCCCCTAGTCGATCTGTTTTAGCTCTTCCCTCATGTCTTTGGAGATGGTCTTTACAAAATCATATACACAGGCATTGCCCCAGGCCAGGGATGGATCCAATATTGTATCTGACTCAGTCATATTGTGCTTGCAGGCACCCAGAGGTACCTCAATCTCTATCTTCTGTACACTAAAGGGGTCAATTACCATTGCCAAACTGAGCCAAGGATGACTTCTAATGGCTTCACTCGGCACAATGGGTCACGTATTAGCTGTGACTCAATTGGTAGCACTCTTGCCTCGGAGTTAGAACGTTTTAGGTTCAAGTCCCTGTCCAGGATTGAACACAAAAATCAAGACTGACACTCCAGTGCAGTACTGAAGGAGTTTTCACTGTTGGAAGTGCCATCTTTCAGATGCGACATTAAATAAAGGCCAAGTCTGTTCTCTCAGCTGGATATTAAGGATCCCATTGCACTATTTTGAAGAAAAAGGTAGTTAACACTGGTACCTTGGCCAATGATTATCCCTCAATCAACATCACAAAACAGATTTTTTTTTTAAAATGTATTCTTTCATGGAATGTGGGCATCCCTGGCAAGACCAACATTTGTTGCCCATCTCTAATTGCCCTTGACAACTGAGTGGCTTGCTAGGCCGTTTCAGAGGGCTGTTAAGAGTCAACCATATTGCTGTGAGTCTGGAGTCACATGTAGGCCAGACTGGGTAAGAATGGCAGATTTCCTTTTCTAAAGGGCATTAGCGAACTAGATGTTTTTTTTCCCTGACAATTGATAATCGTTTCATGGTACCATTACTCAGATTAGCTTTCAATTCCAGATTTTAAAAATTAATTAATTGAGTTTATTAATTAATTAAATTCAAATTCCACCAGCTGCCATGGTGGGATTTGAACCTCTGTCTGGGCCTTCTGGATTACTAGTTCAGTGACATTACAACCATGCAATCATCCCACTTAGGCCCCTGCTTAAAATAGCACTTTTCACACTGCTTTCTGATTAAGGCAGCTCAAAATTGACATTTTGCTCTAAGGCTTTCCTCACAGTAACGACTTACATACCACAGCAACAACAACTTGCATTTATTTGGCACCTTTAACAGAGTAAAAAGTTCCAAGATGCTTCACAAGAGCATTATCGAACAAAATTTAACACTGAGCTACTTAAGGATATAGGAGGACAGGTGACCAACAGTTTGGTCAAAGAAGAACTTTCAAGGAGCATCTTCAAGGAGGACAGAGTTAAGGATCTAGAAAGCTGAAGGGACAGTCTCCAATGTTGAAGCCATGGAAATCGGGGATGTGCAAGAGAACACAATTGGAGGAGCACAGAGACTGTAGGGCTGGCGGAGATTACAGAGGTAGGGAGGGATGAGACCATGGAGGGATTTGAAAACAAGGATGAGAATTTTAAAATCAAGACATTGCTGAACCAGGAGCCAATGTAGGTCAACAAACACAGGGGTGATGGGTGAGCAGGACTTGGACTTATTGTGAGTTGGGATACGGGCAGCAGAGTTTTGGATGAACTCAAGTTTGCACAATCTTAAAATCCCTCCTCCCACATCTCCTACTTCATCTCTTCCATGCCATTTGACACACACTCCTCAACTGCCAGACTTGCAATAATTAGCACCTTGTCAGGCAGGGTGACCAAGGTTGGGAACTAAATATTCCTGGGTTCTTGACATTTCGGAAAGACAGACAAAATGAAAAGGTTGCAGGGTGGGGTAGCCCCGATAATAAAGAAGGGCATAAAACTGCAGTGAGGAAGAAACTTGGCTTGGAAGAACAAAAAGTACAATTAACATGGGTAGAGATAACAAGGGCAGAAAACACTGGTGGGAGTAGTTTATAGGCTCCCTTACAGTAGCTATACTGTTGGATAGAGTATTCATCAAGAAATAAGAGGAACTTGTAACAAAGGCAATGCAATAATCATAGGGGACTTTAATCCATACAGACTGGACAAATCAAACTAGCAAAAGTAGTTTGGAGGACAAGTTCATGCCATGCATTCGAAACAGTTTCCGACAACATGTTGTGGAACCAATCAAGGAAGAGTCTATTTTAGATTCTAAAAGAGGTAGCTACAGAGATAGTGGATGCACCGGTTGTGATCTTCCAAACATTCCTAGGTTCTGCAACAGTCCCAGTGGATTAGAAGTTAGCAAATGTAACACCATATTCAAGAAAGGAGGGAGAGAAAAAACAGGGAACTACAGGCCAGTTAGCCTGACATCATTCATCAGGAAAATGCTGGAATCCATTATTAACAAAGTGATAATTGGGCACTTAGAAAATCATAATATGATTAGGTAGAGACAACGTGATTTTATGAAAGGGAGGGAAATCATGTTTGCAAATTTGTTAGAATTTTTGAAGATGCAACTAGCAGGGTTGATAAAGAGGAACCAGTAGCAGTAGTATATTTAGCATCGATCATAATATGATTGAATTTTACATTCAGTTTGAGGGAGAGGAGTGGGTCCAAGCCTAATATTTTAAACTTAAATAAGGGCAATTATGAGGGCATGAAAGCAGAGCTAGCTAAAGTGAATTGACAAATCAGGTTAAGGGATAGATCAATAGCGATGCAGTGGCAGACATTTAAGGGGATATTTCAGAATACACAGAATAGATACATTTCAATGAGAAAGAAAAATTCCAAGAGTGGGACCCGCCATCCATGGTTAACTAAAACAGTTATAAAGAAAAAGCCTATAATTGCGCAAAGGTGGGAGGCAGGTCAGAAGATTGGACAGAATATAAAAAAACAGCAAAGAAGGACTAAAAGATCGATAAGGAAGGTAAAATTAGAGTACAAGAGAAAGCTAGCTAGAAATATAAAGACCAATAGTAAGAGTTTCTATAGATATTTTAAAAAGAAAAGAATTAACAAAGTGAGCATTAGTCCTATAAAAAGTGAGTCTGGGGAATTAATAATGGATAATAAGGAGATGGCAGATGAATTGAACAGATATTTTGCATTGGCCTTCACTATTGAGGATACAAGTAACATCCCAGTATTAGCTGTAAGTCAGGAAATGGAAGGGAGGGAGGAACTCAAGAAAATTACAATCACCAGGGAAGTGGCACTGAACAAATTGTTAGAGCTGCGGGCTGACAAGTCCCCGGGTCCTGATGGACTTCATCCTAGGGTGGTAAAAGAAGTGGCTAGTGAGATAGTTGATGCGTTAGTTTTAATTTTCCAAAATTCCCTTGATTCGGGGAAGGTTCCTTTAGATTGGAAAATAGAGAATGTAACTCCTTTATTCAAAAAGGGAAAGCAGGAAACTACAGGCCAGTTAGCTTAACATCTGTCCTGGGAAAATGTTAGAAGCTATTATTAAAGATGTTATAGCAGGGCATTTAGAAAAATTCAAGGATATCAGGCAGAGCCAACATGGTTTTGTGAAAGAGAAATCATGTTTAACCAATTTATTGAAACTCTTTGCATGTGCTGTGGATAAAGGTGGATGTATTGTACTTAGATTTCCAGAAGGCATTTGATAAGGTGCCACATCAAAGGTTATTGTAGAAAATAAAAGCTCATGGTGTAGGGGATAACATATTGGCATGGAAAGAAGATTGGTTAGCTGACAGGAAACAGAGAGTAGGCATAAATGGGTCATTTTCTGGTTGGCAAGATGTAACGAATGGTGTGCCACAGGGATCTGTACTGGGGCCTCAACTTTTTACAATTTATATAAATGACTTAGATGAAGGGACTGAAGTTATGTTTGCTAAATTTGCTGATGGCACAAAGATAGGTGGGAAAGTAACTTGTGAAGACATAAGGAGGCTACAAAGGGATATAGATAGGTTAAGGGAGTGGGCAAAGATCTGGCAAATGGAATATAATATGGGAAAGTGTGAAATTGTCCATTTTGGCAGCAAGAATTAAAAAGCAGCATTTATCTAAATGGTGAGAGATTGCAGAGCTCTGAGATGCAGAGGGATCTGGGTGTCCTAGTGCATGAATCGCAAAAAGTCAGTATGCAGGTACAGCAAGTAATTAGGAAAGCTAATAGAATGTTATCGTTTATCGCGAGGGGAATTGAATTCAAAAGTAGGGAGGTTGTGCTTCAGCTATACAGGGCATTGGTGAGACCACATCTGAAGTACTGTGTACAGTACTGGTCTCCTTATTTAAGGAAGGATGTAAATGTGTTGGAGACAGAACAGAGAAGGTTTACTAGACTAATACCTGGAATGGGTGGCCTGTCTTACGAGGAACGATTGAACGGGCTAGGCTTGTATCTGCTGGAATTTAGAAGAGTAAGAGGCGACATGATTGAAACATATAAGATTCTGAGGGGTCTTGACAGGTGGATGTGGAAAGGATGTTTCCCCTTGTGGGAGAATCTTGAACTAGGGATCACTGTTTAAAAATAAGGGGTCACCCATTTAAGACAGTGATGAGGAGACATTTTTTCTGTCAGAGGGTCATGAGTCTTTGGAATTCTCTTCCTCAAAAGGCAGTGGAAGCAGAGTCTTTGAATATTTTTAAGTCAGAGGTAGATAGATTCTTGATAAGCAAGGGGATGGAAGGTTATCGGGGGTAGGTGGAAATGTGGAGTAATCAGTTCAGCCATGAACTTATTGAATGGCGGAGCAGACTCGAGCGGTCGAGTGGCCTACTCCTGTTCCTAATTCGTATGTTTGCACCAACAATTAAATGTTGGTGTTCAGAGGGATTTGGAGGTCCTCGTAAACAAAACACAAAAAGTTAACATGCAAGTATAGCAAACAATTAAGGTGGCAAATGGTACACTAGCCTTTATTGGTTGGGATACAAGAGTAAGGAAGCCTTGTAAAATTGTATAGGGCTTTGGTGAGACCACAGCTGAAGTACTGTCTATAGTTTTGGTCTCCATACCTAAGGAAAGATAAACTTGCCTTACACGGGTTGCCTTGCAATGGTTTACTAGATTGATTTCTGGGATGAGAGGGTTGGCCTATGAGGAGAGATTAAGTAGAATGGGCCTATATTGTCTGGAGTTTAGGAGAATGAGAAGTGATCTCATTGAAACACAGAAAATTCTGAGAGGGCTTGACAAATGCTGAGAGACTGTTTCCCCTGGCTGGACAGTCTAGACTTAGGGGGCATAGTCTCAGGATAAGGGGATATAGCACTGAGATGAAGAGAAATTTTTTCACTCAGGGGGCTGTGGATCTTTGGAATTCTCTACTCCAGAGAGCTGTGGTTGTTCAGTTATTCAGTTTGTTCAAGGCTGAGTTTGATAGATTTTTGAACTCTAAGGAAATAAAGGGATATGGAGATTGGGCAGGAAGGTGGAGATGAGGTTGGAGATCAGCAATGATCTTATTGAATGGTAGAGCAGGCTCAAGTGGCCAAATGGCCTACTCCTGCTCCTATTTCTTATATTCTTAGCTCCACTGGCAGGAGCTTCCACAACCTTAAATACCTCACCACTTCAAGGTATAGGTCATGGAGCTCGTGGGGTGGCACTCAGTTCTTCCCTTTTTTAAAAATTCATTTCATGGGATATGGGCATCACTGGCAAAGCCATCCCTAATTTCCCTGGAGAAGGCAGTGGTGAGCCACCTTCTTGAACCACTGTAGTCCATCTGGTGCAGGTATAGCCACAGTGCCGTTAGGAAGGGAGTTCCAGGTTTTTGATCCAGTAGTGAAGGAACAGCGATATAGTTCCAAGTCAGGATGGTGTGTGACGTGGAGAGGATCTCGCAGAAGGTGGTGTTCCCACGTGTCTGCTGCCCCTGTCCTGTAGGTGGAAGAGGCTGTGTGTTTGCAAGCTGCTAGCGAAGGAGACTTGGTAAGTTGCTGCAGTGCATCTTGTAGATGGTACACACTGCAGCCACTGTGCGTCAGTAGTGGAAGAAGTGAATGTTTAAGGTGGTGAATGGAGTGCCGATCAAGCAGACTGATTTGTCCCGGATGGTGTCGAGCTTCTTGAGTGCTGTTGGAGCCGTTCTTTTCCAAGCAAGTGGAGAGTATTTCATCACACTTGTGCCATGTAGATGGTGAATAGGATTCCGGGCGTCAGGGGGGTGGGTTACTCACCACAGAATTCCCAGCTTCTAACTTGCTCTTGTAGCCACAGTATTCATGAGGCTGCTCCAGTTCAGTTTCTGGTCAATGGTGACCCCCAGGATGTTGATAGTGGAGGATTCAGCGATGGTAATGCCGTTGAATGTAAAGGGGAGATGGTTGGATTCGCTCTTGTTGGAGATGGTCATGGCCTGGCACGTGTGTGGCTCTAATGTTACTTGCCACTTATCAGCCCAAGCTTGAATGCTGTTCAGGTCTTGCTGCATATGGATACGGATTGCTTCAGTATCTGAGTAGTTGAGAATGGTACTGGACATCATACAGTCATCAGCGAACATCCCCACTTCTGACCTTATGATGAGATGGGGACATTTGCAGCAGTTTACCGGCACCACAGAATCATAGAATGGTTACAGCACAGAAGGAGACCATTTGGCCCATTGTGTCTGTGCTGGCTGTACGCAAGAGCAGAGAGTCATAGAGTCATAAAGTTATACAGCACAGAAACAGGCCCTTCGGCCCAATGTGTCTGTGCCGGCCATCAAGCACCTAACTATTCTAGTCCCATTTTCCAAAACTTGGCCCGTAGCCTTGTATGCTATGGCATTTCAAGTGCTCATCTAAATACTTCTTAAATGTTGCGAGGGTTCCTGCCTCTACCACCACTTCAGGCAGTGTGTTCCAGATTGCAACCACTCTCTGGGTGAAAAAGTTTTTCCTCAAATCCCCTCGAAACTTCCTGCCCCTTTACCTTAAATCTATGCCCCCTGGTTATTGACCCCTCCACTAAGGGAAAAAGTCTCTTCCTATCTAACCTATCAATGCCCCTCATAATTTTGTATACCTCAATCATGTCTCCCCCCATCCTTCTCTGTTCTAAGGAAAACAACCCTAGCCTTTTCAGTCTCTCTTCATAGCTGAATTTCTCCAGCCCAGGCAACATCCTGGTGAATCTCCTCTGAACCCTCTCCAGTGCAATCACATCCTTCCTATAGTGTGGTGACCAGAACTGTACACAGTACTCCAGCTGTGGCCTAACTAACGTTTTATACAGCTCCATCATAACCTCCCTGCTCTTATATTCTATGCCTCGGATAATAAAGATAAGTATCCCAAATGCCTTCCTAACCACCTTATCTACCTGTGCTGCTGCCTTCAGTGATCTATGGACAAGTACACCAAGGTCCCTCTGACCCTCTGTACTTCCTAGGGTCCTACCATCCATTGTATATTCCCTTGCCTTGTTAGTCCTCCCAAAATGCATCACCTCACACTTCGCAGGATTAAATTCCATTTGCCACTGCTCCGCCCATCTTACCAGCCCATCTATATCGTCCTGTAATCTAAGGCTTTCCTCCTCACTATTTACGACACCACCAAGCAACTCAGCTAGTGCCACTCCCCTGCCTTCTCCCCCTAGCCCTGCACATGATACCTTTTCAGATAATAATCCAATTCCCTCTTGAATGCCTCCATTGAACCTGCTTCCACCACATTGACAGGCAGTGCATTCCAGACCTTAACCACTTGTTGCATGAAAAAGTTTTTCCTCATGTCACCATTGAATCTTTTGCCAATCATCTTATATAAGGTTCTCGATCATTCCACCACTGGGAACAGTTTCTCCCTATCTACTCTGTCCCGACCATTCATGATTATGAACACCTCTATCAAATCAACTCTCAAACTTCTGTTCTCCAAGGAAAACAGTCCCAACTTCTCTAATCTATCCACATAACTGATGTTCCTCATCCTTGGAACCATTCTTGTGAATCTTTTCTGCACCCTAACGCCTTAACATCCTTCCTAAAATATGGTGCCCAGAACTGGATGCAGTACTCCAGTTGCGGCCAAACCAGTGTTTTATACAAGGTTAACCAGAACTTACTTGCTTTTGTACTCTATGCCCCTATTGATAAAGCCTAAAATACTGTATGCTCTATTTACTGCTCTGTCAACCTGTCCTGGCACCTTCAATGATTTATGCACATATACACCCAGGTCCCTCTGCTCCTGCACCCCCTTTAGAATTGTACCCATTATATTACATTCTCTCTCCATGTTCTTTCTACCAAAATAAATCATTTCATACTTCTCTGCATTAAATTTCATCTGCCACCTGTCTGCCCATTTCAACAACTTGTCTATGTCCTTTTGAAGTTCTACACTATCCTCCTCACAGTTCATAATATCTCCAAGTTTAGTATCGTCCGCAAACTTTGAAACTGTGCCCTGTATACCGAGATCTAGGTCATTAATATATATATCAGGAAGAGCAGGGGTCCTAACACTAACCCCTGTGGAACTCCACTATAAACCGTCCTCCGATCCGAAAAACAGCCATTAACCACTACTCTCTTTTCTGTCACTCAGCCAATTCTCTATCCAAGTTACTACTGTCCCTTTTATTCCATGAGTTCTAACTTTGCCCACGCTGTCGCCCTGCCATCTCTGTGACCACATAGGCACAGTCCCATTCCTCTCCTTAATCCCAAGGGACTGTGGCTCACCCCTTCTTAGCTTCAACCCTCCTTTCCTGTAGATCCATCACAGCAACAGGATGATAGTCTGAGCAATAGCAGAGCAAACCCAGGAAACTCGCAGTTGCTATCACTCCAACATATGCAAATTAGATCAGTGGGGCCCAAAGGAACTCGAGGAAACATTTTAATGTCCCCAATACAGCAGAAGCAAATTTCACCTGAAATATTTCCTACGCAGTGTATACGTGCATAATGCACTGAATATGCCAGGCAAATTCCACCCAAGCCGCATCTGTGCTCTACTATTTATATTCATCTCCATATGCAAGGCTAAGCCATTTTATTTATTATCCCTAATACATTGTAGTTCCCTCCTGCTGGAATAGTCTAATAATCAGACAATTTGTTCCAAATGCTTGCAGATTAATAAGGATTTTCCTCCTTCCTTTGCCTCTGGTGCCTGACTGTCGATGAAAGCTAGATCTAACTGACTCTCCCTGAGATATTGGAGTCCTGCTAATCTATTGAGTTAGTTACTGCTCATCCTCCCTTTCCTAATGTCGCATCCAATTAAGTCTCTATGTCCCTCACTAGTCCCATGGTTCCCACTCTTGAGAGGCAGCCATCTTTTTAAACTGTTTCCTTTTACTGATCAGAATGGTTGCAGATAAAGAAAGAACTTGTACTTATATAGCGCCTTCCACAACCTCAAGATGTCCCAAAGTGCTTGACGGCCAAAGAAGTACTCTTGAAGCCTGGCCGTATAGTCGTGTAGAAAACACAGCAGCCAATTTGTGCACAGGAAGGTCCCACAAGCAGTAATGAAATAAATGACCAGATTATCTGTTTTCGTATTATGTATGTCAGTCCCTATAAATAATAATATGAATATTGGAAAGGACAGAGCAGAGAATTCCCCTGGTGTTCTTCAAATAGTGCTATGCGATCTTTTATGTCCACTTGAGAGGGCAGATGGGGTCTTGGTGTAACACCTCATCCAAAAGATGGCACCTCCAACAGTGCAGCACTCCCTCAGCAGTGCACTGAAGTGAAGCCCAGACTATGTGCACAAGTAGGCTTGAACCTATGGCCTTCTGACTCAGAGATGAGAGAGTACACTTTTATTAAACAGTGCCAAAGTTGGCAAAACAAACCAGTTCAGGTTTTTAACCACAGTCCGACAACTTCAGGGTCATTTTTGCCAATATTGGCTTTTGAAAAGAAAACTGAATTCAAATTCTCCTGGTGGGATTGGAACTCACTTACTCTGGATTACTGGTCTAGTAACATAACCACTTCAACCTGTATCCTTCCAGTCACTATCACAGTTGTAGTGTAGGGAAATAATTCCTCTCTGTGCCTCAGGGATGCTTAGGCCAACTGTCCCAATCTTATTTCTATTGCATCTATCGGATTGGTCTTGCGACCTGGACATGAACAGTGCTGAATTCCACATTGAGCAATTACCAACTCAGCTCGAGGGAGCCCAGAAAAATATACTTCAGAACATTAAACAACGTTACATTTTCTGACTTTACATCAGCTATACTTACAAACTGATGCAAATGCAAATCTACAACAAACCAATGTATCAGGCTGGATTTTAAAGCCCGTCCACCGTCGGGAATGGGGGCGGGGTGGGGGGGGGGTGGGGGAGTGGGGTGCAATGTAGATCGGTGTGACGAAGGCCTACCTAACAACCCTGACGGTGGCAGGCCCTGTGCCAATCTCCCATTTCAATATGTAAACTAATTTACATACCTGACTTAATGAGGGTCCTGTCGTCTCCTTAATCACCGCAACGACCTTCATTCAGACAGCCGATGATGCTGTGCCTTTGAGTCCCCATTCAGGGAAACTTGACCTGACACCTGTGGGGAGGGGGGAGGAGCATTTTCTTCTCTGTGCAGGACAGGGGGGAGCGGGTTTAAAATGCTGCGGATTGGTCAGGGGGTGTGATTGGGAAGGGGTAAAGGATAAAGGTGCCAAGCTTTGGTGGGGGTGGGGGAAAGGTTAAATTTTAAATATCTGTATTCCGGGAGGGAAAAGGGCAGGAATGTTGAGATTTGCCATTGTGCAGGGTGGGGGGTGGTGGTTGGTGGGGAAGAGTGCATGGTTTATTTTATTTAGTTTTAGGAAACGTAAACTTACCTGG
This sequence comes from Heterodontus francisci, assembly GCF_036365525.1. Classification (NCBI taxonomy): domain Eukaryota; kingdom Metazoa; phylum Chordata; class Chondrichthyes; order Heterodontiformes; family Heterodontidae; genus Heterodontus; species Heterodontus francisci. Next base: position 28,932,887 of record NC_090380.1, on the reverse strand, counting down.
CCCTTTAAAGTTTAAATATCCATGAAGGGTTGTAAGCCCTTTAAAAATGGCACCAGTGCCTGCACACTGGCAACGGACGCCGTTGCTGGTGATATCTTGCCCGCCCCTCCACATCATCGCGGGAGCGGGCATCGCGGCCTAGCAAATGAACCACTGCATTTGAAATTGCAGCAGCTCCATGACATGGTGCCCGTTTGCACGCTGTCCGGATTTTTTTACGTCCGCCGCCTACTTTGGCAGCAGTCTCTTAAATGCAACCCTTCAAGTTAAAAGCAGTACAAACACAGCACAATAGTTTTTTCTTATAAGTCAATGAAAATTTTCTCTCAGTTCCCAACGTTGGAAAATTTCATAACTGCATATATAACTTGAGTTGTCACTTAATTAATGTTCCCCATTAATCTTATGCAGTTCCTTCCAGCAAACGTATTGTTTGAAAACCAACATCTTTTGTTTGTTCCAGACTTTCAGCTTCGAGTTCCAGAAAAAAGCTTCACGTGCAAACACAGTCCAAGAAAGGAAGAGCAAATGTCAAGAGGCTTCAGTGGATTCAGTCAATCTGCTCTGGCTGGCGTTTCAGAGGTGCTGTCCTCTGATAAGGAGGAGTTGATTCACACATTTATTGAACCGTGTATCACAGCATCCAGCATCTCAGGTGCTGCCATTGATGCTGACAGAGCTTCAGGGAGACACATGGACAACAAGATGAGGTCAAGACTTTGTGTATGTCAACATGTGGGTTTTTCTCTATCACTTGTCGGATGGGTGTGCTCTTTGTTAGCCACAGTGCTACCTCAGTGGCTGACCATGAACACCGACTTGATAATGACCGAGACCTACTCCATTGGCATCTGGGAAACGTGTGTTGCTCAGGACGATGGTGCAGTCCAGTGCAAAGGGTATGATAGTCTCCTCAACCTGCCGGAGGACATTCAGTTGACTCGAATTCTCATGTGCGTGTCCATTGCACTTGGCCTGCTGGGCTTGCTGTTCTCCCTCTCTGGATCGGCATCCATCACCTGCTTCAGTGACAATGAGGTGACAAAGGGGAGGTTAGCAGTCAGCGGTGGAGCGTTCTTCCTTCTGGCAGGAGTCACAACCTTTGCCCCAGTGTCCTACATGGCCCACATGACCGTGGTCAAGTTCTGGGATCCCACCATGCCCGGGTTTGTTCCACGTTGGGAGTTTGGTCCAGCTTTGTTTGTCGGTTGGGTTGGTGGCTTCCTTTTCCTGCCTGGGGGCCTTTTGCTAATCGTTTCACAGTGCTGCATCAGAACACCCAAGGGCAACATCCAACTGAAACTACCATTAGAAACTCCAAAGAGAACATCGTGGTACAAAACAGAATATGTCTGATTATAAATGTGATCTCCTTTAGGATACAATGTATTAGAAATCGACTGCCTTAATTTGATCTATGTTCCTATGGGTATTAAGTCTGCAGAGCTTAAAAATCACTATTTGCTACCCCTTGCACTATAAACCTGTTCTTCTCCACAGTCAGCTCATCAACCTATTTCAGTAACTTTTTGGACATTTATGTGCACCATAGGCATTAGGTCAACACAAACAAAATACTGTGGATGTTGGAAATCTGAAACAAAAACAGACCATGCTGGAAATACTCAGCAGGTCAGGCAGCGTCTGTGGAGAGAGAAACCGTCAACAATTCGGGTCTGTGACCTTTCATCAGAACTGTCATAAGTTAGAAATGTAACAGGTTGTGAGCAAGTGAAAGGGAGGGAGGGGAGAGTGGGAACAAGAACAAAAGGGAAGGTCTTTGACAGGATAGAGGGCAGGACAGATTAAATGACAAAAGATTTCATGGTACAAAGCCAAAGGAAGTGGTAGCTGGACAAGTAAAGCAACAAAAGACGTGCCTGGATGAGGTATGAATGGCAGGATAGCAGCTGTCTGAATGCAAAGTAAAGGGACAAAGGAAGAAATAAGAGGGGGAGAAAAATGAATCAGCTAAAAAAATACAAAGAGAAAAAAATGGGGCAGAGGTTATGATCTAAAATTATTGAAGTCAATGTTGAGTCCAGAAGGCTGTAAGGTGCCCAGTCGAAAAATGAGGTGCTGTTCCTCGAGCTTGCATTGAGATGCAACAACTGCCCTTATACCTCCTCACCATCCAAGATCCCAAACACTCTTGCCAAGTGAAACAGTGATTTACTTGTACTTTTTCCAATTTAGTATACTGTATTTGCTGCTCACAACGTGGTCTCATCTACATTGGGCAGACCAAACACAGACTGGCGACTGCTTTGTGGAACACCTCCATTCAGTCTGCAAGCGCAACTCCAAACTTCCTGTCACAGGGCATGACCTGATTGCTGCCTTGTTATATTCTAGTCTCCACCCACCTGGACTTCCAGTGCGGGGCTTGAACCCTTCACCTTGTGACTCAGAGGTGGGAATGATACTATTAAGTCAACAGCTCACAACCCTGAAGGATGGAATATCTGCTGGTATTTTGTGTAACCCAGCACCTGTATTAGAGGCTATAAAGTACTTGCATCACCTGAGCGGATACAAGATGCTGCAACATTTCCAGTTTTGCTGTTGTTGTCACAAGAGTTTGTCAACTGCATTGTCTGTGCTGACAATGTGGAACAAGTCCAAATCAAGAATGTGTATGGGAAACCCACCCATCCTGATCATGTTTGGCATCCCTACTGTACCAGGTCTCCAATAAACATCTATTGATTTCCATTGTTCCAGCATCCATAGTCTATTATTGGTGAAAGAGTCTCATTTACACCACCCTTTGCATGAAAAAGTACTTCCTGATTTCACTCCTAAATGGCCTAGCTCCAATTTTAAGATTATGCTCCTTTGCTCTGGATCCCCTCCCCCCGCCCCCATCAGAGGGAATAGTTTCTCTCTATTTACCCTTATTGAATCCCTTAATCATTTTTAAGTAGCTGGATTAGGTCACACCGTAATCTTCTATACACAAGGTAATACAAGCCTAGTTTATGCAACCTGGCCTCATAATTTAACCCTTTAAACCCCAGGATTATTCTGGTGAATCTGCTCTGAATCCACTCATGATACTCTTCCTGAGGAAAGTTAATGGAACCAAAATCTGTCATTTATTCTGCATCTCATTTGAGTTTCATGATTGGAGAAATAATAATCAGTGGTCTGCTAGTGGGTAGAAACCACACTGATGGACCAGTTCCAACTAGTTCCGCAATGTTTGAAGCAATAAAAACCCAAGATTAGATTCCTCAATACAAACCTATGGTATATAAAAAATGGCATTTGTGCTCACACAACTAACAGGCAAGACCGCAAATGGTCAAAGGACAGCAGCCATCACTTCAAGAAAGAAAGACTTGCATTTAAATAACATATTTCACAACTTCAAGACACCCAAAGTACTTTACAGCCAATGAAGTACTTTTTGAAGTAACTGTTGTAATATAGAAAACAAAGCAGCTAATTTATGCACAGCAAGCTCCTACAGAAAGTGATGGATTGAGAGTTAAATATTGGCCAGGACATTCAACTCTTCTTTGAAATAGCGTCATGGGATCTTTTACGCCCACTTAGTGCAGACAGGGCCTTAGTTTAATGTTTCATCCAAATGACGGCACTTCCAACAGTGCAGCACTCCCACAGTACGGATCGTGATCAAGTCCCCAGCTGAGCCACAACTGATAGTCGAATGGGCATTGGAGTCAAATGTGCTCTGTTAACATTATAGCTAATCTCGTTAAAATGGAAAACAAAATGCTCATCTTAAAGAGTGCTTTAATGTGGTGCATCATGGTCATTGTTTCAACATTGGGTACAGAAGATTGAGGGGTGATCTAATCAAAGTGTTCAAAATATTAAAAGGGTAGGTACAGAGGAACAGTTCCTCTGCTGGGAAATGAAGAACGAGTCAGGAGGCAAATCACAAAGCACCTTCTCACACAAAAAGTGGTAGAAATCTGCAATTTGCTCCCCCAAAAAGCTATGGATGCTGAGGGACATCTGAAGCTTTAAAGACGGAGATCAATAGATTGTTGTGGGGTAAGGATATTAAAGGATATGGAGCTAAAGTGGGTAAATGGAATTGAGCTACAGATCAGCCATGAACTAACTGAATGGCTCCGCAGGCCTCAGGACCTGAATTGCCTTTTTCTGTTCCTATGATCCTATATGCAAATATTACTGCTTTCTCTCTTCTAGATCCTCTCATATAAGTGGCACCTATGGCCATTAAAATATTTTGATGCTACAATTGTTAATTCGCAGTTATTGATAATTGGGATTTGGTGAATTATACTTTTTAAAAAAGGCACAAGCACTGTGTTTTAAAGTTTCGTGCCGATCTCTCTGAGAGAGGGTCACTGGAGGAGAAATAAAGATGCATGAGATAGCTCCATCAAGCCACTTCTCGGTTAGGTATAATCTGGCCAGATACATGGGACTGGGAGTGAATTAAGCGGAGGAACCCTCTCTGGACTGACAGTGAAGGTTGTGGTTTTGTGGGTTGGTAGGATTGGAGATAAGTTTAGAGAGATGGCTTTCTTGGTAATCCTGTGAAGGAGCAACAAGTGATGGCAAGACTGAGGGATGTGATCGTGGGTGTGGCTGGGAGTGTCTATGTGAGGGGTGAGATTGAATGAGGATAGGAGGACAGAAAAGCTGGAGGAGTGGGGATGAAGAGGTTTTAGGTGGAAGTTAAAATCATCAAGCATGAGGAGTTGATCAGTGAGGGATATAGAGATTGGGAGGGCCAAACAAGACTAGCATTTTAAATAAGAAGCATACAAGGTGGGGTGAGGGCTGGGTGGGGAGGATGAGGTGTTCAAGTTGCCAAAGGAATAAATGGAGAGGTCAAAGTGGGACCTGTCAATACAAACAATACTGCCACTGTGATTTGGTTGGGCCAAGTAACATGTAGCCAGATGGAATGCCTTCAGTTAGCACGAAGGAGTCATTGCCTGTGAATAGGTTTCTATAAATAAATAATGAGTGGTGTTATGACCGAGGTGGGAGGAGTGCACTGTCTTTCTCTAGTTCCACTTCTCCACAGGTCACAAGATATATTTAAATGTTTACCCAGTTACCAATGCAGCTAATTATATACTCTATTTTTATTTCAGAGTAAAATAAGCCAACTAGGTTTCTATAATAAACAAAATTATTAATTTATTAGAAAACAAGACTTATTCAGTAAAGATGCAAAGCATTAACATACAAATTGAAATATGAAAGTTCCTTTTTAAAATTAGACCCCCCCCCCCCCCACCCTCACGCACACACACACACACACACACACACCGAGAAAGAAAAAATAAAGAAGCTTTTTCTGCAGAGATCTTTTTACAAAAAAGACAAAATAAATACTTTGGCCATACATGTTAATCCTTGAAGGAGAAGGAGAAGATATGGAATATTAGCTCTCCCTTTATTCTGGCATCCCAAATATGAGTAGACAGCTGTCGCTGGGATCTTTTTGGAGCATTTCTTTTCAGGTGGCATTGAAAATTAGTCTGGCAGGCTTTCCAGGAAAAATGCAGCATCAGGGGTTTCAGCTATCATACACTGGCTTTTTCAGGGTTTCTCAGAGAGGTGGAGAAAAGATGAGATGGGTGTTTCTCTCCGAGCAGCCTGACCCCCAACTGACTCAAAAAAAATTCCAAAACGAAACCAACTCTTGACCATCATAAATCTTGACCTGTATCTTCTCGGTAAACATCTCCCCCTAGTGACCAAGGCTTCTGTTGTTTATTCAGCTTAAGACATGTAACATCCAGTAAATGTTGCTTTTAAACAGAAAACTTAAGTCCTTCCAATTACCTTTTTTTAAAAAAAACAAAGTCCAGCATTTATGGAATCACTTGAGTCCCAAATGAATCCATCTCCATAATCTTCAACCACAAGTCCTCAAAAAATATTAAAAATTAGAAGCACTTTCATAACAGTGGCCAGAGGCTATTTGACTGTAGGAGCTTCACAAGTCAAGCCCACCTATGTCCCCAGATCCCTACTTCAAGCAGGGGTCATCAGCAAGACTCCTGATCAAATTCTTTTCCTGACACTCTGGCTATGACCGGAGATCAGAGTTGGGACCTTCCTAGTTTGGTATGCATCACTGAACTAGCTTAACTAATTGAGTACACAGGTGAGCCTGGCTAAGATCATTTACGAGTGAGCAGAGCAGGTGTTTGATTTGATCTGCATATGATTGGGTCACAAAAGCTATAAAACAACAACTTGTATTTATATAGTGACTTTAACGTAGTAAAATGACCCATGGACCTTCACAGGAACATTATAAAACAAAATTCAACATCAAATCATGTAAGGAGATATTAGTGCAGATAAACAAAAGCTTGGTCAAAGAAGTAGGTTTTAAGGAGTATCTTATAGGAAGAAAGAGAGGCAGAGAGGTTTAGTGCGGGAAATCCAGAGCTTAGGGACTAGGCACTTGAAAGCATGGTCACCAATGGTGGAACAATTAAAATCAGGAATGCTCAAGAGGCCGTTATTAGAGGAGTGCAGTTATTTCGGAGAGTTGTGGGGATGGAGGAGATTTTAGAGATAGGGAGGGGCGAGGCCATAGAGGGATTTTAAAACAAGGATGAGAATTTTAAAATCAAGGCGTTGCTTAACCAGGAGCCAACGTATGTCAGCAAGCACAGCAGTGATAGGGGAACGGGACTTGGTGTGAGTAAGGCCACGGGCAGCAGAGTTTTGGATGGCCTTATGGTCATGGAGGAAAGAATGTGAGAGAGCAGCCAGGAGTGCATTGGAATAGTCAAATCTAGAGCGACAAAGGCATGGCTCAGGGTTTCAACAGCAGATCATGTAAGGCAGGGACACAAGTCAGGCAATGTTATGGAGGTGGAAATAGGAGGTCTTAGTGATGGTGCAGATATGTGGTCAAAAGCTCATCTCGGAGTCAAATATAACACCGAGGTTGCAAACTGTCGGGTTCAGCCTCAGACAGTTGCAGGGAGAGGGATGGAGTCGATGACGAGGGAGTGGAGTTTGTGGCGCGGACCGAAGACAAAGGCTTCAGTTTTCCCAATATTTAGTTGGAGGAAATTTCTAACTGTCCACTACTGGATGTTGAGCAAGCAGTCTGATAATGTAGAGACAGTGGAGAGGTCGAGAGAGGTGATGGTGAAATAGAGCTGGATGTCATCAGCGTACATGTGGAAACTGGCACTGTGCTTCAAATGGTGTGGCTGAGGAGATGCATGTAGATGAGAAATAGGAGTGGGCCAAGGATAGATCCTTAGGTGACACCAGAGGTAACGGTGCGGCAGCAGGAAGAGAAGCCATTGCAAGTGATTCTCTGGCTACAATTAGGGTAGATAAGAATGGAACCAGGTGAGAGCAGTCCCACCCAGCTGGCCGATGTGTTGGAGGATGCTAGTGCGGTCAACCATGTCAAAGGCTGCAGAAAAGTCAAGAAATATAGAGAGAAATAGTTTGTCTTTGTCACAAAAGATGTTGTTACAAAAATGTGCTTTATGTCGAATGATGACATTTAATCCACCAGCTGGAAACCCAAATTGAATTTTTAAAAAAGACTAAAGGTGGCTCAATGCTTACAGCTAAAGATGGCTACCTCAATTTAAATCAGTTTGAGGGAAGTACCAAGGGAACGCCCAAGGTTTGAGAGAGTAATGGTCTTAAAGGGCATCAATGGTAGAGGTGAGGGTGTGGTTGAGCTGATGGGTAACTGCAGAAATGTCATGGTAAATGGAAGGCTAAAGGATAGACAGTTGGGATTTTGAATGTGCAGTTGTAACTGAATCGGGAGAGTTTTTTTTTCCAGGAGCCATACAGAAGAAAGTTTGTTGGGAGGACGAAGGGGCAGAGAGCGATTCAAGGGAGTAATCAGAGATGACCTTATCTGTGATTGACACAATGGGAGTAGCAAGACCACGTGAGATAGCAAGGTCACAGGGGTGGCTGTGAATAGGAGTTGAGGTGTTTACACAGAGGGAGAAATTCAGTGAGGATAGGAAGGCAGTGAACTCAGAGAAGAGAGAATATGATGAGCTGATATGGAAGTTAAATCACCAAGGTTGCGAAGTTGTTCGATGCAGAGGCTGAGGGAAGAAAATAATGAAGATGTGAAATTTTTTTATTGTGCCTGGGCAGGTGGTAGAGAATGAGGATTTTAAATGGGTGAAGGGTGGAACAAAGTGAGATGCTGAAAGGATAGAAAGTGCCAGAGGAGTAGGGGGTCAGGCCAAGGTGTGATCTGGTGATAAGCGTCACACCGCCACCACGACGGTCCTGATGGCCCAAGTGGTAGAAGATATAGCCAGGTGGGGAAACTTCATTAAGGGGGAAGGTGTCATCACCTTTCAGCCAGGTTTCCGTTAAGGCCATGATGTCGATGCAAACCTCCAGATGGCAAGGGCTTTATTCACAAGTGAACAGACATTCTGGAGGGAGATATATAGAGTGGCGGTGAGAGCTGATCCACTGGTAGAGTCCACAGGGTCAGCACTGGGAGGGTTGAGTTGGTCAGCGAGGAGATTGGCAAAATTAGCGCCAGTGGGCACTGGATGGGATGGTCAGCAAGCGAGTAGAATGAGGAGTTGGGTCACTGCTCATAAGGTGGCAGCGATGAGTGCCTCAATGGGCCCTTTGGAAGATGCCAAGAGAGGCATGGAGGAAGCTGTAGACTTATCTAAGAGGGAGTGAGCCTGGGACAACATCAGGAGATTAGGAAGGTTGAGGAGTTGTGAAGATTTGCAAGGGTAAAGTACCCAAGAGAGGAGAAATGAAAGGAGGCATGACAACGGGAGAGAGGGGTAAAGAGAATTGAGGAGAAAATAGTGATCACTGCCGTCTCATAGATCTCAAGGAACTGCTGGTGAACAGTGGAAGAAATACAAGTTAATTTCTGTACCCAACCTGTCCAATATTCAATTAAAGGAAGATTAAGTTCTACAAATCTCCAACTTGCTGTGCCAATGTATTTATACAATTTGGGTTCAAGACTGCACTGCAGTAAGTTCTCAGGTTTAGTGGTGCCATCACTTTCAGATTATGGCCTAGAAATTAGTTTAGGCCCATTTTCAGATCCGAACTCAGCACTGTGACCAGCCATGCCCAAACTGAGAAGATCGAGGATCAATGGAAATTGGTCCATGGGCCCCATCATTGTACTCAGCATGAGGGCTTGGTGGCTTGGCGCTGACCACACTTCTGCACCCCCCAACCTCGCCCCCCAAGAGCAGCTCAGCCTAAGCGCAGGCAGGAATGGTGGGTCTCTTATGTCGTGGCTAGCGGCCCACAGGCAGGTCCTGAGAAGAGGGATTGGAGTCAGAGGGAAGCACTCCTGCTCCGAAGGATGAATATTTAACATTGATTTTTATCACTCACCTCTTGTTGACACTGTGGGGGTATGAGGGCACTGAAGAATCTTGAAGGGGGAAGGATCTGCATCTGACCCACTCATCCTCCTCAAACTTTGGAAAGGGCTCCTTTAACAGGGGTTTTGCCCTTAATTCACATGTTCCAGGGCCTGGGATGCTTAGAAACAAAAAAAAATCCCAACCCCTGTACAGATTGGGCACAGGCCACCCCACTGCTAAATAGGTGTGCTTTGCACCTGTTTTACACCCAGAGGTGGCCACTGGCTGCAACATCACAGGGACTGTCACTCGTACTGCTCTTGGGCAACGTCTAGTGGCTGATGATAGAACAACATAGGCAGAGAACAGGAAACAGGGCTGTCTGCCGACCTGCTGGCTGAGCATGGTGTACAATACAAAGAGTCTTCAGATTAGTGTCGTCAACTCTGGCTGCACCAGGGAGAGGCACCAACATGTTCTACCACAGATAACTGACAAAGTTATTTACTCAGCCATGGACATGGGTACAATTAATCTGTATATAAAGTGTCTAGCCAAACTAATACCATCAAAACACAGTTGGATTTAAAACATGTTTCTTTCTATTTAGTCAGATACCTTGCATTGTTTTTGCTTGCACAAGTAGTCAATGTCTGCCCGCACACTTGAAGAGCGATGCGGAGAATTCGGATAGATGTCCATCTGTCTGGAGTGATTTTGATCTCTCTCTCTCCCCCTGCCCTCTTTCTTAGCCCTCCCTGTCCCTCTCTCTCTCCCCCTCCCTGTCTCTCTCTCTCCCCCCTCCGTCTCTCTCTCTCCCTCCTTATCTTTCTTTCTCTCCCCGCTCCCTCTCTGCTCCCTGTCTCTCTCTATCCCTATCTCTTTCTCCCTCTCCCCATCCATCCATCTCTCTCTCTCCCTCCCTGTCTGTCTGTCTCTCTCTCCCCACTCATGTCTATGTCTCTCCCTGTGTCCCTCTCTCTCTGCTGTCTGGGTGGGTGCTTGTTTAAAGGGCTGCCTGATTCTCCTCGTGCTCCCTCCACACCACGCCGTGCCTCTGGCTGTGTGCTGGCCCATTTCCTGCTCTCCCCTTAGCCTCTCTCTCCCTCTCCCCTGCAGCAGCCATTCCCGCTCACTCCCTGAACTGCACAAAAACAGCAGGGCCAGCCAATCCTAGTGCGCCTGCGCTGTGAACCACCAATCAGCGCTCATTCCACCCAGGCAGCCTGCTGTCAGTTACAGACAGTCACCAATCACAGTCAGACATCCGCCATCCATCAGAAATAGGTCCCACCTCCGCCTGACGTACACTTTATTAGGAGGGTCATCAATGAAAGCCGAGCCATGGGCAGCCTGCTGTCAATCAGAGGATTGGCAGGCCGGATGGAAAACACGGACCTCAAAATTTTTTACCACAGACAGTGGTATTCATGTACGGACACCTTGCCGACCCCTGGGTTAGACATATTACTGGAGGTTCTATCACTCCTGCCTTCAACTGCCCCACCCAGTCAAAAGCCTTTTCCCCCAATCTCCAATGTTTTTATCACTAATCAACAAAAGTGTTCAAAGCAAATGAAAATAAAATACTTTCTTTTATAGAATTTGAGAGGGGATTTGGTTTCAATACATGATTTTAAGTAGTTCGGCCAGTTACAAAGAACATAAGAAATCAGAGCACAAGTAGGCCATTCTGTCCCTTGAGCCAGCTCGAACATTCAATAAGATCATGGCTGAACTTCTACATCAACTTCACTTTCTCGCCCTATTCCCATATTCCTTGATTCCCTTAGAGTCCAAGATCTATCGATCCCTATCTGGAATATATAGTGCCTGCTGTGTTACTGAGGCAGCCACCTCAGCAAGATCCCAGGTGTGTCGCCCCTGCTGAATAAGCCTACTTCAAACAGGACTAGTCTGCCTCAATTATCCAGTCCCTCCTGGGTTGATAGGGGACAAATCTGATGGATGTTGCACCCAGTGTCCATGCTTGAATGAGTGCAGGTGAGATCAGGGTTGCACTTAACCGTGATGCTCCCACAGTTGATTAGCTTGTCTCCAGGCTCCCACCACTGGGAAAGGTAGTAGAGCATTGCTGACTGACATAGGCCCAGAACACAGCAGGAAACGATGGAATAAATCAAGAAATGAATTACATCAAATTTTACAGCATAGAAACAAGCCATTCAGCCCAACTGGTCTCGGCCATGAGCCTCCTCCCACCCCTCTTTATCTAACCCTATCAGCAGAGCCTTTGATTCCTTTCTCCCTCATGTACTTGTCTAGCTTCTTCTTAAATATGTCTATGTTACTCATCTCAACTACTCCTGGTGCTCGCGAGTTCCACATTCTAACCACTCTCTGAGTAAAGAAGTTTCTCCCGAATTCCTTATTTGATTTACATAGTTTCACAAAGTATTTACAACACAGAAACAGGCCATTTGGCCCAACTGGTCCATGCTGGAGTTTGTGCAGTACACAAACCTCCTCCCATCCTTCTTCATCCAAACATCAACATTTCCTTCCATTTCTTTCACCTTCATGTACTTTTCTAGCTTCCCCTTAAATATATTTATGTTATTCACCTCAATTACTCCTTGTGGCAGTGAGTTCCACGTTCTCACCACTCTCTGGGTAAAGATTTTTTCCTGAATTCCTTATTTGATTTATTAATGACATGGCTTTGGACTCCCCCACAAGTGGGAAAATCAAGCTGGAGACAGGGCTCCCAGCGCCAGGTTGAAAAGGTGGGGAAAACCCACCTCTGCCTTTTCATGCTGTTACGACCAGGTAAGAAAGAGGTCTAGGGTTCCCTTTCAGCCTTCACCTGGTCTTACCATAACAGGGTTTTACTTTTAAACACGCGGTGTTTTTTGCTCCCCCTTGGTGAATCCTTTTTCACCGCTTTCCAATTATAAGGCAAAGAAACCAGCACAACAGGTTTTCTCAGGCTTAAAGAAGAAAAGTGAAATTTTATTAAACTTAAACTCTAATTCGGTTAACGGCTATAGATACAAGACGCACCCATGCTAGCATGCATACGCAATACACACATGCAGATAGAGACAGAAAGAAAACAGCAGAAATAAAGTGGAAAAGTTTGAGGCAATATCTGAAGAGGTTTTTTGTTGTTACGGTTCTTCGAGCTCACTGTAGTGTCCGTGATTGTAGGTAGATCTTGCTTTTTGTTGGAGCCCAGTATTATTTTTAAACTGGTTCGCTGTCGGAGACTTTTCGCTCTTGGGGTTCATGTGTCTTCAGTGGATTTGGAGTTCCGTGAGAAAGAGATGGGAGCAAACAGACAGGAGAGGCTGTGGTGAGCCAGCCAGGAGAGATCCTCTTAGTCCAGAAGCATTCTAGCTTTCTGCCCAAACTGATTGTACAAATTCAAAAAACTCAGGTTTCCCCGCAGATTAGTCACGTGACTAGCTGGTTTGCCCATGTCCATTTGTGTATTCGGCCATCTTAACCGTCAACCTGGAAAGTGAGCTGCCTCACCTTCAATGTCTGGTGATCAAAAGTCCATTGTGGGTTGAATGTGTCAGGGAATGGTCCTTTGTCCTTTCCAAGCACTGTCTGTTAATATGCAAATGTCTTTCCAGCCAAGGATCCATTGTGGGTTGAATGTGTCAGGGAATGGCTGCTTTGTCCTTCCAAACACTGTCTGTCAATATGCAAATGTCTTTCCAGCCAATTTTGTTGTAAAGCAAGTCCTTTCTTCACGTCAACAACAGCTGGAAGTTTAATGTCCATTGGTGAAATTAATATGCCTCATGCTTGGCAGGTGAGGGCCTGCATGACAGTGCGTTCCCCCACCCCGGAGCAATCCTCCACTGTTCTGAAATCTAAGTGTCCCACGCCAGGATCCCCATCCCTTTAAAGACAGGGATCCCGCCTCCAAGAGCTGCTGGTACTGCAAAGGCCTTGGACCCAGACCAATCGCTGGAACACCGGACCTCAGGTAGGTGAGGCAGAGTCGTCAGGGCCAGTCTGGAAGGCCCTGGCGAGGGATTGTGGTTGGGAGGGGGGTGGTTGTGTAATTCGGGAGAGGGGGCTCTAGGAGGTAAAGTGGTTCCTGACAGGAGTTCTCCATGGAGGAGGGACCCCTCCGCAAGTCCACAGGAAGTGCATCTCATGTTACAAGGTAAGATCCCAGCAGCGGCTGGAAGAGGCCCTTAATTGTCCATTAATAGGCCACTTAAGGGCCTCAAATGGCCTCTGAGCGGGAAGCCCGTCATTGGCCTATCCCGTCCCCGGGAAGTTCGCTTGGCAACGGGGAAGTGACGGGTCCTACGCCCCTCCACATCCCACTATCAGCCATCGCAATACTCCATGCCACCCCCCAACCCCCCCCCGCCTCCGACCCTGCCTCCAGGACCCATAAAATCCCGGCCATCTTCTCTATCTCTACATTATTAAACCATTTCATAATTTTCAACTTCCATATGTATCAATAAATAGCAAAGGTTTATCGAGCACATTTTCTCAGCATTTAGTTAAAACCAACTGTGGTACGCATCATGCACAGTCTTGACAAAGGAGTTAGCAGATACAAAGCGTGACTTGGAGTCACAGGACAGTTAATCCACTTTCTAGACTGGCTCATTTCCCATTGGAACTGCAAAAGGTTGATTCCTCGACCAGGTGTGCGGTAGCTTTTACTGTAGGCTTTTCAAACCTCTCAATGATCCTTAAAGGTTGTCCTCGGAACTAAATGCCAGATTGTCTGTTCCATAACTGGAAAGGGAATATTCTGAGATGCTCTTTGCCAGCCTACAGCTCTCCATTTGCATTGTGCCCCCAGAGACCAGGCTGGAATTGTCGGAGAAGTCGTCAGTGAAAGGGTGCACCTTGGTTCCGGAGAGTGGGGGAGGTTGCCTGTAACTCATCAGGAAGATCCCAGCAAGGAGGAGCAGGGCGGATGAGAAAATGGCCACGTAAACAGCTGCTCCCACTTCCTGGCTCTGCGGTGAGTTGGGCAGGTGGAACCAAGCCGGAAACGCAATGCCCCGGTTACTCACCACAGAGCTCAAGTTCCAGACAGCGGGGATTGCCATGCAGACACAAGCCAGGAGGTGGAAGCTCCCTCCAGCTGCCAGCGCGAGCTCAGTCCGGCCCAGATGCTGCTCTCTGCCAAAGTAGATGTTCCTTAGCCCATAGACGGTAGCAGCTTTCCCCAAGGCCCCGGACAGCACGGCCGCCAGCATCAACCCTTGAGCAACGACGATCTCAGGCGGGACAAACAGGTCGACTGCACCGAGTCTCTGGCAGAACATCAGCCGGAAAGGTGGCGTAGTCAGCACGTGGCTGTAGAAGCAGACCCTCCAGATGCCAACCCAGGCGATGCCCGAGGTGATCTCCGCTGAGCTCACGTGCCATACTCTCCACTGAACCAGCCCCGCAGCAATGGCCGAACCAATCCAACCCACCGCGCCCAACACAAAACCCACCAGCTGGAGGGCAATGCTGTTGGCTGGGTGACCCATGACCCCGAGGTCATTGGGTTGCGGTCAAATTTTGAGTCGTTGAACAAGATTCCCAAATACGCAAGGATCTGGTGAGAGTAAGACACCCGTTGTCTCGCTGCAGGTAAGGAACAGATGGTGTTTCCTTTTATAATGCTAAGCTCCTGTACTTTGGGTTGCCTGGATACGTTGTAAACAAACTCTACCCAGTCCACCACATAGAGCAGGCCTGGTTCATGGAGCCTTTGTTAACGTCGCCTTCATCCTCATAGCTGTCACTGTTACTTAGCATAACTCCATCAAGCTAACATTCCAGTCAATTTACATGTGGCAGTTAAAATCCTTACAGCACACCCAACAGCACACTAGACTGAAAGGGTGGTGGAAGCAGATTCAATAGTAGCCTGCAAGAGGGAATTGGATATACCCTTAAAAAGGAAACAAATTACAGGGCTATGGGGAAAGTTAAGCAAGTGCAACTAATTGGATAGACCTTTCAAAGAACCAGCACCATGGGCCGAATGGCCTCCTTCTGTGCCGCATCATTCTAATGTGGCCAGTCATTTTACACCAAACTGTGTTCTCAGTTTTAGAAAGCCTGAGAGGAGCTACTCTGCTGGAAGAAGCAGTGAGCAGGATTTCCCTTCATTTCTGGGGAACACTCTTTCATTTTGAGGAAGGTTTACTTAGTCGTGGCTCAACAATGTGCTTAACACTGGCACAATGGCACAAACAACTGCTATAAATCTTAATTTACTGCTCTCTGCCTTTGATTAACGCCAGACAGGGAAAGATGTAAAGATACGCTGATGAAATGGTTATGCTGCTGGACTAATAATCCAGACAGCAAGAGTTCACAACGCACCAGGGCAGTTTGACAATTTGAATTCAGTTTACTAGAATTCAGTAGAAGTGACCATGAAGCTGTCGGACTGTCATAAAAATCCATTTGGTTCACTGATGTCCTTCAGGAAAGGAAACCTGCTGTCCTTATCCTGTCTGGCCTACATGTGACTCCAGTCCCACTCCTGAAGTGGCCAAGTGTTATGAGCTCACAGGACACCAGTCTGGTGTGGACTCTGTCTTTAATAAAACTGACTGTAATGGCTGCCCTCAGTCAGAGTGCCTCATGGTCAAGGTCACATGACTACAGCAAGCAGGCGGCCCATTGGTACAGTATTGCATTTCTATCCCAAACATTCCCCTTTTCATACAAAAAGAAACACATCAAAAAATTTGCATGCATTATCATTGACACTGTGAGTTGCTCAACTTACCCACTATGCACACAACTGTTCTCATGCATTAGTAGTTCATCATTCTTGTCAGTTTCTGCACATGCATTGCACACATAGTCATTAAATCGTGCTGGTCTCTTAATGGTGCGCGTGCGCATTGTCATTGGTTGCTCATCTGATTGATTTTCCTTCTCCGGCGAATCTCGTTCCCTTGTCACTTGTTGCCGTGGTAACTGTCGTTGTTCCATTTCCGTTGTTGGGGTGCTGTGGACCTCTGGAGCTGGTGGTTGGTCAGTGTTCTGTGCAGTTGGTGAGTTCTCATCTTCCTGATTGGACGGAACAGCTTCTCCAGTTGTACGTATGTGTCTGTGGTTGTGACAGTATATCAGCTCATTCACTTCCATCGCATACGATCGAGGTGACAACTGCTCTACGTAGGTCCCAAGTTGCCACTTCGGCTGACTCTTGTTGAGAGTTTGTACCCTGCCTGGCTCTCCAATGCTGAATTCTGGCAATGGTTTGGCAGTTTTGTCAAAGTGAAATTTGATTTTCTGCCGTTTCACCTTGATTTTGTCACTCATGCCTGTTACTACTCTGGCTTCAGTTGCTTTTTTGCTATTGAAAGAGTAGTTTGGGTGCGGCGTGACATTAGTCTCTGTACTGGACTACTTTCCATGCCTTCAGTAGGTGTGTTTGTCCACTCGAGGATTGCCTTGTATACATCTGTACTGGATTTGCTCGATTTCCTTATGATTCCTTTGGCGATTTTCACTGCCGCCTCAGCCTTTCCATTTGACTGGGGATAGTGTGGAGATGATGTCTGGTGGTGAATTTCCCAATTCTTTATAAAGCAGCTGAATTCTTCACTCGTGAACTGAGGGCCATTGTCGGTCATCACAATGTCTGGAATGCAGTAACGACTGAAGTGTGCTTTCAGGCATTCTACAATCTCATCGGCAGTCGTTGAAGTCAGCTGGTCTACCTCCCAGTAGTCAGAAGCAGTCAACGGTGACTAGATAAT
Source organism: Heterodontus francisci (assembly GCF_036365525.1). Lineage (NCBI taxonomy): Eukaryota > Metazoa > Chordata > Chondrichthyes > Heterodontiformes > Heterodontidae > Heterodontus > Heterodontus francisci. Next base: position 28,915,834 of record NC_090380.1, on the reverse strand, counting down.
CAGTTCCTGTGTGATCGAAGAAGTCTACTCCCAGCTTCATCCAAGGTCTGTCTGAGATGTCATGTGTCATCGGTGACTCTTTAGCTTGCTAGTCTTAGTACTCGTTACGCACTGCACTGGCTGATGTGATCCTTGATTTCATTGCTCATGTTTGGCAAGTAGAGCACTTCTCTTGCCTTTGTCAGACTCAACTCAATTCCTCGGTGGTTTACATGGATGCACTTTAGCATCTCTCCTCTCAACTCTTTAGGGATAATGATTCTATTTCCTTTGTACAAGATGCCATCTTGGGCTGTCAATTCATCTCTGTAAGCTCAATACACCCTTGTGACCACAGGAGTGTCCTTGATGCTGTCAGGCCAACCTTTCACCGCTACCTTTTGCAACACTTGGAGAGTTGGATCTTGCTGGGCAGTTCACTTGATTTGAGCAAGGCGTGTGTCTGTCAGATTCAATGGCCGGGATTTAACGTTGGGTGGACGGGAGCCGGCCACTGACTGAAAAGCCAGTGGCGAACTCACTTCCGCCTCACCTGGGGATCCGACCCGCATTTTACAGGTCCCCAGGCTTTAATTGTTCCGAGGCGGGACTTCCACCCGCTTGAGGGAGGAAGCCCCGCCTCATTGAGCTGCTGGCCAATCAGCAGGCTGGCAGCTCTTAGTCCCAGCAGAGCCACTGGGAGCGGTGGCCACAGCTGGGACTGCAACCCAGCTGAAGACAGAAGACGACATGGAGCTGGGAAAAGGAAGGTGAGTTTTGGTTGCCTCGCCACAGGTAATCGGTCGGACACTGGCGAGGCAAGGGTGGTCGGTTGGGGGGAATGGGGCGTGTTGAGTCTTGGGGGTTGTTGGCGCAGCGGGTGCCCGATCATGAGGCCCCCCCCCGGCCCCGGGACGCTCGGCAGCCGCCTGGTTTTGCTAGGCGGCATCTCTCGGTCCTCGGCTGCCCGCTTGCCATGCATAAAGTCCGCGTGGAGGTGGGCGCAGACCTTTAAGTGGCCGTTAAGTGGTCACTTAAGGGCCTTAATTGGCCTGGGGTGGGCAGGCCGTTTTTTGCCCCTGCCGCCCTACATAAAGTGGCGGCGGTGGTGGGATCGGGAAGGCCTCCCGGAGCCTCCTGCTCCATTTTACGCCACCCCCCAACACCATCCTGCTCGCTGGGGTGGCATAAAATTCCCCCGAATGTCTGTGCTGGGTTGATGACTTCCAGAGTATGCCGAGCTGCAGCTTCATGTTGGATTCGGAAGATTTCACACTCTGTCGTAACATCCTCTACTTTCTTCATAGGGAGTGCATAGTCAGCAATGTACATCTGTTTCCCTTGCTTGGATGTCACATCCAGTTGATATCCCTGTAACAGGAGTAACATCCTTTGCAGATGCTTTGGAGCAGATAGCAACAGCTTGAGGAAAATGCTCTGAAGTGGCTTGTGGCCAGTCTCGACTGTCACTTTGTCTGTTCCAAGTAGGTATTGATGAAAATGTTCACAAGCAAAGACAATGGCCAGGCACTCTTTCTCGATCAGAGCGTGGCGTCATTCCATTTGCATTAACGCCCTGGATAAAAATGCAACCAGTTGTTTTTGCTGCATGAGGGTTGCTCCAAGCCCTGTCTCGCTGGCATCACACTGCAGGGTGACTTCATCATTTATACCATAGTATTTCAGCACTGGCATTGCCATCACTAGTTGCTTGATTTTAGTGAACGCTGCTTCTTGTTCTGTGCCCCAATACCGCTGCACATCCTTGGCAGTCAGTTGGCGTAATGGTTCACACGCCGACGAAAAAAATGGGCAAGAATTTTGCTAAATAGTTGATGAATCCAACAAATCGTTGCACTGCTTTTATATCTGTTGGTCGCCACATCGCTACCACTCTCACCTTTTCGGGATATGGGCAAAGACCTTTTGCTGTCAGTATATGACCGATATACTTGACTTCGGGCATCTTTAATTGCAATTTTTTCTTGTTCAGCTTCAGGTTCATCTGGCGAGCTCTGTCCAGCAGTTGCACTAGATTTCGATCATGGTCAGCAATGGCTTCTTCCATTGAGTCTCCGCATCCATAAACTCACAGATCATCCACTATAGCTTCCACTCTGGGAAGATCACTAACTATCTCATGCTGTCTGCATTGATACTCCTCTGGAGCTGTGGAAATGCCAAACGGCATGCGCAACCATCTGTATCTCCCGAATGGCATCCAGAATATGGTTAGAAAGCTGCTGCTTCCATCCAGCTTCACTTAACAGTAACCATCCTTCGCATCTAGGATAGCGAAGTATTTTGCCTTTGCAAGTTGTGGCAAAATTCCTTCGATGGTTGGCATGGGGTAGTGTGGTCTCTTCAGAGCTTTATTTAGATCCTTTGGGTCGATGCATACTCTCAGCTTTCCAGGTTGTTTCACTGCTGCCATGCTGCTAATCCATTACTGTAGGGATTGTCACTTTCTTGATTACTCCCTTCTTTTTCAGCTCTATCTTGTCTTTCAGGCTGGCCTTGAGTGCAGCTGGAACCTTCCTCGGCAGATGCTGAATTGGTCTTACCCTTTCATCTACTTTGAGATGATATTCTCCAGGAAGACATCCTAAAACTGTGAACACATCATTGTACTCCTCTAGGATCTGTACCGCGGTCAATGGTTTAGTGTGCTGCAAATCTCTTTTTGCACGTTGAGGGTTACCAGTCCAAGCTTTAGACTTGCTCCGGCTCCAGATCTTTGTTCTTGCCATTGCAATGGGCTCTCAGAGTAACTTGCCCTCTTTGCACTAGTATGGTACCATCATATAGCCTCAACCTTACTTTCGAGGGCTTCATTTTTGGATCGCCACTTTGAACCACTTTGCACAGGTCTGTGAAGGTCATGATGTTGCATGACGCACCAGTGTCTATTTGGCACTTTATGTTGACTTGATATTCTCCTTCTGCAGTCATCATTCCAACAGTCACAAACCATTTATCGACCTGACTGAACCAATCTGTTGTATGGTGTATAATGATTCGTCAGAATCTTCAGCTGACATCTCTCCAGTGGCCACCTGTACCTGCTTGTTGTGTTTCCTTCTAGCCAAACACTTGTGTGCAAAATGATTCAGCTTCTTGCAGTGAGAACACTGCTTTCCCCATGCTGGACATGCCTTCTTTTCCTGTGGGCAATGTCCTCCGCAGTATTTGCATCCTGCCCTTTCGGCCTAGAATGTCAATCAGCATAATGCAAGGCCTGGTCTGTTCTGCCATGTATATGGTCTAGCTGCTCATTTACAACCTCAGTGCTTCTGCACATGTCAATCACTTACCTGAGAGTAAATTTGTCTCCTCTCAGTAGATGTGCTCTCACTGCGGGACATCTCATGCCTAATACAATCCTGTCTTGAAATAGAGCATCTTTTAGTTGCGCAAATTCATAGGATTCTGTGAGCTGTATTAATGCAGTCACATATTGATCAATGGACTCTTTCACCTTGGACCCTAATACTGAGTATATATCATTCCCATGCCTTCAAGAGGTTCAAAATTTGTGTTGTCTGTTTTATTTGTTCTTCAGAGAGATTTAGGGTGGAATACACTTTGTAACAGGCACTCCCCAACAGTGATAAAAGTGTAGCAACTCGCAGCCACTCTGGTTTGTGAATTAAATCTGTTGCAATTTCGTAACTTTATCATTGCACGGCTAATTGCGGTGGCGGGATGAGGCCCTTAATTGGAGATTAATTGCCCAGTTAAGAGCCTCAGTCACAGGCCTCCCTACCCCTGACTATATTTTGGCCGAAGGGGTTCCTGCCACCATCCCATCGAACTTTATGCTCTCTCCACCTCCAAACCCGTTGCAGGGGAGAGCATAAAATTCTGCCCCTCCTCCACCCCCATGGGGTGGAACCCAGTTCTACTGAGGCTGCTCCCCACTAAATAAGGCCAACTAAATTCCAGTGGAAGGGGGGAGAAACTGTTTGAATCTTCTGACTAGCCCCAAATCCAGGTGTTGTGTTGGGAACAGATTCCGGCCTACTCTAGGCTTTCCACCCAGTGAGCTCTTGGCCAGCCTCAGGGCAACTTTGGGCAGTTGAGAGCTGGTGTGAGGCCCATTGAAACCTCAGGATAGGCCTCGGAACTCAGGAAAAGGAGGGATGGATTACCAGCAGCAGAAACAAAGCCCTGCTAACTCGTGGCAGGAGCTGAACATTTAAAAGTTTGCCTTCTTTCTGGGCCTGCGTAGCTTTCAGAGCTGCAGGGCAGCTATTGGCAGATCAGGGCAGGTGCCTCTGGTGTACCCCAGGAGCGGGCGGCCCACCCCGAACATTTAAATAGCTCTACCCTCTGAGATTTGGGACAGGACCTGTGCCCACTAATAGAGCTGCTAATCCTCTGGGAATATCCTGAACTCTCCAGGAATTAAACAGGAATCTCCTGGACACTATCACGAGCAATCTGGGAGGAAGAAAATCATGAGTCGTTAAAAGAATTGTGTGTTTTTATCACTTTCGGTGCACACTTCTGGTATAAAAATATTGCAGAAGGAAAAATGGCTGTTTGACTGGGCTGGGCAGGTGGTCATGTGATGAACCCTAGAGGGATATGTCTAATCAGAGTTGGTGACAAGAGGCCTACTTGGTAGGCTGAGGTAAGGGAGGAGGGAATCTGCTCCCCCACAATTGCAGTGAGAGTGGGAGCCCTGCAGTGTCAGGCAGATTGCGTCCAGGAACAAACAGAGGAATTCAGAGATCCCCGTCCTCTCTCTCCCAATATGAATGGACAGGAAAGTGAGACATTGCAATGCCGATTGTCTGGCCTGTGAGTGCAGGATTAATAATGGAAGTCTAATGGGAGCACTCTTTAAATGCAGGGCGGTTAGTGTAGTGGTTCCTCTACTCTGAGAAAGGGTTATTTCCCCCACCGCACGTCGCCCTTCTTCCACCAACGCTCAACAGTTCGTGTCAACAATCACAGCAAAATCCACAAACCCTGCCAAAGGCTTTAAGCAGCTTCACTTTCAAACAAACAGCTCAGCCTGTGAGTGATTGCTCATGTCATTTATAGCTTCCTGCAGTAGAAAACTGACACAGCATTTATTCAAAGATCATAGACTACACAGCACAGGAGGAGGCCATTCGGCCCATCGTGTCTGTGAATGAGCTATCTAAATAGCCCCTCCTCTCCCGACATGATCACATTGCTGTTTGAGGGAGCTTGCTGTATGCAAATTGGCTGCCATGTTTCCTACATTACAACAGTGACTGAACTTCAAAAGGTACTCGGTAGTTGTGAAGTGTTTCAGAATGTTCAGAAGCTATGAAAGGCACTATATAAGTGCAAGTTTTATTTTCCTATTGGGAAAACCACAAACACACAACGACTCAATCAGCCTCTCAATTCCAGCTTGATTTTTTTCTAACAATCTATTAAAGAAAGCATCTCACCTGCCCATCCTCGATGACGGATGATGAAGGTCTTCCTGTTTTCAGTTCCTTCACACTGAAGTCCATGAACTGAAACAGAGTCTGGTCTTTTTACCTTGAAAAGACACATTCAGATTGCTCTCCTGGCAACTGTATGTGTGTGTGTGTGTGTGTGTGTGTGTGTGTGTGTGCGTGCGTGTGTGCGTGTGACTAACACAGCTCCAACTTAGTAATGCTACAATTTAGATCTGGACATCAAAACAGAAGTTTCCAAACAGGAAAAGAGTCAAGTCGAAGGCTCCATTACACTTCACTCTTCGGTTATGTCAGTCAATGGCCAAGAGAGGGTGCTGTAGACCACACTGATTCCCAGGCAGTACCATTTATAGAACCATAGAATGGTTACAACACAGAAGAAAGCCATTCCGCCCATTGCATCGGTGTCAGCTCTCTGCAAGAACAATTTGCCTAGGCCCACTCCCCTGCCTTTTCCCTGTAGCCCTGCAATTTTTTTCTCTTCAGATAATCCGATTTAAATAGAACATTGCATATACCCTTCCTCGGCAATGCTTTATAAAATAACACATTGTGACGCCCAGCACTAGTTCACCACCACATCTCTCAATCCCTCCACTGTCTCTGATTTGTCTCACTGCTTGTCCGACATCCAGTGCAGGAAGAGCAGAAAATTCCTCCAACTAAATATTGGGAAGACCGAAGCCATTGTCTTTGGCTCCTGGCACAAATTCCATTCCCGAGTTACTGATTCCATCCCTTCCCCTGGCCACTCTCTGAGGGTGAACCACACTATTCACAACCTTGCCATTCTATTTGACACCAAGCTCGGCTTCCGACCACATAGCTGCTTCAGCACCAAGACCGCCTACCTCCAGCTTTGTAACGTCAGCTGTATCTGCCCTTGCCTCAGCTCATCTGCTGCTAAAACCCTCATTCATGCTTTTGTTACATCTAAAACTTGATCATTCCAATGCTCTTCTGGCCTCCCATCTTCCATAAAAAGAAAGACCTGCATTTATTTTGTGCCTTTCACGACCACAGGACGTCTCAAAGCATTTTACAGTCATTGAAGTACTTTTAAAGGGTAGTCACTGTTGTAATGTAGGAACTGGATCCATTCTACATAATCTTGAGCTCATGCAAACTCTCTGCTGTCCATATCCTAAGTCACACCAAGTCCTGTTCACCTATCACCCCTGTGCTCGCTGACCTACATTGAATCAATTTTCAAGTTTTTACACGTATTTTCAAATGCCTGCATGGTCTCGCCCCCTCACTATCTCAGTAGCCTCCTTCAGCCCCACAACCCTCCAAAATATCTGCGCTGCTCTAATTCTGACTGCTTGTCCATCCCAGATTTAAATTGCTCCACCATCAGTTGCCATGCCTTCAGCTGCCTAAGCCCCAAGCTCTGGAATTATCTCCCTAAACCTCCCTGCCTCTCTCCTCCTTTAAGACACTCCTGAAAACCTACCTCTTTAACCAAGCTTTTGGTCATCTATCCTAATATCCCCTTATGTGGCTCAGTGTTAAATTTGATTTGATAATGCTCTGATGAAGCACCTTGGGACATTCTACTGTATTAAAGATGCTACATAAATACAAGCTGTTATTGTTTCTCTAGTTCTATCAAATCCCTGCTCTGATTTGTTTCATATATATATATATATTATATTCATTAAGTGCTTCAGAGATTTGATTACTGTACCTGCCCATTATTATTCAGCTTACTACAATCACAGTGGATTGACAAACAAATTCTTATGTTTGATCTTGCGAGAGCGGTGCAGTTGGTCATTCGAAGGATTTCAGAAATATAGACCAATGATTATTTCTGAAATCCTTAGAAAGAAAGAACAATTTGCACTCAACAAGATCCCAAAACCTACATCGAGATATTGGCCAGGACACTGGGGTGGTCTCCTTTACTCTTCAAAATAGTGCCATGGGATCTTCTACATTCACCCGAGAGGGCAAACAAGGCCTCGGATTAACGTCGCCTCTCATAGACAGCACCTCTGACAGTGTGGCACTCCCTCAGTACTGCACTGGAGTGTCAGCTTGGATTATAGGCTCAAGTCTCCGTAGTGGAGTGTCCGACCATTTGGCTCAGAGGCGAGAGTGCTATTCCATCGAGTTACAGCTGACACCAGACTGAAGAAAATTCTCAATTGGCACCAAGGAATCCAATTCTGACACGCAATTCAAGTGTATGCCTTAAGAAAGGTGTTATACTGTCCAAAGCAGTGAGAAATAATCTGATAGACTATTGTGTAAACATCAGGCAATGTTAGTTTTTCATTCTTTAAACACCTGCAATATTCTGCTGATTATACAGAGTTCAGCGATATGTTGAGATTTTTAACAAATAATCAGTCACTTAACGTATCTACATTACAGCAACCGTTGCATCATACAGCTCAGAGTCCCTAGACATTAAGGTACCCAAAGTCAAATACTACAGCTTTAAGTCACTATAGCAGCAAACAACAACCACTCAAAACATCTGGCTATCAACTACAGTGTTTATTGCAGCATAAACACGATAGACAGCTGTGATTTGGGGGATTTCACACAATATGCTCTGTACCATCTAAAATGGGAGCCAAGGGCTCTTGGGCAAGTCTCTGTAACGACAGGGAAATAGTTCCACTGTCAGTCACATCAAGCAACTGAGTTGGCAAATCTACAGAGACACCATGACAGAGCGATGGCTAATGGGACAAAGCTAAGTGCAACTGAGGTATTTAAAGATTTACGCACTGTGACAATCAGTATCTCAGCACCATATTCATTTAGATATCTTCAAAGACCCGGACTTATAATACAGCCTCATTACCGTGTCCCTGCAGTGGATAACAGTGATGAACAATGACTTTAAATAATTCTCACAGGCTCAGAGCCTGAGCCCCAAATTGTGCTATGTACAATATGAAATTAAATTATTCATATTGCTTATACACTCAGAGTAGATGTAGAGTAGAGTAGGAAATATCAAAGTATTAGGTGGGTCAGAGTGAGAGTGTTAGACAGCAGTGGAGGAGGGAGTAGTTCTGTATTGGATGGGAGTGAACTGAGAAGGACTACAACGAATGCAAAGACAGGATTGCAATGCATGTGTGTAAATGCACAAAGTGTGGTGAATAAGGTTGGTGTGCAACAAGCATAAATAGCAGTATGGGAATATGATGTAGTGGCGATAATGGAAACATGGCTTAAAAATGGCGAGGACTGGGCGCTTAATGTACAATGATATAAAGTGTTCAGAAGATAGAGAAGGAAAACAGGGAGGTGGGGTGGCAGTATTGATTAGGGAAGACATTGTAGTGTTGGAAAGGGGAGGATGTCCTTTAAGGGGCAAGGACAGAATCCATTTGGTTAGAGTTGAGAAGCAAAAAGGGTATGATCACGGTACTAGGGGGTATTTTACAGGCCTCCAAATAGCGAGAAAGAGAGAAAGAGCAAATCTGCAAGGAAACCACAGAGATGTGATTGGGATAATGTTAGAGTAAAGGGAAAGGAGGGAAGGAATTTCTAAAATGTGTTCAAGAGAACTTCCATGATCAGTATGTTCTTGGTCCAACTAGAAAGGAGGCATTGCTGGATCTGGTGCTGGGAAATGAGGTGGACCAAGTGTCTGTGGGGGAGCACTTGGGTAAGAGTGATCATCATTTCATAAGGTTTAGACCTGGGTTGTCCAACCTTTTCGGGCAGAGGGCCACATTGTGATTTTTGCTCGGCCCAGGGGACCGATGAGCAAATTTTAAAAGATAAAGACATTAAAAATTTATCTCACTAATAAAAACAACAAATGTGCATTTTTGTGAAGAAGCTTTAAATGAGAAGACTAATTTATTAACTTACTTTCTCGTCACTATATTGAAAACTGATTTAGTGACATATCTGGCATTGTTTTTGCTTTAATAAACAGTCAATCTCTGCCCGCGCACACGATGTAGTCATGCAGAGTATTCTGGATACTTGTTCACCTTTCAGGAGAGACCTTGATCTCTCTTCCCCCTCTCCCCATGCTGTGTGTGTGTCTGTGTCTCGTTCTCTCTTCTCCCCCCACCTCCCCTCTAGGAATAGGAGACACAGATTGAAAGTTTTGTGCAAAAGATGCAGGGGGACTATGAAGAAGTACCTTTTCTACGCAGCTGGTGGTAATGACCTGGAACTCGCAGCTCACTAGGGTGGTGGAAGTGGAGACGATCAATGATTTCAAAAGGAAGTTGGATGGTCACCTGTGAGAAATAGACTTGCAGGGCAACGGGGATTGAGGCAGGGAGTGGGACTGACTGCATAGCTCTGTGGAGAGACGGCATGGGCTCAATGGAAAGAATGGCCTCCTTTTGTGCCGTAAGTAAATGATTCTTTGACTCTCTCTCTCTCCCCTCTCTATCTGTCTCCCTCTCCCCCATCTGTCTCCTCCCCCCTCTCTCTGTCCCTCTCCACCCCATCTCTGTCTCTTCCTCCACCCCCCTTGTCTCCAGTGCTTCCCGCTCAGTGTTCCCATCTCTCTGTTCCCCATCTCTCTGTCTCTCCCCATTCTTTCTCACTCTCTGTCCCCACTCTCTCCCTCTCTGTCCCCCTTTCTTTCTCTCTGTTCGCCCCTCTCCCTGTCTCACTCCACCTTCTTTCTCTCCCACACAGTTGCCGAGAGTGGAACGCTGTTTTAAAGTTCTTTCAAAAGTCAGTTCTTTGAAAAAAGATCGTTGTCAGTTTCACAGGTGACAGCCGCTGACATTGGAAACAGCCATTTCCCAACAGACTCGGGGTTTTCCAGCTGGCTTTTTAAAAAAAGTCAGAACCCACCGGAAAACCTCGAGTCTGTTAGGAAACGGCTGTTCCCGAAGTCAGCGGCTGTCACCTGTGAAACTGACAGCGCAATAGTTTAAAAGCCAGACTGACAATGGGAAATTTCTCATCTCCAGTCACGGTGAGAATGAGGAACGGCCCCAGGAACAGTTTACACCCGCAGGCCAGATACGGGCCCATGGGCCATATGTTGGACAACCCTGGTTTAAACAAGTAATGCAGAAAAGCAGGAGACAAAATAAGATAAAATGTCCAGATCAGAAAAAGGCTGATTTCAGCCCGATGAGAAGGGATCTAGCCCGGGTAGAATGGAACCAAAGACTGGCAGGAAGATTTGTATCAGAACTATGGGTTACCTTTAAAGATGAGATGTTTCAGGTACAGGCTAGGTACATTTCAGCAAGGGTGAAAGGGAGGGGAACCAAAAACAGGCCTCCTTGGTTGATGGGGGAGATAGAGATGATGATGAAACAAAGAAGAGGGTGTATGATGCATGTCAGGTGAACTCATCAGTGAGAACCAGGTCACATACAATAAGTTGAGAGGGGAGGTGAAGAGGAAAATAAGACTGGCAAAGACAGAATATGAGAATAGAATGGCAATCAACATAAAAGAGAACCCAAAGATCTTCTACCAGCATGTAAATAGCAAGTGAGTAGTAAGAGGAGTGGGGCCTATTGGGGACGGAGAGGGTAATATATGCTCAGAGGTATGGCTGGCACAGACACGATGGGCCGAAGGACCTGTTTCTGTGCTGTATAACCCTATGACTAATATACTTAATGAGTATTTTGTATCAATGTTCACCAAGGAAATGGAGGCTGACAAAATATCAGTCGAAGCAAAGAGAGTAGACGCAATGGATAGGATAAAAATTGAGAGGGGCGAGGTAATGCCTAGGGTAAATAAGTCACCTGGTCTAGATGGCTTGAATCTCAGGTTGCTTAAAGGAAGTGGGGATGGAGATAGCGGAAGGGCTTGCCATAATCTTCCAATCTTCCCTGGATATGAGGGAAGTACCAGAGGATTGGAGAGTGGCTAATGTGACAACCTTATTCAAGAAAGGGTGTAAGGACAGTCCTAGCAACTGCAGGCCAGTTAGTTTGACATCAGTGGTGGGTAAGGTTTTAGAAACAATAATCAGAGGGAAAAAATCAACAGGCACTTGGAGAAGTGCAAGTTAATTAAGGATAGCCAGCATGGATCTGTAAAAGTCAGAGGACGCTTGAATAATCTAATTGAATATTTCGATAAAGTAACAGAGAAGGTTGATGAAGAGAATGCGGTAGATGTTGCTTCTCTGAATTTTCAGAAAGCATTTGATAAGGTAACACACAAAAGGCTGGTTTATAAAATTAAGGCTCATGGATAGGAGGGTCAATGTTCAATTGGATAAAAAAATTGGCTTATGGACAGTAAACTGCAGGTCATAGTAAATGGTTGCTTTTCAGACTGGAGAATGGTAGACAGTGGTGTTCCCCAATGGTCAGTGCTAGGACCACTGCTTTTTTTGCAAGATATCAATGACTTGGATCTTAGAATCTCAAAATTTCCTGATGACACCAAACTTAGGGGTGCGGCAAACAGTGAGGATGATATGAACCACCTGTAACAGGACATAGATAGGCTAGCAGAATGGGCAGAGAGGAGGCAGATGGAATTTAATATTGACAAATGTGAGGTGATGCATTTTGAGGAAGATTTAACAGAAGGGTACAAGATTATGACAGGCTTAGATAAGCTGGACAAGGCAAAACTGTTCCCGTTAACAAATGGTATAAGGACTAGAGAACACAGATTTAAAGTTTTGGGCAAAAGATGCAGGGGGAATATGAAAAAGCACTTTTTACGCAGCGGGTGTTAACAACCTGGAACTCGCAGCCCACAAGGGTGGTGGAAGCGGAGACGATCAATGACTTCAAGAGGAAGTTGGATGGCCACCTGAAACAAACAGACTCACAGGGATACAGAGATCGAGCCAGGGAATGAGAGTGACTGCATAGCTCTGTGGTGAGCCAGCATGGACTTGATGGGCCGAATGGCCTCCTTCTGTGCTGTAAATGACTATGACTCTACGTCTCGTACTCATCAATAAACACTGGAAGAGACATTTTGGCAGTGACAATATGTAACTATAAGCTGACCCTGTATTAAAAACAAGATGGCACCCGCCTGGGTGTACATTTATCAAAGAGTTTTTCTTCTTTTAATTAATTATTTTTATTTTATTTATTTTTATTTAGAGATACAGCACTGAAACAGGCCCTTCGGCCCACCGAGTCTGTGCCGACCAAGAACCACCCATTTATACTAACCCTGCAGTAATTCCATATCCCCTCCCACCTACCTACACTAGGGGCAATTTACAATGGCCAATTTACCTATCACCTGCAAGTCTTTGGTGGTGGGAGGAAACCGGAGCACCCGGCGAAAACCCACGTGGTCACAGGGAGAACTTGCAAACTCCGCACAGGCAGTACCCAGAATTGAACCTGGGCCGCTGGAGCTGTGAGGCGGCAGTGCTAGCCACTGCGCCACTGTGATTTTTGCTTGGTCTATCCATCATCATCTTCCCTACTACAAATTTACAGAGCATTGCAGATTTCTCATAGTAGTCTATCGGGGGTGGAAATTCTAAATACAGCAGTTTAATGCTGTGTATTCATCAGTGTTGGGATTATGTCAAACTAGTATCTTGCCAATAAGTTACCACCCCAGTACTGATGAAGGCACAGCACAAAATGCTTTATTTAGATTTTTTATTGCAACATTTAACAGATGTCAGCTCTCATGTGGCTTAATCAACTTTAACTGGCAAGGTATGTAAAGGCCAGGTCTAGGTGTCAGGAGGTGCTTCTTTTCCCAGAGAATAGTGGACCTGTGATACAGGTCATCACCTCGGGCAGTGATCTCCAATTCATTGAAGTCCTTCAAGTGAGAGCTGGACCTGTTTCTGCTGAGGTAGAAATCACAATGTACAAGAGGAAGGTTCTGTATAACATCAGGAGCACAGTGGTCTCCTGGACTAGTTTGATCACCTCGGTGGAGTTTGGAGAGGAATTTCCCAGATTTTTATCTGATTTTTCACCTCTTCCAGAAGATCACATGGCATTGGTGGGGTGGGGGGTGGGGTGAGGTGTCTGTATCATGATGCAATGGAAAATAACTGTGGGACGGGGGGATGGACCAACTGTCCTTCAAATGACCTTGACATTTCTTAAATCACGGTTTTGCAAAATTCACAAAAAGTTAGTCACAGAAACGGCAAACCGCTAAGTCAAAATCCTGGAACTCCATCCCTAACAGCACTGTGGGTGTACCTACACCACATGGACTACAGTAGTTCAAGAAGGTGGCTCACCATGACTTCTCAAGAGCGATTAGAGATGTACAATAAATGGCCACGCTAGTGATGCATACATCCCACAAATGAATAAAACACCACTAACCTCCCGAGGACAAAGTCCCCTGCAATATCCATCACCAAGAACAAGGAGTCATCAAACACTGAAGTTTGTAACCTTAATCACACAATGAACGGAAGCTGTACACTGTGTAAATAAGTAAATGAACCAAGGCACTCCCGCCCATTAATGAACACTGAGGATGAGAATGCCTTTAAAAAAACCTTGTAAATTTCCAAACCCTGCTCCTTACAGAACCAACATAACATTCTAAACAGGTAAGAATAGTTCTGGAACACAAGCTGGCTAGAGGACAGGAGAGTTTCCTCGCTGAAATCAGGAGAGCAGGGCAGGCTGGTGCAGCCAACAACGTCCAATCCAACTTCACAGAGCAGGCAGGATTGGGATGGCGCAGGAGCCAACTGTCTGTGGCCCGTGGACTTGAACCAGAACATGAAAGGACTTTTCTCCTGGGTCACCAGCAGGCAGCAGCACCTGGGAAATTGATCACGTCCACTCCAGGAGATTCCCAAGCATACTGGAGGGGGCTCGCAACCTTAGCTTAACTTTCATACAGAAGGATTGATGCTGCTTGGTAGGACATGACCTGCAAAACTGTTGTTGTTCGTCTTTCGTGGTGAAGATGAATAGGTCCATCATCTGGGTAGGGTTACAGTGGGTACGTAGGTAATTAATAAGGCCAGTCGGTGTCCAGAAGGTTCTGCTGCAAATAGGGCAGAATACCACAGACGATTAAGTCTTGGACGAGCTGCTGGCTCTGGATTTCCTCTCCTTGCGTTTTCTCTCTGCCTCTGATATGCGTTTGCTTTCGAGGGAGGCTGCACCCTTTTTAATTTAATTTTAAATGTAACCCTTTGAATTGGTTGCACCAGGTACAGCAAGCCTTGGCACACTTCTCTCAGGACTCGGGGTCCATATCAAAACTCCTAAGCGAAGCCTTCAGAGTGTCCTTGTAGCGCTTCCTTTGAATGCCATGAGAGTGCACCCCAGGCACAAGCTCTCCATAGAAGATTTGCTTTGGTAAGTGAGTGTCAGGCATTCTGGCTACATGACCAGCCTCACTCAGTTGTGATGGTCTCAATATGGTGTGGATGGTTGGCAAGTCAGCGCGGATGAGCACCTGAGTGTTTGGTATTTTGTCTGCCATCTGATCCTTGGAAGCTTCCAAAGGCAGCTCTAATGAAAGTGGTTGAGGTTCTTGGCATGGCACTGGTACATATTCCAATTCTTACATGCGTAGAGCAGAGTGGGCAGGACTATTGCTCATCACAGTTCAGCCTGCAAAACTGATGGGGACATTAAGGGCTTAGAACAAAATGCAAGATTTCTCCCAGTGGATCCCACATTAACTGCTACGGGATTCTCGGTGCCAATGGAAGTATCTATGGTGGAATTCAATAGTAGCTGTCTGCAACAAAATACAATATTCATGTTTAAAGAGGAGAATTCATGACCAGACAAACCTGGAGAGGTAGTGTAGGATAAGCAGTTTCCACCTGGTCAACACCCAAGATCTCCATCACATTTTGCTGGGCGGTTTTTCAAATCTTTGTTGCATAAATGTACTGGGGGAAAGAAACAGACATTGTGCCTTACAATTGTTTTCCTGAAGGAGAGGCGAGATCAATTGCTGTCATGCCAACATATCTAACCAATCCAATCACTCAAAATGGCTGCCCTGAGTCTGTCCGAGTTTCCCACAGCCCTTGCAGTAGAAAGTGCTCTGCCATGCCCTCACTGTCCATGTAGATGTACTGCAGCTGCTCAGAAGAATGCACAAAAACTTGTGTGAAATTCACTGACTGCAAGCTTACTTGCAGCAAAATCTAAATTTTAATGACCACAGAATTTATCTTGCCTACAACCACTGAAATCTGATGACCTGAAATATTAAAGGACTATTTTGTGCAAAGTTCTAAAAAAAAAAGCTAATCTTGGTAGGGCACAGAAGCAGGCCATTCGGCCCAGCTGATCCATGCTGGTATTTATGCTCCACACGTGTCTCCTCCAGCCCTTCTTCATCTAATCCTATCTGTACAACCTTCTAGTCCTTCTTCCTTCATGTGTTTATATAACTTCCCCTTACAAGCATCTATGCTATTTGCCTCAAATATTCCTCGTGACTGTTTTCAGTCTGGATGAAGCTTGAGGAAATGAGTAACCCCCCACCCCGCCCCCCCATCGCAGAGACAATTCCCACTCCACCGCACTTTTGAGTAAATTCCTTTCCTTGGTTAAATGTGAAGAGTTCAATACTAAACTATGATGAAGAACTTCAATTATGCGCAGAGCCAAGAGAAACTGGGATTATTCTCCTGAGTGCAGAGAAGATTAAAGGGGAGATTTAACAGGTGTTCAAAATTGCGAGGTTTTTTGATCGAATAAATATGGAAAAACTATTTTTACTGGCAGGAGGGTCGGTAACCAAAAGGACAAAGATTCAAGATAATTGGCAAAACAACCAGAGGGAAGGTAAAGAGAATTTGTTTAACATGCTGAATTACGATGATCTGGAATGCACTGCCTGAAAGGGTGGTGAAAGCAGATTTAATAGTAACTTTCAAAATGACAGGTAGGAAAAGACAAGTAGGCCCATCAAGCCTGCTCCATACAGATGGAGCGTCATGACAAAGATTCAACGATTAACTTTGAGGCTCCATAATGCAGGAACAGACATTAGAAACGGTTGCTGTACCTTTAAATTGCATTGTTGGGTGGAGATACATGGTGATAGGGTTAATAGTATATCAATTGGGTATTAATTGGGGACACGCCCGGGCTTAAATATAGTGGTGTCGGCTGACAGAGGATTTTTGGTTGAAGGTACACTGTGAAATATGTGTCTCTGTAAATAAAAGCTTGTAATTGAATAAAGACTAGGCTCTCGTGTTCTATCACTAACTACCTAGCTATCTGAGTTCGAACAAAGATGTAGTCTGTGCCTTGCAAGTCTGACTGCAACATTATATTTTGTGGCTAGTCTGAGTATTCTTAAAGGGGCAGAGTAGCTTCCTCATGCCCACTGCAGCCTTCAATGGTAACATATAAATGATGTCTACACACTTACTGGTGTATTAAATTACCCAGTGAGTTGAACTGCTAGTTAGAGGCAGTCCAGGAGCATTGGGGCGGCACAGTGGCGCAGTGGTTAGCACTGCAGCCTCACAGCTCCAGGGACCCGGGTTCGATTCCGGGTACTGCCTGTGTGGAGTTTGCAAGTTCTCCCTGTGTCTGCGTGGGTTTTCTCCGGGTGCTCCGGTTTCCTCCCACAAGCCAAAAGACTTGCAGGTTGATAGGTAAATTGGCCAGTATAAATTGTCACTAGTATAGGTAGGTGGTAGGGAAATATAGGGACAGGTGGGGATGTTTGGTAGGAATGTGGGATTAGTGTAGGATTAGTATAAATGGGTGGTTGATGTTCGGCACAGACTCGGTGGGCCGAAGGGCCTGTTTCAGTGCTGTATCTCTAATCTAATCTAATTCACTCTGTATAAAAAAAAATCCTCCTTACAGGACATTCTGAATCAGCCAACACCTAGAAGGGCAGCTGGTGCATGGGAGCAGTATCACCACCAAATTCCCCTCCAAGTCACAAACCGTCCTGACTTGGAGATATCTCACTGTTCCTTCATTGCTGCTAAGTCCAATCATGTTAAGTATTTTGTATTTCCAGGAGCCCCTTCAAGTGATGTTAAGGGCACAAAAGCTAATGGTAAATTGCAAAGCAAATCACCAGAGATCTACTGTGGTCAGTGTTTATATTGTCTTCATCTCAATTGGTCTGGAAATGAATGGAGTTGAATTTATGCTACAGTTGCATAAAGCTGTGGTTAGACCACATCTGGAGTAACCAGTTCAGGGCACTGCATCTCAGGAAGGATATATTGACCTTGGAGTGGGTGCAGCACAGATTCACCAGAATGACACAGGGGCTAAAAGGGTTAAATTATGAGGGCAAGTTGCATGGACTAGGCTTGCATTCCCTCAAGAAGTAAATCATGGCAAGAGCGAGGCCATGTTCTTTGGGAACTGGGCCAACCGATCCTTTGTCCCCTTCGTCAAAAGGTCAGACTATCTGAAGGTGCTGGGGATATGGTTTGGCAGGGCCGGGGTGTGCGCCAAACACTGGAAGGAGCAAGTAGCCATAGTAAAACTGAAATTGTGCATGCGGGAGTGATGCTGCCTCTCCATTGTGGGTAAGAACCTGGTCATCAGGTGTGATGCACTCTCGGTGTTGCTGTACATAGCGCAGGTCTAGCCCATTCTTGTGCCACAGTGGTCACCCGAAACATCATCTGTTTTATCTGGAGATGGTTCCCCGAACAGACTGTCAGTCATTTGGAAAAATGCCTCATCACCAGAACTTTCAAACAAGCACCAAGACGTAGCTTGGCTGCTGGCGAGAAGGGCCCTCCCGTCAGATCCTGCCTGCACGCCTGGAGTCTCGGGGTGCAGGTACACACACAGTGCTGTCACCACCTCTGCACACGGCCCTCGAGTTGGCTGTGATGGGGAAGAGACTGTTGCCCACCTCCTTCTGGAATGTGCTTTTGCAAAGCAGGCCTGGAAAGTGATGCAGCGGTTTTTGTCAAGGGTTATGCCCATCAGTTCCCTAACAGGTCTCAATGCTTTACAGGCTGTTCCCAAGAATGCACACCAAGATAAACATTAACTGCTGCTGGATGACCATCAACTCAGTGAAAGATGCCCTTTTGATCTACCCAAAACTTGCTGGTCTTCCAATGCAAATAGCTGTCCACGACCGAGTGTTGTAGATTGGCACATTCCAAGATTCAGGACGATGTGCTGAGGCACGCACTAAAGCTTGGGGCAGATGCTACAAAGGCTCAATGAGGAAAGGTCACTGTGTAAGGCCCTCCCGCCATAGTATACTGAGGGGCTGGAACCCGTATAAAATGCCTTGGGCTGTATGCATCAGAGAATGTTCAATATGAAATGTAAATGTACATTGTAAATATAACCTGTAAAGGCAAGTGTAGTGAGGCACCTCATGTCCTGTATTGAAAGAAGCTGGTCTGTATTGCACTTTATGTAATGCCAAATTTGAACTGTTATATAATGTATTTTTACAAATTTTATGAATAAAGTGACCTTCCCTCCATCATAAGGTCAGAAGTGGGGATGTTCGCTGATGATTGTACAATGTGCAGCACCATTTGCGATTCCTCAGATACTGAGGTAGTCTGTGTCCATATGCAACCTGGGCAACAGTCAGGCTTGGGCTGGCAAGTAGCAAGTTACATACATTCAAGCCATACAAGTATAGTTTAGTTTAGAGATACAGCACTGAAACAGGCCCTTCGGTCCACCGAGTCTGTGCCGACCATCAACCACCCATTTATACTAATCCTACACTAATCCCATATTCCTACAACATCCCCACCTGTCCCTATATTTCCCTACCACCTACCTATACTAGGGGCAATTTATAATGGCCGATTAACCCATCAACCTGCAAGTCTTTGGCATGTGGGAGGAAACCGGAGCACCCGGAAGAAACCCAGTGCCAGGCAATGACGATCTCCAACAAGAGAGGATCTAACCATCTCCCCTTGACATCACTGAATCCCCCACTATCAACATCCTGGGGGTTGCCATTGACCAGAAACTGAACTGAAGTTGCCATATAAATACTGTGGTTACAAGAGCGGGTCAGAGGTTAAGAATTCTGCAGCAAGTAACTCACCTCCTGACTCCCCAAAGCCTGTCCACAAGGCACAAGTCAGGAGTGTGATAGAATACTCTCCACTTACCTGGATGGGTGCAGCTCCAACAACACTCAAGAAGCTCGACACCATCCAGGACAAAGCAGGCTGCTTGATTGGCACCCCATCCACCACCTTAAACATTCACTCCCTCTACCACCGATGCACAGTGGCAGCAGTGTGTACCATCTACAAAATGCACTGCAGCAATGCACCAAGCCTCCTTCGACAGCACCTTCCAAACCCGCGACCTCTACCACCTAGAAGGACAAGGGCAGCAGATGCATGGGAACACCACCACCTGCAAGTTCCCCTCCAAGTCACACAGCATCCTGACTTGGAACTGTATTGCCATTCCTTCACTGTCACTGGGTCAAAATCCTGGAACTCCCTTCCTAACAGCACTGTGGGTGTACCTGCACCCCGAGTACTGCAGTGGTTCAGTGGTTCATGAAATCGCAGCTCACCACCACCTTCTCAAGGGCAATTAGGAATGGACGATAAATGCTGGCCTTGTCAGTGCCGCCCACATCCTGTGAAAGAATAAAAACAAATATTGGGGGGGGGGGGTGAGAATTCCCTCGAGTATCGAAGAGCAAAGGGTGATCTAAGATGATTAAGGGTTGATAGGATAGACGGGGAGAAATTGTTTTCTCTCGTGGTGGAGTCCAGAACAAGGGGGCATAACCTTAAAACTAGAGCTAGGCCATTCAGGGTTGAGGTCAAAGAGCACTTCTTCACACAGAGAGTAATGGAAATCTGGAATTCTCTTCTGCAAAATATTGCTGAGGCTGGGGGTCAATTGAATATTCCAAAACTGAATGACAGGTTTTTGTTAGGCAAGGTTATTAAGGGATATGGAACCAAGTCAGGTAAATGGTGTCTACAGGTCAGCCATGAACTAATTGAGTGGTGGAACAGACTTGAGGGGCTGAATGGCCTAATCCTGTTTCTATGTTCATTTCTTTTTTGTGTGGAAGGGTGGTTTTAATGGGATTGAAATTCATTACTAAGCTCCTCAATTCGATCAATTTGCAAAGTTAACATTTACCGAGCCACGCAAAATGAAAGGCCCAGGTTCAACTTTGGGTTAGTGCCTTATAACAGTACTCCAGGCTAGTGAGGGGGCAATCAGCTTAGATTCACACAATAGATATCTCTTGCCTTACAGCCAGAGTCACTCGACAAGGGTGAGAATCGGATTTGACCTGGCTGTGATGCCCCAAAGGTCAAACAGCCTACCATTGCTCAGATGTGAAGGTCTGATGGCAGTAAGCACTCATGAAATCGCACTCCAGCAGAAGTCATTACCTTTGGAGGAGGAGGAGGGGAATTCAGTCATCATCGGACTCCACAGCTTATGGCTACATAGTGATGGCCTACATAACGAAGAAAGGTTTCACTGAAAGATCAAGGCTGCTCTGTTATTTTCTATCATACATCTTTTAAATCAAGGCCCTTTCAGGTGGACGGATACCATGTCACTATTTTGCAGTAGAGCACGAGGGTTCTCCCTAGTGCAATAAAATCAAAATAATGCAAATGCTGGAAATCTGAAATAAAAACAAGAAATGCTGGAAATACCCAGCAGGTCTGACAGCATTTCAGGTCAGTGGCCCTTCGTCAGAATTAATGATGAAGTTCTGATGAAGGGTCACTGACCGGAAACGTTAACTCGGATTCACCTTAGTGTCCTGGCCAATATTCATCCCCCAACCACTGGTCATTATCACATTGCTGTGTGAGGGATCTTGCTAACTGCCTGCCACATTCCCCTGCATTACAACAGCGGCTACACTTCAAAGGTACTTGATTGGCTGTGAAGCACTTTGGGATGTCCTGAGGTTGTGAAAGGTGCTATAGAAATACAAGTCCTTCTTTCCATCAGTTTCTCTCAATCTCAGATCATTAATGTAGCTCTTAATGGTGGCCACCTTCCATAGCAATAGAATTAAAATTTGAGGTAGCTCACTTTTTGCTTTCTCACAAAGTAGAATTTGCAAAGGCTCAAACCAAACAGTTCTGAACAAAGTATCTCATTGTCTGGAGTCAACAGAATGCAGACCTTTCACGGGGAGCTTACTCTAATCTTGTAATAGACTAGGTGATCTCTCATGGTGTTACAACACAGCAAGTTAAAACCAGCATAATTTTCGGGTGAAGGAAGGTTAAAGGGTAGCGGGATAATGGGGCCAAGATATGCAGACATAATAATTCAGTCCTATACGAAAATCATAGATTCTGTCCTTAAACATTATAAATTCCTATGTCCATACTTATAATGGAAACCTATGTAAACTTGTCACGCTATATTTACAATCTCCTGCCACTGGTGATGCTGCAGTGCCAAGTCTACAGAGGCGCTTCCCATTATGAACATAAAGTTCAGACTTTATAATGGAAAGAGTTGACAGGAAATGCATGCAGACATAAACAATGTAATATTACAGACATTTAAAATGTCAACCGTTTGCAAACTGACAAGCCCCCATTAAGTGTTCCAAACCACCTGCTACTGTGTCATGAAGCAAGGCAGCTAAATCATTGTATTGTTCAAACCCTCCATATGCATATCCTTCCTCTTGCATTGCATTGTGGGTATGATGTATTTTTTATGGCGCTTAAACCACAGAAAAAGATTGTTTTCTACATTGATTATAAACAGCACCCAAACTAAAATCCAAATACTTACTCCTTGGTTTGTGATTTACTGATTGCGAGTGAGCTTTACAGTACAAACAGTCATGTCACCCTTCCAGCAGTGCACTATATCAAGGGAACGAAGCACTACCTGTCAGCCATTTTGATTTTGTAAAGTCGTGATGTTTTAAGCTGGAATTTATTAGAATACATTTCAGAATACCCGGCAGTGAATTTTTAGTAACTAAAAATAAAACCTCCTCTTCAACATTTGGTGGTTAGCAGATCCTTAACAATGTTAACCTGATTGCTCACAGTATATTTGATTTCCTCTAAATATCCTTTCACTCTTTAACAAGATTGAACCCTATTGGAATTATGAAAGCAGAACCATTTTGAGGCACAAGATTTGGTCAGTTCCTTCATGAGCTGAGCTAAGTCTTTTTATCTTTAAGTTTTTAAAAGGTACATTTGAAGGCCAAGCACACAGCCTGCAGGTGGGAGAGAAAGATAGTTCAGTCGAGCAAAAGACACCTGCTCAGTTCAGACGTAAATATCTGTCAACCAAGAAATAAAATATAAAATTGTTCTGACATTGACTTTTCCAATGACCAGACCCTAAAATAACACTGCTGGCTTCTGTAACCACCTATTTACTTTAATAATTGCTACAATAAATTAATTTAATGCACATTCTTTTTTTAAAGAAAAAAATTCAGTTATCACATCATTTTATGAATGTGTAATGTTTATCCAAAAGAAAGAACCTGCTTGGGAACAGTGTGACAAAGTATCAGATTCTTGCTCAAAACCAATAATGAAGCAGTTTTGTTTTTCTTCATTTTTCTCAGATAAAAATAGGCAGGAGGATGGGGGTGGGGCAGCAAATAGAATGTTAAGAGTGCGTGACTAAATATCCAGAAGTTTAAAAACATTAAACGCTCAATATGACAGAACTCAGTTCTGCGTAGAACATTGAAGCTCATTCTCCTGGCCTCAATTCTTCAAGTGATTACTCCCACATTCAGCTCCCCTAGTGGACAGATCCAGCTATACCACGCACACTGACAGAAAAAGGGGAGGACATGCTGAAGGCAGCTCAGTGCCCAGATAGGGTTATCCCATCGGTTACTACTTTGGTTTGCCGTCAAGGGGCAGGCTCTCCAGCAGACACTTAAGCTGCTCCTCTCCCAGTTTGATCTTGTCCTCCAGCTCCCTTTGCTCAATGATGAGAGCTGATTTCATCTTCACAAAGTGCTCATAGTCCTGGAGGAGCTCGTCCGTCAGGTAGCTGGAGAGAATGTCAAACACTACCCGTTCCCTTCTGTCCAGGTTCTCCTTTAGCTCCTTTGCATCTTCGTGCTGCCTTGTGAGGAGCTTTTGTTTTTGAGTGAGGGTCCTCTGCAAAAAGAAAAATGAAAAAATAAATCTCTTCTGCTTAAATATTTTATAAAAATTCACCAATACCCAGTTAAGAGTCAACCACATTGCTGTGGGTCTGGAGTCACACGTAGGCCAGAGCAGGTAAGGACACCAGATTTCCTTCTCTAAAAGGACATTAGTGAACCAGATGGCTTTTTACAACAATCAATAGTGGTTTCATGTTCTCCTCTGCGGAAAAGCTGAGGAACTAAGTTGCCTGAAGTGACTGTGAAGAAACTCTTGGACAAAACTTATCTCCTCATCCTTGTTTCAAAATTAACTCCCTGTTAAGAACCCGATTCTGGTCATTCTTGTTTCCTACTCTCCAGAAGGTGCCGCCTTTTGTTGAGGAGAGGCTTTGTGGGTGATGGTTGGCTTATACTACCTCATGTCAGTTAGTGTATCGGCAGGCTATTCAACCATAAAAGGCATCGCTGGAGTCCTCACATGTGGGCTTTCCAGCACAAATCATTGCATAATATTCAGGAGTAGGATCTGGGGCTGATAATTCGCCTTGGACCAGGGATATTACTGGGCAGTATACATAACCAACTCAGGGTTCAGGACAGGCACTAGACCTGGATTTTAGGTAACAGTTTGTTTCAGTTGGTAGCACATTCACATCCGAATCAGAAGGCCATGGGTTCAAGCTCCACAATGGAGACCTCTGCACGAAATCTAGGCTGACACTCCAGTGCAGTACTGAGCGAGTACTGCACTGTCAGAGGTGTGTCTTTTAGATGAGATGTTAAACCCCCCGTCTGCCCTCTCAGGTGAATGGAAAAGATCCCATGGCACTATATTGAAGAGTAGAGGAGTTCTTCCTGGTATCCTTTCCAACTTTTATCCCTCAAGCAACATCAACAGAACAGATTATCTATTATTATTTATCAGATACTGTAAACTGAAGTCAAATACTCAAACCGCCATGGTGGGATCGGAACTCATGTTCCCCGGACTATTTGTCCAGCCCCTGGATTACTAGACCAGTATCAGAACGACTCCACTAATTAATGATAATGGTTCTTTTGTGTGTCCCCTTATGTCAGGCGGCAAAGTCTTGAACAAAGTGGAAAGCCACAAAGCCACATACCCGCTCATCCGGAGAGGCACTCTCCTCCAAGGTGTTGAGGGCATTCTCTACTCTGGCCAGCCGACCGGAAAGGGACAGCAGCAGGTTGACCACTTTGTCCAGGTCTCCAATGAACATTCGGAACTTGTCGAACTCGTTGGGCTTGCAGACCTCTTTCACAATGGCCTCCACCTCGTCACCCAGGAGATTGTTGGCCTGGATGTCATCTTGTAGGCTTTCTCGGGCCTCACGCAGTACCTGCAGCTTCTTGCTTATACTGTCGATCAGTTCTTGCTGTAGGACCAAAATAAGACTGTTTTGCTGATCAAAATTGATAAAAGACACTGGATTTTCAGAAACACTGCACTATAGGCCCAATCTTCCCACAATGTCAAGCTGTTTATAGTTACAGGGAAAAAGAAGAGGTCTGCTATCATTGCCCCAAGTCTACTTTTATTATGTGACATTACAAAAAAGTAATCGACTTCTTAATTTACAAATTTATGCACTTGAGGCCTGTGGAAATGCTGATTTGTAGCCTATGTTACATCAATATATCAGCCACAGGCCTCATGAAGCTAACTGGGAGTCCAGATGCATTTCTGATTGCAAATAAACAATGGGTAATAGACATTGTCATTGGGCGCATGTTCTCAATGTCATATTTGCATGGCATGTGCACTTTAACCTTTTTGTGTGTTGGTAAAACGGTAAAATGAAAAGCAGAGTGTGAGTGTTTTTTGATCCTTGTAAGTGCTTTACTTCATTGGTTACTGAATAATGAGATGTTTGTTAAGTAAATATACATGCACAGAGTACATTTACCTGTACTGTGAGAGTGTAAGGGGTTTCTATTAAAATTAGTCCATGTGGCTAAAATTGCGTCACTGTGTTCACACCTGTGGCTAATCAATGATTTCTATTTTATAAGACTGGATTACAGAGTCTGGCTCCAGACCTCAACAGCTTAGTGAACCTGTATTTGGTCAGTCAGATGTCTGGCATGAGGGGAAACCCATGTTTTAAAACTCTCTCAGTTCAGGTGCAGGGGCAAAGACTTTGGGCCCCCCCAAAGGAGCATAGAGTTACTGCTAGAGTTTAACCAATTACACTGTGTACTGAAGCAAGGCGACGGGTAGCTGCTCACTACTTGTCCAGCTCGGGCCAAGCTGCCCCAAAAGGGGCTTTTGGTTTGTCATGTCCTCTGGAGTTGAGAGGAAGAATCTGAATCCAATGTGACGGGTCTACCTACACCTGGGTGAGCCATCATGCCTGGCCAATCAATACCAATATTGCAGTGTGGCTCAGATGTTGGATTGGCAAGTCATGTAGACTTGATACCAGGTTTTCATCATCAAGCACATTCTCTTGGAGCCATCTCCAGCCCAAAGAAACTCTGCCTACCTACCCTCCCCCTTCCAAGAGGACCCTTTCACAGTTTAAAAAGGTGGCAGTTCTCATCTTCGGGTCGTAGTTTGGCATTTTGCAGAATGTGGAACTCGCTACCAGAGTAGTTGAGGCGAATAGTGTAGGCGCACTTAAGGGGAAGTTAGATCAGTGCATGAGGGGGAACGAAATAGAAGGATATGTTGATAGGGCGAGTCAGGCAGAGGCTCATGTGGAGCATAAACATGAACACACACTCACACACACACACCCCAGTTGGGTCAAATAACTAAAAGCAGAGGTACGGCTTCTGCTCTGAGTAATGGCTCCATTCCAAAGTGAACATCATTCCCCCATTTTAAACAACAGTTTTGCAACACAATATTAGCCCAAGTCATTACAGAGAGCTATACAAAAGATAAGAACACACAAAAAGCCACAATTATTCCAATAAGTGAGACAGTCATTGTTAGATCTGAACCAGCTATATCTAAAGCAGTTTAGAAGTTGCTTTCTATTCTAAGCAGAGGTCAGGTACTACAGTGTTGTGTCCTTCAGTACCTCAATTCATTAGGTTGATTGAATTACCAGATGAATTACCTTCTTTTCTGTAAGGTCATGATTCAGTTCATCTTCAGAGCCCTCCTCTTCCTCCATCTGCTGCTGCATATCCTTCATCTTATTCAGCAGCTCGGCCTTTGGTGCAGATGTGCTGTAGTACGTTGAGCTCGTGGTTAGAGACCCCCCAATGGGCAAAATCTCCTCTTCCCTGGTGAAACACACAGACCATAATAAGCACTCAAGCACCGCATGACAATATATTCCATCACGTTAAAAAACCCCAAAATGACCTCCTTTCATCTGCTATCGACAGGTGACATCTTCCTCAAAAACAGTGGCCCCTGAAGTAAAATGTAAGCAGAAAGTGTTACTGGGTTTCTCCTCCATTATAAATCAGTTGATTGAGTCTCTAATGGTCGAGGATTGAGGGCTTTGCTATCTTATGGTGGGCCAACATTTGCTGGTTTGCTGTAGCCTGGTGGGAAGGTGCATGTTCCAGCAAGCTAGCGTTTATGGAAAATCAGGGCCTAGAAGTGAGATGTATAGAGAATATGATTGACTCTTCACTGCCCTCTGAAGTGGCCATTCAGTTGTATTGAATCTGTTACCCAATGGTTCAAGAAGGCAGGCACTGCCAGCTTCTCAAGGGAATTAGGGATGGGCAATAATTGCCAGCCTTGCTAGCAATGCCCACATCCCAAAATGCAGAACAAGAAAGAACTGCAAATGCTACATTTCTAAACTCCAATGAATTGAGAACCCTTGATAGTCGCCTCCATCTGAATTTTCCCAGCTGCTTACTCTTAATTGATGTCCTTACCTTTCTTCTGTAGTCTTGGGCGAGTAAGGTCTACTGGGAAGCAACTTCCTGCGTTGCTGTGCTTCCTCCAAGAAAGTGTCATCTTTGGGGAATATCCCTTCCATGAGATCCATGGTGGTCTTCATTTTAGAATTAGGATACAAAATATCAGCCAGGGATCGATCTTTGTCAACGATCTCCCTTGCCAATTCTTCGGACTTGATTTCTTCAACGCTCTTCCCTCTTGTCTTCACATAGCTGGGCACAGGCGAGAGGTCCTCGTTTTCCCTCGAGTCACTTGCTGCCACATCAGACTGGGCAATGCTCAGACTGGTCTCCCTGACCTGCTCCTGCTCCTGCCTGGAATATGCAGCAAAGAGTGAATAAGGATGCTCGCAGGTCCCGATGGTTTTGGGCTGCTCTTTGTTGGCAAAGCTGATGAGGTCCATGTTGTTCAGGAGGTTGTGCCTGCTTTCCTTCTCCGTCTGGCTTTCCGACCGAACAATTTTAATCGGCACCTTCTTGACCATTGTGTTGTTCTCCGTCACTTTCTCGATCCTATCAAGAATAGGAAACATCTCTCATCAGAAAGGGAGCATGAGGGGGCAGAAACAGCAGTGCAAAGAGTCAGCTGGAGAGGAAAGAAAGAACAACAGATTCTCTGCATGCAATGGCTGTTCAGCTCGTTTCTAGACTGGTCTTCGACAATTCACACAAAGCCTTCTCAATGTGCAGATCAACACACAAGCTGACTAGCTACTCAAGATAGCCACAAACATTATTTCCTCACCCTGATTAGCTGCTAAGCCTTTACATTGAATCTTACGAATAATCATTATGGGATGAACAACCGATAAGATTGCTTTCTGAACGCAAGCAAATAAAATGTGCTGAATGGCCATTAGCAAGAATGCATGAATGATAAAAGGCAGTTCAGCACAACTAACTCAGTCCACCTTTAACAGCGTTTACAGAAAGGACATTGAATTAAAAAAAAGCTAGTTAGTTACGAGGAGAAAGAACTAAATTCACAAGTGCTCATTTCCTTACTTTACATTCCTGCAGTGGGGCCTCACCCAACCAGAGCACACAATAGACATTCCAACATGATTTGGCAACCAATTAAACATCACAATATCTGATTGGTGGTCTTGGCAGGTCAAATTCCTGTAGACATGTGAAGCAATCCCCATTATCATGAGACGACTGCTGATGCACATTTCTCTCTCTTCAGTCAGCCATGGCTTGGTGGTAGCACTCTTACCTCTGAGTCAGAAGGATGTGGCTTAGAGTGCCACTCCAGTGACTTGGGCTCAAAATCTAGGCGCACATTTCACCGCAGGACTGAAGGAGTGCTGCACTGTCAGAGCTGCCATCCCAAGTGGGCATAAAACATCCCACAACACAATCTGAAGAACAGGGGAGCTCCGCCACTCCTGTTTGTGGGAGCTTGCTGTGCACAAATTGGCTGCTGGGTTTCCTACATTACAACAGTGACTACACTTTAAAATTACTTCATTGGCGGGGCTTTGGGAAGTTCCTGATGTTGTGAATGTCGCTTCTCTCAAGGCAAGCAGTTTAACCTCTGCACAGCGAGGGCAATGAGACACCCAAAATAAAAACAGAAAGTACTGGAAATACTCAGCAGGTCAGGCAGCGTCTGAGGAGAGAGAAACACAGTTAATGTTTCAGGCCGATGAACCTTCATCAGATTAAAGTCACCGACCTGAAACATTAACACTGTTCCTCTCTCCACAGATGCTGCATCTGCATTATTTTCCTTTTATTTTAGTGCAATGTGGCAGCCGTTCTGGTGGGCTTTATGTTTTGCCTTTAAGACGCTCCTTAAAATCTACCTCTTTGACCAAGCTTTGGTTTTCTGCCCTAATATCTCTTTAAATGGCTCAGTATCACATTTTGTTTGTTAACACTCCTGTGAAGTGCCTTAGGTTAATTTACTAGACAAATGCAAGTGTTACTGTGATGAGTTACAAGGGCCTCCTCCTCTGGCAGTACCATGTCACAGTGCTGTGAAGGAAGCACACACAGTGGGAAAGTCACATGTCAAAACGTCTGTTTAAAACACAAGCTGAAATTTGAGAAGAAAAACGATTCTGCCGGATATTTGGAAAATCTAAGACACCTGCTTTGTATCACCGGAAATACCATCAGAATTTGGTGTCTTGCACAAGCCCGGAGCCTCAAATTGCAAAACAAAGACGGGCACTGCAATAACATTGCTTGTCCAGCCTCTGAACGAAGCAGAGATACAATGAAATTCATTCTAGTCATATGCTTTTTCACAGAACCATATAGTACAGAAAGAGGTCACTTGGACTGTTGTGTCTATGACTGCTCGTTCCCCATAGCCTTGCAAATGTTTCCTTTTCAAGTATTTATCCAATTCCCTTTTGAAAGTTACTACTGAATCTGCTTCCACCATCCTTTCAGGCAGCGCATTCCAGATCACAACAAATCCTCTGTGTAGAAACAAAATTCTCTACATCTCCCCTCTGGTTCTTTAACCAATTATCTTAAATCTATGTCCTCTGGTTAAGCATCATTCTGACACGTCAAACAGTTTCTCCTTATTTACTCTGTCATAATTTTGAACACTTCTATCAAATCTCCTCTTAACTCTCTCTGTTCGAAGGAGAACATCCCCAGCTTCTCTAGTCTCTACACATAACTGAAGTCTCTTATCCCTGGTCCCATTCTAGTAAATCTCTCCTGCACTCTCTCTAAGGCCTTGATACCCTTCATAAAATGGGATGCCCAGAAATGGACACAACACTTCAGCTCTGGTCTAACTAGTAATATTTATAAGTTTTCTCACTTTCAGTTTGGAGCTGACAGACCCCTAGTACACAACTAAACTACCATACTTCATGTGCAATCTGGAGAGAGTATATCTCTTGGCTATTCGACCGTAGGGCCTTCACACCACTGTTCATTCCTGTATGCACCCAGTGTTCACATGCATGAACTTGCCAACAGGAGTCGCTGCTTAATAATATAGAGGGAGACTACTAGGTGGCTATTAATCCCCTTCCCCATCAACCCAAGGGCACTGAGGCCAACTGTTGCTTTCCTGAGGTCAGCTAACAGACCAAGGAATCAAACCTGGCAACTTCTGAGGTAGGTGCCTTCAGCAAATCTGGAAGCACGGTTCAAATAAATCTCCAGCAAATATAAAGGAGCTTTCCTATTCTGTTACCTGGCAATGGAATTAAATGTGTGCACCTTTATTGATTCCCTCATTTTCCGTCATGTTTCCAAAGGCAGGCCTTTGTGCATCCTTAAGCCTTCTTCATGTATCACCATCTCTTCTGACCTCAGATAGAACCTTCATATCTCCTCATCTCCTCTCTGGTTCTTTTGCCAATTATTGTTAATCTGTATCCTCTGTTTACTAACCTTCCTGCCAGTGCAAACAGTTTTAACTGCAGTCCTCCACACCCCACCTTGACACCATCATATTGACCAGTCTCTCTCCCTCTCCATTGCAATCTTTCTCATCCTCACTGCATCAATGCCGCTACGGTCAGCGCTCTGTTGATTTTCCACTCCAGTTGTAAGTTCCAAAGTCAATGACCTACAAATTATTCTTCCTCTGCATTGACACCAACCCTCATCGTAGTCTCCAACTCTAAATCATTCTTTCCCAGGGCCTTAAATCTGCGCCTCATCCCAATCTCTCTTCACTATCATCACTCATTTTGTTTTTTTAACTGCAGCAGTGTTCTACACAACAGGCCCTGGCCTTTCCCCTTAATAAATAAAATTACCCCAGATACTTACAACCAGTCTGTTTGATCAGCTGATCCACTACCTGAAATATACTCTCCCTCCACCACCGACGCACAATGGCAGCAGTGTGTACCATCTACAAGATGCACTGCAGCAACTCACCAAGTCTCCTTTGACAGCACCTTCCAAACCCATGACCTCTACCACCTAGAAGAACAAAGGCAGTAGTCGCACAGGAACACCACCACCTGCAGGTTCCCCTCCAAGTTACACAGCATCCTGACTTGGAAATATATCACCATTCCTTCACTGTCACTGGGTCAAAATCCTGGAACTCCACCCTAACAGCACAGTGGGTGAAACTACACCATACAGACTGCAGCGGTTCAACAAGGCAGCTCACCAGCACCTGCTCAAGGGCAATTAGAGATGGGCAATAAATGATGTCCTAGTCAGTGACGCTCACATCGCAAAAGTGAATTTTTAAGAAGTAATTAATAAATAATAACCTGGCCAGGTTGTCATCTTCCACAGTTAGTGGCGGTTTATCGGTGAGTCTCTGCGGTGCAAACTGCGGAGAAGGAGACCGAGAAACATCCATTGTTAGCTTTGGGAGGAAATGGAATGCCGAGCTTTGATTGCAGTCCTCTTTCAGCTGAGCTTTCCCAAAGTGGACATCCCTGGAGTATTCGCTGAGCTGAGGCTCCAGCGAGCTGTTGCCAGCACTGGCAACAGAGCTTGGTGGTCGATCAAAGCTGCTGGTTGGTGCTTCAGTTGTGCCCACACTTGATGTCTGATCAGGTGAGACTTGCGTGGGCTCCAGCACATGGGCTGCCCCTGAATGCGGGAGCTCCTGTCGCCGGTACTTATCTGGTTTTGCTGGCACAGCCCCTTTCCTCCTGTTGGCAGCTGCCAGTTTCTCCTCAGCCCAGGCAAGATCCTCGCCCGTGACCCAGTATTTGTTCAGCGCCTGGCCCTCAGGACCGGCCTGCCCATGTTCCAGTTCAGGTTTTCTTTCTAATTCCTCCGCATCCGTTCCCCGGTACCGGTGCCCAATCGGCATGGTGACTGAACGGTCATGCCAATCCTCAGGTGGATGCTCACTCATTTGTGCATTTCTCTCAGACCAGTTGTGCTCAGAATTTTGCTCCAATGGAAGGTTCTGTTCCTCTGAGGTATTCTCTACACTCCCCGAGTCTAGGTGTCTGCTAATAATGAAAGAAAAACACAATGTAAGCTTTAAGCAGAAGTTTCATTATTGACTCTTAAAGCACAGAAGCAGGCCATTTGGTCCATTGTGCCCTGGTCAGCTCTTGGAAAGAGCTATCCAATTAGTCCCATTGTACATCGCTCTTTCTAAATGGAGTTGAGGTACAGATCAGCCATGACCTGTTTGAATGGTGGAAAAGGCTTGAAGGGCTGAATGGTTTATTCCTTTTCCTGTGCTGCACTACGGCACTAGCCACTGTCAATCATGAAAGGCTAGTTCCCAATTAAGACTCAGGAACAAGCATTACAATGTTTATATCACTGTGAGTGACAGTACTGCTGCATTGATAGAACCACTGAATTGTTCTAAAGGAATTATTGTACCTCGTTTCAATTGAATCACAAAAAGCCTTAAATAAAATCTTCAACCATAAAGTTCTTAACCGCCAAGATCATCTTTATCCCTCTTGTAGTTTATTCCCTTACGTAGCAAATAAAACACATTTTAGCTAATGGACAGAATCATAACACAAAAGGAGACCATTCAGCCCATCGCACCCTGTGCTGACTCTCTGAAATTGCTATTCAGTTAGCTCCATTCCGCATAGCCCCCAAATTTTTCTTTTTAACATATTTATCCACTTCCCTTTTAAAGGCTATTTATTTTGGAATCTGCTCCCATGACTGGTCCTGCTTTGAAATTTCACAAGCCTCAGCAAAAAGAAAGTTGCATTTAACCTCTTTGTTGTTTTCTTAATGATTTTAAGTTGATGTGCTCCAATTACCCACTCACGGCCAATGGAAACCAATTTCTTTCCAATTTATCAAATCAAAACCATAACTTTGAGCACCTCCTAACCATCCTCAGTTCTAATGGAAAGAACCTCCCCATCCTGGGATCATCTTAGTGCCTTTCCTTCTGTACCTTCCCCATAGGCTTGCTAGCTTTGCTAAACTGGCCACAACATTCTAGTGGCAGATGATTCTGGAAAACTGTGCTCCTTTAGGGTAAGTGATGGGAAAGACCAGGCAGTTGTGTACCTCACAACAAGTGACCCAGGATCAGTACACTGGCTCAGGGTGCAGATTATCAGATTCAGAACGTGTGGGCATAGCAAAAAAGCCATTGTTACCAAGGATGACTTGTACAGAAAACCCCAATAACAACAAAACGTACTCGACCAGGAGTCTAGTTACTAGCTTGACTACAGGCCTGAACTGATAAAAGTGTGTCACACAACTATCAGACACCTTTTACCACACATCGGTGACATTAGCACTGCCTGCAACTGACTCCCAGGACATTGAGACAAGCTTGCAAGGTGGACTGTAGGCTGTGCTAGCGGGGACTGTTAGGAACTTGAGAGCTTAATTGTCAAACCCAAATTGAAAATAATCTGACAATTAAAGACAGAAGAAAAGAACTTGCATTGATATAGCACCTTTCATAGCCACTGGATGTCCCAAAGCATTTTACAGCCCATGAAGTATTTTTGAAGTGTAGTCACCGTTATAATGTAGGAAACACGGCAGCCAATTTGTACACTGTAAGCTCCCACAAACAGCAATGTGACAATAATCAGATAATCTGTTTTTGGGATGTTGGTTAAGGGATAACTATTGGCCAAGGCACCAGGGATAACTGCCCTGCCAGAGGGGGCAGATGGGGCCTCAGTTTAATGCTTCATCCAAAAGATGACACCTCCGACAGTGCAGCACTCCCTCAGTACTGCACTGGAGTGTCAGCCTTTATTATGTGCTTATAGTATGTCCAGGAGTAAGCACTGGGAATGTTAAACTCTCGAGTCACATATTCTCCACATTTCAATAATGTCTATACGGGTGACTGTGCTGATGACCCAGCAGTAAGTGAGCTGATCTCATCAGTGTGTATTCAGTTGTACAGACAGGCAGACCCAATTTAATACCCAGTCTCCACTGAATTACCTGACCTCAGTTCGTTTTTATTCCTGCCGAAAATGAACAAACGCCGTAACATTTCTCTTCTGCCTGTGTTTTCCATAAATATATTAGACAGGTTTTTTTTGGTACTTGGGATGCTTTAATGTTATGCCGCTGTTTTATCTGTCTGTCCAAAACTGAAAATATCAGCTCAGATTTAACTCCTGAGTTATTATGTCCTCTTTATTCAGTCTGTAAAGAGTTTAGTTACGACGTCAGTTAAAACAGTCAGTGCACCGAGTCAATCATTTTCCAAACAGCACAAAGAGTAGCAGCACATCTGTCAGTGTCACAAAGCACATGCAAACAGGGGAAGAATGGGGGCGAACCCAGCATTCTGAATGGCACAAGGCTGCATTCAATCTCATGCAACATGCTGAATACATCTTACAGTTCACAGGGAGCAGAGAGAGAGAGAGCACTTCCAAGAATCAGTGATACCCAGAGGAAAGGACCTGCAAAGTGTGAAATAACCAAACAATCAGGTTCATTTATTGAGCTATCAGCTCTCCAAACCTTGCAACCCCGTGTCCGCTCACAGAAAATGCAACACCCAAACCCAACCTACTCGAACTGGTGAAAGAAAGATCTTGCATTTATATAGCAGCTTTCACAAGGTCAGATGTCCCAAAGTGCTTTATCACCCAATGAAGTACTTCTGAAGTGTGTCCCTGTTTCAATGTAGGAAACGCAGTGGTGAATTTGCACACGGCAAACTCTCAACAAACAGCAACGAGATAATCTGTTTTATTGATGTTGGTCAATGGATAAATATCGGCCAGGACACTGCAGAGAACTCCCCTGCACTTCTTTGAAATACTGCCATGGGATCTTTTACATCCACTTGAGGGGTCAGAAGGGGACTCAGTTTAACATCTCATCCAATAGTCAGAACCTCTGATAGCGCAGCCCTCCTTCAGTACTGCACTGGAGTGTCAGCCTAGATTATGTGCTTCAGTCTCTGAAGTGGGACTTGAACCAATGATCTTCTGACACCGAGACAAGAGTGCTACCATTGAGTCAAAGCTGATGCCAAAAGCAAAGGAACCTAACCAGTTAAGCACTACAATAAGTGTCCCACCAAAACTCCTGTTTTTAAAACATGGTGGTATCTCTTTCTGTCCTCTCTGGTCTTTCTGGATCACACATCAACAGTGACCAATCTATACCAATTTCACGGTCAACTGGTGGACCAGATGTCTACCAGAGTCAAGGTAGGGTTACCAACTCTGGCTGTATTCAAGGAGGTTTCATCGTATGATCTCCCACCTCCTTCAATCGCCCCACCACACAGTCCTACAATTGGTCACCCGACATGGCCACTATGGCGATGCTCCGACTTCCAAGGTCAAGTGGAAAGCAGAGACTCTTCCGTTTCCTGATCGGATGATTCTTGACCATCAACCAAACAGCCTTTTCTCCCTTACCTCTAATAATTTTATGTCTAATAAGCAAAAGTGTCCAAAGAAAATGAATGAGGTAAAATGCACCAGTTGTTTTTTTAAATGATTTTTCTTCTGGGGTTGCTCACCACAGGGTCTGGGAGATTAATCTCGAATTCCTAGAAACTCCTAAGGACAATACTGGAGATTGGACACTCTAGGCCCAGGGGAGATTCCCCAGCCTTACCCGACAAGTCCTCACACTGACAACAGCTGAAAACTCTGTGCCTTGGGGGAAATCAAATCTGCATCCCATCACCCCTTGACTGGGCAGATGGGGGAAAAGAAGGGAAACAGTGAGCTCAGTGCCAAAGTGCCACGGAGAGTGGGGGTCTATACAATCTACACTTCAAACATTAACCTTCCTTTTCTCTTTTCATATGCTGTGTACTATCAGCCTTTTCTGTTTTTAATTCAGATTGGCAGTTTCCCTCTCATTTCAAATATACTTTGTTTAAATTTCAGAGACATACGTGGTACCCAGCTTATTTGCATCACAAACGCCACTCAATAGATCTTCCAAATAGTTTCCAATTTCATTTACAAAAAACGCAATTGAATTAGGATACTGAAAAAAAACTTGCATTTATATAGCAACTTTCACAACATCAGGGCGTCCCAAAGTGTTGTCACTGTTGTAATGCAGAAAATGAGGCAGCTAATTTGTGCACAGCAAGCTCCCACAAACAGCAATGAGATGGTGCCCAGATAATCTGTTTTTATGATATTGGTTGAGGGACAGCTCCCCGGCACTTCTTCAAATAGTGTCATGGAATCTTTTAAATACATCTGAGAGGGCAGACAGCCTCAGTTCAAAGTCTCAGCTGAAAGCTGGCATCTCTGACAATGCAGCACTCACTCAGTACTGCACTGAAATGTCAGCCTAGATGATGTGTTCAAGTGTGACTTGAACCCACGACCTCTGACTCAGAGGCAGGAGTGATACCAACTGAGCCACAGCAAACACTTGAGACTCAGGACATCTGAAAGTTGCCAAGTACACAATGTGCCCAGAGCACAAACCTCTAAACAGTCTTTAAAGCAACAAGTTTGGCAATTCTGGTTATCAACCTACCCTTGGCAGTCTCACTGAGGGAGGCTCCCCACAATACGCAGCTCATGTGGAACTGAGGCAAGATTTAGTGGCACAGATTCAAAATGATCAGCGTTCCAATTTAAGTTTTCCAAATTCATGACAAACAGCATCAGAGGGACAGAAGGAAAGAGATAGAGGGAGCATTGGTTCCTCTTTGTCAGACATTCAAACAGAGTTCCACAGAAGTGCAAGGACAACGTTCAAAGTCACTGCGTCATTCAGTCCCTTCATGCTCGAAGGTGACTGGGAAAACAGTGCCCTAGAAAATAATTCCTTTGAAAAAAACTCATTAGCATTGTTATTCTCCCACGAACTCCTCTGACCCAACCAATGTAAACATCAACTTTCACACAATCCTGGTCCCAATGTGGGATGGCGTTTATGAATTTACTGTAGGCAGGTGTGTCTACAATATGTGTATCCTGAGACGTTAGAACAATATAAAGAGAGCAAAGGGAGCTGGTTCCTTGGAGTTCCTGTGAAAACACACTTTGGGAAGTGAATATTCATGCCTCCAACTCTCACTTTCTCCCCCCAACCTCTTCTCTAGTGTTCTCCCCCTCTCCCAACAGAGCCCTAGTTGGGTGGTGGGGGGTGGTTTCATAGACGACAGTCACCCTCTGCATTCTCACTTAAACAGATGTAATTCAAGGCTGCCAGCTATTCAATCACAGGAGGCATCACCATCAAGGCCAATCCCAAGCCTCCTGGACAAGTGCCCTTCCAACAGGGGCAGCGGTCAGGAGCAGGATCGCCGACCTTTTCTTCCCTGAGCCAGAGGTACTGATCCTGAACTGCAGATCTGGTACCCCATGCCCTGGCTCACCTCACCTAACTCAGCACAGTCTAGGGCCTGTCTTTAAATCTACCATATACCAAGAGTGTAGACCTCCAGCCTCTGCCCATTCGTCTTTTCTCTGTTTTCCTCTGTTCAGTTGCCTCAGACAAGACAGCAAGATTTGCCTGTGCCAACATTCCATAAGCCACAGGGTCAGAGGTGTGGGATACAGATACCACTAGTAAAGACTTGCATTTATATAGCCACTTCAGTAACCTCAGGATGTCAATGCGGTACTTTTGACGTGTAGTCACTGCTGTAATGTAGGAAAGGCAGCAGCCAATTTGCACACAGCAAGTTCCCACAAACAGCAATGTGATAATGGTCAGATAATGCGTTTTAGTGATGTTGGTCGAGGGATAAATATTGGCCGGGACACCGAGAAAAGCTCTTCTTTGACTTGCTCCAAGGAAACCATTACATTCACCTGCCAGGGAAGACAGGACCTCAGCTTAATATCTCATCTGAAAGACAACACCTTTGACAGTGCAGCACTCCCTCAGCACTACAATAGGTGGGTCAGCCTAGATCATGTGCTCAAGTCTCTGGAGTGGAGCATAATCCCACAACCTCCTGAGTTAGAGCCGAGACCTGTGTAAGGTAAGGAACCCTCCAATAGTACTCATGATAACTGCAGATGTGGAAGGCCATTTGTCCATATTAATCCATACACCCAGAAAGACCCTGTAGTAAACCCCCCTACACTGGTATCCAATTGGATCTTCAATGGTCTGATGGGTCTTCGCACTGCCTCTAATGCTCACACCTCTCCTCTGTGCCCTGAACTAGATATAGTGCTCAAGGTGCTGACTGAGTAGAGGACTATATGTTTGATGGCCACTTTCTGTTCTGCCTCTTTGGTTCAATATTCTGTTAATGTTCTTGATCTTGAGATTAGGAGCTCACTGGGTGGAGATTTCACACCTGAGCTCTGTGGTACCCAGTCGTGTCTACCCCTCTGCCTACCCTATCTAACAGCAGTGCCCTGTCATCTAGGATGTGCCATTTCTTGCATTTGGCCAGCAGTCAACAGGCAGTAGGTATCTTGTCGTTGATAATGCGTAAATATAATCTCACTGAGAAGCAAATCTGTCCACTAAATGAATGAAAAACTCACTTTTTTCCCCTCTGGGTCTTGCTCCCCAGTAGAAACAGAAGGATCTCAATCTCGATAACAGTCATAGTTTATCAGAGGCTGATGCAGTGACTATATTATTCACCACAGGCCCACAGACAGGACCTGCACTTCCACGCTCCAAAACGAGTTCATTGAAAACTCTGCTGCCTATGTCTTAACTCGCACCAAGTCCCATTCACCCAGCACCCCTGTGCTCACTGATCTACATTGGCTCCCGGTCCAACAACACCTTGAATTTAAAGTTCTCACCCTTTTGTTAAAAAATCACACTGTGACCTTGCCCGCTCCTATCTCTGTAACTTTGTCCAGCCCTACAACCCTCCAAAATCTCTGCCAATTCTGGCCTCCTGCGTATCCCTGTTTTCCTTTGCTCCGCCATTGGTGCCGTGCCTGCAGCTGCTGAGTCCCTAAGCTCTGGAATTCCCTCCCTAAACCTCTCTGTCTCCCGTTCCTTCTTTAAGAGGCTCCTTTAAAACCTAATTCTTTGACCAAGCTTTCAGTCATCTGCCCTAATGAGGCTCAGTGCCAGATTTTGCTTGATATCATTCCTGTGAAGTGCATTGTGATGTTTTACTATGTTAAAGGCACAATATAAGTGCCAGTTGTTGTTGTTGCACGTTTTAATACGAATTGCAAAATCCACGTAGTGCGCTAATCATTTTATTTACCACATACAAGCTGAGAGGACCAAGTAAGACTGTTGAGATCACTCCTCCCTCGACATACTTCAAACGGCCGTGAATTGAGCCTCGGAAGTTTTATTATTTCATGGTCCGGGTTACTCGGACTTTCATGTTTCATCGTTTCTAAAATGATTTTTAAATCTGTAGCTCCTGATCCCTTTCCCATCCAGCTGCATTAACAACAGCCACCTCTGCAGGTCCTGCTTACTCTCTCTAATAACTGTCTTGTCCCCACTTCCCCCTCCCTGTCCTCTTAATCTCAGTAAATGCTCTCTTTGATTCTCCAACACTTTGTTTTTCCTTCCCTCTTGCAGATTTAATTGTCCCCTGCAATCCGGCTCCCTCCCTGTTAATCCCCCACATCCGCCCCTTGCACTCTCCAAACTCAGTTCAGTAAACCCAACCCTCAGCTCCCACCGTCCCCCGGAGACTCTTGACTATGGCTCTGTTCTGCTGTCATCTCCTGCTTTGAACAGACTCACTGAATATACTCATCCTTAGGATGCAGGCATCACTGCCAATGCCAACATTCATTGTTCATTCCTAGCTGCCTCGAGGTGGTGATGGTGGGCCTTGCTCGTGAACTGCTCGGTAGCCGTTTGATACAACTGAGTGGCCACTTTGGAGGGAAATTAAGAGTCAAGCATGTTGGTATGGGATTGGAGTCAAGATCAGCCATTATCTTACTGAATGGCGGGGCAGGCTTGAGGGGCTGAATGGCCTACTCCTGCTCCTATTTCTTATGTTCTTATGTTTAGTAGCCATCAGATCAGGTAAGGATGGCGGGTTTCCTTCCCTAAAAGACATTAGTGAACCTTTTAGGTTTTTACGACAATCCAACAGCTTCATGGTCACTTTTACCGATACCAGCAATTTATTTCCTTTTTTTTCCAAGCTGAATTCAAATTCTTAAACTGTCACAGTGGGATTTGAACTGAGGTTCTCTGGACTATTAATCCAGGAATATAACCAGTACACCACAATGCCCCTCTTACCAGCACTACTTTCTGCAAGCATAAGGCCTTCCTCATGAATTCTCGTTTCCAACAACCCCACCCAGCCAAACCACCTCGTTCCCTCATCGCCAATGTTTTTTTTTTATAACGAGTCATCAAAAGCAAAGAAAATGAAAACACACCCAGGTTTTGAATCTTTAAAAAGACACATCTCTTTCTGACAGTCTGCATGATTTTTCTCCCAGGTTGCTCATAGCCTGATTAACCTGGTAGACTCCTGAGGTCACGCTGAGGGGGGGCAGGGGCAAAAGCCATTGCTGAGGGGGCAGGGGATGTGGCCGTCACTGGCAAGGCCAGCATTTAGTGACCATCCCTAATTTCCCTTGGCAGCTGAGTGGTTTGCTAAGCCATTTCAGAGGGCAGTTAAGAGTCAGCTGTGGATCTGGTGTCACATGTAGGCCAGACCAGGTAAAGACAGCAGGTTTCCTTCCCTAAAGGACATTAGTGAACCAGATGGGTTTTTACGACAATTGATAGATTCATGGCACCATTACTGACACTAGCTTTCAATTCCAGATTTTTTATTAATTAATTGAATTTAAATTCCACCAGCTGCCACCAGTGTTCCCAGGGAATGAGCTTGGGCCTCTAGATTACTAGACCAGTGACATTACTACTATGCCACTCTCTCCCTTTAAGCTCGATGTCACATAGATCGAGATCCCAGATGGAAGACTGTGAGACAGAAGGCATGACTCCCACACCTGGACAGGAATGCGGCCTAGTGAGTCACTGGCCTGCCTGCACGGAAGTGACAGCAGGCAGGCTCAGGGGATTTGAATATTCATTAGCATGTGGCTTGCTGACTTCCTGACCAAAGATGGCCAGGTAGCCATTTAATTCCTGCAGCTGAGAGGCTCCTGCTAGGGGAACCGAGATGGGAGAGCGGTCTCCATCACAAGGTCGGGAGATCAGCCGGGGCTCGGAGGAGAACTTCCGTCCCTCGCAGCCCACAAAACAGAACCTGCAAACAAGATGTAACATTGACAATGCATTGGGCCTCCTCTGGCATTCACTTTTCTTCCTATAGGACTGGCCTGCTCCCCTCCCTCACTCACACCTCAGGCTAAAATCGGGGCTGTGATTGCATCACTAGAGCCCAATCTCTGTACTTAAAGATTCCGATGTGTGCTCTTGCCTGCCAGAAAGGAGGATATCTCACCATTTCCCACCCCACAACCCCACTCCTCGGTCTATATTAACTGGCCTGGTTTCCACCAGGCTGGGAGAGACAGGCTTGAGTTAAAACCAAACCCTGACTGTTTGACAAAGTGCCACTTTCTTCAATGGAAAATGCCTTTGGTTCACTAATGTCCTTTAGGGAAGGAAATCGGCCATCCTTACCTGGTCTGGCCTACATGTGACTCCAAACCCACAGCAACGTGGCTGACTCTTAATTGCCCCCAAAACAGCCTAGCAAGCTACTCAGTTGTCAAGGGCATGCTGGCCTTGCATTACAAGAGTTTGTACGCCCACCTTGCAGCCAGGGGACTATGCTGCCAGGTGAGGGAGGGTAACACTAGAGAAGGTGAGGGGCGGGGCGAGGTGTGAAGTTGTCACTTCCCAAAGTGTGTCTTTAAAGGGATTTCAAGCAGCCAGAACCTGATAGAAGCGGAAGAGGAGGAGAAGCTTTCATACACCTCTGGCTTGTTATTCACCCCAGCACCAGCCCTCACCTTTCTCCCAGGTAACCTACCCTCGGGTTTCCCAACCCAGCCCCTTCAGGTCACCTTCTCTTCCAGCAACTGCCATGGGTGGCTACAAACATGGAGGGACAGTGAACATGCGATGGAGCCCATTGGGTGTAACACTAGTAAACCCTGCCCCTGTCCCCTAACTTAATGAATTCAAGTGACAGGGCCCAGATCACAACACAGGGCCTCGGCTTAACAAGGCCGTGGATTCGAGGTCGCGGACAATGCCTGATTGTCACAAGAGGTTAAATGTTGCACAGAACAGCACAGTGTTTCAAATGTTAACATCAAGCAGACTTACAGATTCTGTGATGATGTCCCTCAAGATACAACAGCTTTTTTACAGTGCTCTAGAAGAGTAAAGCATTGCTGTAAGACAGCACAGACCAACTTAAAGGGACCATCCCTAACCAAAGGGACTAGCTCCGTGCAAAAAACACTCTTGGCAAAACAACATGAGCAATTTACTTCACTATACAAACACAACAACAACTTTATTTATATAGTACCATAACACAGTAAAATGTCTCAAGGTGCTTCACAGCAGCATAATCTGTCAAAAAGTTACACTGAACCAAAGGACATATTAGGACAGATGGCCAAGAGTTTGTTCAAAGAGGGTAGGTTTTAAGGAGTATCTTAAAAGAGGAGTGAGAGGGGTGTGTGGACAGCAATGTACCCTCTAATTTTTTTTGTCATGCGTGGGCCCTTTAAATTCTTTTGCATGGCCATGCAATTAAAGGGGCCGACTCATCGCCGGTGTGCACGGGAACTTCCAGGTTACTGCATACCCACACAGCTTAGAGGGAGCGCTGGTGGCGAGGCAGAGGAGCTTTACAGAGGGAATTCCAGAGCTCTGGGCTCCAGTCAGCTGAATGCGCAGCTGCCAGTGGTGGAGCAATGAAAATAACATACAAGGCAAAGACTTGCCAAAACAGTATCATTTCAAGCGAGACAGTGCCCCTTTAAATGAACCGTACAAAGGACAAGAGAGATGAAAATCTTGCGGCTGATATTTTTTTATTCGGTTTAAAAAAAAAGTCAGCACAGAGTCCTGCTTCACACTCACTGGACTGTTACAGTGGGCAATTAGAAGGGACTTTCACTCCCAAGGCATCCAATGAAAAGGGGGTGGGGATGGAAAAACAAAGGCAGAATCAAAGCTATCCCCAGGAGCTGGCAGTCCAGAAGTTACCTGTGTTATTACCTGATTTCACTTGTCTAGTTCTTTCATATCCCATGATATACCACAGCTCTGGCATCATTACAGCAAATTCAAACACATCTGGCATCTGTTTACCGTTCCCCTGCAATTTGCATTTCAAAGCTTTTACAGAAAACCCTTTTTTTTTTGCATGTTCTAGTTTTAGCTGGAACTCAGCAAGACCTTTTTTAAAAAAAAAAATATTTGCCTCCCTCTCTCATCCCACCCCAAACTCCCCTTTCCCCCTGCCCCTCCCTCCTTTTGGATAACCGGACCGTGAAGACGTAAATGGGAGAGGTAGAGTGTGACAGAAAAGGACTTGCAAAGCCCAAAGAGTAAACACACTGAACCGCTCAAGTCACTTATTCTGGCTCTGATAATTCCTGAACACCAGTAAGCATAACTTTAAAGACAGCAACGGGAGTTTGCAAACATTACACACACTGCTTCACACAAGTTCCCTTATTACTTCTACAGGGAACTTACCTCAGTCTGTTAGAGAGAAATCCTCAGCTACAGATGCTACTCTCTCTCTCTCTGAAATTTAAATGAGGACCCTCTTCACAACACGACTACTTTCAAAGCACCTCCCCCCACCCCAGTTCAAATGAGTGAGCTCAAACTCCATGCTTCCCACAGTAGGCTGCCTTTGCTGTAATGATTTATATCCAAGTGACAATCCCACAGATGTTCCACCCACACTCCGCTCTTTACCCCCTCCCTCCCTCCCTGCCCCACCCGTGCCACACAGCTGATTGGCTGAGCCTCCACATTACATCACTGGCAGTCCTGACCTCACCCAGTCGAAGGGTTGAGCCAACCCCAAAACTTCAGTCTGGCTTTCCCATCAAAAAGTTCCACAAATGCTTCCAAAGAACGAAAGAAGACACACACCTTAAAACCAAAAAGCCTCGAGCTGACACATTCGCTCGTGGACTGAGTTTGGACAATTATTTTATTTTTCCCTCCACTGTTATATATTATGCTTGATGACAATATGTGAAATTGCACCAATTATTAGCAGCTAGGACTGTTCTCCTTAGAGCAGAGACCATTACAATGAGCTTTAACTGAGGTGTCCAAAATTATGAGGGGTTTTGACAGAGTATATGGGAGAAACTGTTACCACTGGCAGCAGGGTGGGTAACCAGAGGACACAAATTTAAGATAATTGGAAAAAGAATCAGAGGGGAGATGCGGAAAAATATTTTTACACAGCGAACTGTTGTGAATCGTAACGCGCTGCTTGAAAAGGTGGTGGAAGCAGATTCAATAGTAACTTTTAAAAGGGAATTAGGAATATATACTTGAAAAGGTGAAATTTGCAGAGCTACTGGGGAAAGAGCAGGGGAGTGGAATTAATGGGACAGCCCTCTCAAAGAGCCAGCATGATGGGCCGAATGGCCTCCTTCTGTACTGCAAGATTCTATGAATTTTTAGGTTGGCTTTTGTTTTGCTACCTGTGATTTTTCCAGTCTGATACTTACTAAAAGATAAAAAAAAGGTGTCTAAACCTTATGAACAGATGCAGTTAGTAACGAGGTGAATGTAAGGGAGGCCGAAAAGAGGCTGTAAAATAATACAACCATTTCACTGG
This sequence comes from Heterodontus francisci, assembly GCF_036365525.1. Taxonomy (NCBI): domain Eukaryota; kingdom Metazoa; phylum Chordata; class Chondrichthyes; order Heterodontiformes; family Heterodontidae; genus Heterodontus; species Heterodontus francisci. The sequence continues at coordinate 28,870,948 of NC_090380.1, read as the reverse complement.
TATGAGTTACTCATTTACTGCAGCAGCTTTATTACTTCCCAGTTTATCTGTATTCTGATAACCAACGCACCTTTGGCCAAGCAAAGGAGTTTCAGATCTCCTTGGCATTCTGACAGTGCGTGGCTTTTCCTGATTTTTTTCCCCCCAGTTCAACGACAAGGAAATATAAACAGAGGATGCTGGAAATACTCAACAGGTCAGGTAGCATCTGTGGAGAGAGAAACAGAGTTAACTTTTCAGGTCGGTGACCTTTCATCAGAACTGGTTTCACAGGCCTGAAATGTTAACTCCGTTTCTCTCTCCACAGATGCTGCCAGACCTGTTAAGTATTTCCATGCATTCTCTGTTTATATTTCAGATTTCCAGCATCTGCAGTATTTTGCCTTTGCCTGAAAATGAGTGATACTAGGGTCATTAGATGGAGCACATCGTCACCTCAGGGATCCAGAGTCAGGCAGGAAGGATCAAGGATTCCCAGGTCAGGGACAGACTGCAATATGTGGAATCTGTCTACAGTTTGCCTCATCTGTCTCTTTAAGCATTGATGCCTCGTATGCCGCTGCCTAGGGTATATCGCTGGCATTAAACCAATGTCCCCCCTATTTTTTGGGGGCGATTTATTTAAGCGTGTGGCCTCTTTAAATTTTTTTCCGCGCCCAGGCAGTAATTTAAAGGTGCCAACTTGTGTGAGGACTTTTGTGTTGCTGTGCAGCCGCGCAGCTTAGAGGGAACATTGCACTGACCCAGTGAAATACTCTACAGACCCAGTCACTTGCACAATGGTATAGCTTTGTCTTGGGTTTAAGATTTTGGGTTGCCACCCCTTCCCTAGGATTGCCCTGGAGTCTCCAGGAATTACGAATTAATCTGCTGTGTGTATTCAAAATAATTTGTTATTCTTTCCTGTATTTTCTTTCAACACTTTTGTTTATTAGTTATCAAAATTGTTGGAGATGGCAAAAATAATGCTGCTTGATTGGGTGGGGGAGGGGCAGTTAGAGACAGGACACCATGTGGCAGCACCTCCAGGAATACATCTGACCAGAGTTGGCAACTCTAGTTGAAGCATCTTGCATGGGTGAGGCTGTACGTGAGGATATTGCAGTCAACCAAAGGTCAAGCAAGGTCGTCAGCCAGGGATGGCTAACTAGTTATGGGTCAGCGAATCAGATGAGATATGGAGCTATGGCTCTGAGCACAGTCTGACAGTCAGTTCCCAGCTCCAAACATGGTGTTTGGATCAGTTCCTATCTCACTGGGAGCTCTGTTCCTGCTCAGTTCAACAGCCGTCTCCATTTACAATTTCATTTTAAAGACAATAGTTTCAGTGGATTTATTGTCTTCTTGTCCCCGCTCCCCAACCCCCAGTGCAATAATCACTCTTTCTCACCCAAAGTTGATGTGCTCTCCTGTACCTCACACTATTCTGAGTGTGCAAAAATAGACAGTGTGTGGCAGGCTATTTGACTGTGGAAACCAGCACAGCTGAACCTGATGTAAGTATTACTGTCTTTTACATCCAACACGCATAGTTAGTTCTCTCTTGCTCTCTTACTTGCTTAGTAGCCCTCTCTCTTTTCTACGAGCCACAGCGATTGTCCAGTGTGGTGACATGTTGACACCCAAAGCCAAACCAATACCTAGAAAACTTGACGGTTGGGAAGGAGAGGGGATGGAGTCAACCCAAAACACATGAACTCCAGTGAGCTACTCATTAGCATCATTTCCGAGCCCTGTTCCACCACCGATGACAAGATCGCTTATCCCAGCCTGGAGCCTCTTGGCTGCAAAATGCAGCACGGTTGCTACCTCAAACTTATTGGCCCAATTTAACTACATCATCCTGCCGCTTTGAGGCAGTACGCCAGGAGCAGAGACCCACAGAACTGGCCCCACAACCAGGTTCCACTGGTTCCTCCTCTTTGGATTTTGTGGCTTAGCTCTTTGAAAAGGTTCAGTTCTCAGTCGTCCTCTCTCTCTCTCGCTGGTGAATCCTAAATCTGAACAGCAAGATCCTGTTTAATGTGGCAGATTGAGACGTGTTATGAACGGTAACGGCACGGTGCTTGGTGCCCCTTGTATGGATGGGCAGTGGGTGTTGATTCCCCGCACTATGGCATGCTTTAGCCTGAGGCCTCATTAGCACCCCTGGCACATAACAATAACCACCTAATATTGTCACGGGCCTCCGAGCCAGCAAACCGCCCGCATACTGGTCTGTTTTTTATTCAGCAAAGGACACCCTGACAAACACGAATGAATCATTTGTCTTTCGGTTTGTCCTGTGCCTTTAACTGGAAAGGTCTGCTTGTTGCAACTCATTGGCCTCCATTGCCCAATCAATGGAAGGGTTTGTCGTGGGCCCACATGCTTATTAAGGAGAATGGGTGGGAAATGGTAGCACTAGAGGGGGCAATCAATTGCTCTTGCATGTCTTCTGGCATGTCCTCCCAATGCCTCATACAGTCAGTGCCAGGTGACCCGTTCAGGCACATGACGAGCCAACCTTGTTTTAACGTGTGAGGCTGCCCCAGCAGGAAGCTGGTGCTTACAACATGCCCTGGCAGAGCTACGCCAACACGATCTTCTGGGCAACTGCATGTTGTCCCGGGTATGTGATTAGTGGCTTCCTGCCCTTGTGATTAACTAGCGAGAATGTCATCAATACGGCCTTCATTACCTCTCCTTTCCCCTTCTTTTCTGAAAGTATGAACTACTCACTAGACAAGGCCTTGCAAGTACCTCCGGCCCCCACCCCTGGGCGTCAATCGGCATTGGGAGCCATTTCTGATTCGCTGCTTTTTTTTCTCCAGCCCAGAGTCCACTGAAAGTTTAAAACAAATATCACATATAACACTCAGCGTCATAACGCAGAGATTCTCCTCCAGAGTTTGATTGAGAGTCTGACATTCCTGAGGTATGGCAGCCATCTTGCAAGGTCAACCAGCTTTGGGTGAAAGGTCACGGTGTTTTTGAGATGATGGAAACAGGCCCGCAAACCGTTGTGTGCCCAGGAAGCGTAGCACGTGTTGGGCAAATGTTGGCCACTCAATAATCATGGGATTCTACTGCAATAGAACTGGATTTCCAGTACGTTACTACTACACTATGGGATGGCTTAGTCCATACACATAGCAGGCTTTTGTTATTACAGCTGTGACTCAGCAGTGCTGTTTACACAGACTCCACAGATATAAAGAAATGATTGTGCCACACCAGCGAAAAGTGCTTCTGTAGGTGTATTCTTCTCCTTTGGTATCTTTAATAGGCCTCACTACTGTAGTACAACAGCTTTGGACTGCTTAACTGTTCATAGCGGCATGGTCAGAGTCACTGAGACAAATCAGCATGAACTGTGTGAAAACAGTTCTGATGTGCCTCGGTCATTTCGAGTGAGGCCATCAAATTAGTTTTGTTCCTTTGGCATCCATGCCTTCAGCCATCGAGTCCCTAAGCTCTGAAACTCCTTCCCCAAACTTCTCCACCTCTCATTCCCCCTTTAAAATGCTCCTTAAACCTCTCTCTTTGACCGAGCAGTTGGCCACCTATCCTAATACTTCCGGCTATGTCTCGGTGTTAATTTCTCAAATCCGATTATGTTGCTGTGATACAAGTTGGCAGTTTTATTGCTTTAAAAGTGCCGTATAAATGCAAGTAGTTGTTCCAATCAAACAAAGCAGTTTTAATTATTTGCCTCAAATTAAGCAACTGTGTTGTATTACTGAGCTCTAGCAAAAGTAACAGATTTTTTGTGTATGGGACAAATAGGTCAATGGTCTTTTCAATGGAATGATATTGGTCTAGACTAACCTTACACGAAAGAACAAACTTGCATTGTTATAGGACCTTTCCCAACCTCAGGATGCCCCAGTGACGTATTTCTGAAGTGTGGTCACTGCTGTCATGTAGAAAATACAGCAGCCAATTTGTGGACAAGCTCCCACAAACATCAACATGATAATGGCCAGATAATCCGTTTTTGTGATGTTGATTGAGGGATCCATATTGGTCAGGACACTGAGGATAACTCCCCTGCTCTTCTACAAAATTGTGCCCTGGGATATTTTATATCCACCTGAGAGGACAGACGGGGCCTTGGTTTAACGTCTCATCCAAATGATAGACACTCCGACAGTGCAGCACTCCCTCAGTACTGTGTGGGGGGGGTCAGCCTACATGGTGTGCTCAAGTCTCTGGAGTGGGGCTTGAACCCCCAACCTTCTGACTCAGAGGGGAGATTGCTATCACTGAGCCAGGCTTGGCAACTTGTTGGTATCAGTCGATGGGCTTTTTTTGTTGACTATGTGAAGGTTAACCAGTCCCACTGCAATAACTGGATTGAATGAGGCCTAAATGTTCCCTTGCCCTTCCAAGGGTTTTGACCATAAAGGGGGTAAAACTGGTCTTACACTGTACAAAGAACAGGGTGATAGCGTATTACCTGCCCGTTTTATACCCCACTCGATTTTCACTGTTCAATGACATCCGATTAAACCAACTTCCTATGGGCAGGAGGATGAGGAACCAACATACTCCAAAACCGGTCACATGCAGTTGCCTCAGAACCAAAGAAAAACAGTCCGTGGACACAAGTGGCTGATAACTGATGTTCCACTCACACCCTCCAGGAGCTGTATCCTGTCAGATGACTTAATTATGTAGAACCCTTTGGGTGCAAGCATTTTGCTGCTTTGAAAACATGTTTGCTTGATGCCAAAAATATATTTTCCCTGTAATGCTGAATTCTTACAGAAGAATTAAAATGGGTGTCACCTAGATATTCCCGTTTGCCAAGGTACAGGGAGTGGAAGGAGAGGAAAGGGCACAGAGTGCTTCAGAAAGAGTGCATATGGGCCTATGAAAAATAACCTGTTAGTCCATCCAGCTTGTCCCACACAGTTGATGCCCCACACATCACGATATGAACACTTTTTATCCCATCCGGTTCCATGGGATCTCCTGGGGGGGGGGGGGTGAAGAAACAGAAAAAAAAACAGACCAATTTGCTGGGGAATAAAATCTGACTAATCCCTCTCAGGCCCCTTTAGGTGATTGCAGCGAGTCCAGGAGACCACTCTCTGGCCCTGACTAATGTTAGACAGTACCTACCTCTTGTACAAGGTGATCTCTGCTCCAGCCAGAAATACCTCCAGATCTCACTAGAAGGAATTCAGCAAATCAGAGATCGCCACACGGCGGCAGTCAGTCAATCTCTGGGGAAGGAATCGCCTTCTAACACCCACAATTTGAGATTGTGACCCCTCGTTCACCCTAAGCTATTCAGTTGAAATAACTGATTTACACAAAACACAATCTGGTCCCTTCATCATCTTATAAACCTTCATCAAATCACCACTATGTCTACACTTCTCTAAAATCGGCAGCTCTTTGAGCCTATCTGAGGTCTTTTAAAATGGAAATTAAGTGCATGCATATTTAACATTTCAATGCCTATGTGCATAACATGGCACTTTTCTCAATTAAGCATTAATTTGCCAATCATTAACCTTAATCCGTCAGCACATCAAGATCCGCCTATAGCGGCACAGCACCATCTACAATGCTAATTCTCCCACATATCTTGGTAGTGTTGGTAAAAGCAATCATTCCTCCAATACCTTGATCTAGATCATGAATAAAAATAGCAATGTTCCTAACACCACTGTTACCATGCAGGTCTCCATGTTCCTAACACCACTGTTACCATGCAGGTCTCCATGTTCCTAACACCACTGTTACCGTGCAGGTCTCCATGTTCCTAACACCACTGTTACCGTGCAGGTCTCCATGTTCCTAACACCACTGTTACCATGCAGGTCTCCATGTTCCTAACACCACTGTTACCATGCAGGTCTCCATGTTCCTAATACCACTGTTACCATGTAGGTCTCCATGTTCCTAACACCACTGTTACCGTGCAGGTCTCCATGTTCCTAATACCACTGTTACCGTGCAGGTCTCCATGTTCCTAACACCACTGTTACCGTGCAGGTCTCCATGTTCCTAATACCACTGTTACCATGCAGGTCTCCATGTTCCTAACACCACTGTTACCGTGCAGGTCTCCATGTTCCTAATACCACTGTTACCGTGCAGGTCTCCATGTTCCTAACACCACTGTTACCGTGCAGGTCTCCATGTTCCTAATACCACTGTTACCGTGCAGGTCTCCATGTTCCTAATACCACTGTTACCATGCAGGTCTCCATGTTCCTAACACCACTGTTACCGTGCAGGTCTCCATGTTCCTAATACCACTGTTACCATGCAGGTCTCCATGTTCCTAACACCACTGTTACCGTGCAGGTCTCCATGTTCCTAATACCACTGTTACCATGCAGGTCTCCATGTTCCTAACACCACTGTTACCGTGCAGGTCTCCATGTTCCTAACACCACTGTTACCATGCAGGTCTCCATGTTCCTAACACCACTGTTACCGTGCAGGTCTCCATGTTCCTAACACCACTGTTACCGTGCAGGTCTCCATGTTCCTAACACCACTGTTACCGTGCAGGTCTCCATGTTCCTAACACCACTGTTACCATGCAGGTCTCCATGTTCCTAACACCACTGTTACCGTGCAGGTCTCCATGTTCCTAACACCACTGTTACCGTGCAGGTCTCCATGTTCCTAACACCACTGTTACCGTGCAGGTCTCCATGTTCCTAATACCACTGTTACCATGCAGGTCTCCATGTTCCTAACACCACTGTTACCGTGCAGGTCTCCATGTTCCTAACACCACTGTTACCATGCAGGTCTCCATGTTCCTAACACCACTGTTACCGTGCAGGTCTCCATGTTCCTAACACCACTGTTACCATGCAGGTCTCCATGTTCCTAACACCACTGTTACCATGCAGGTCTCCATGTTCCTAATACCACTGTTACCATGCAGGTCTCCATGTTCCTAACACCACTGTTACCGTGCAGGTCTCCATGTTCCTAATACCACTGTTACCATGCAGGTCTCCATGTTCCTAACACCACTGTTACCATGCAGGTCTCCATGTTCCTAACACCACTGTTACCATGCAGGTCTCCATGTTCCTAATACCACTGTTACCGTGCAGGTCTCCATGTTCCTAACACCACTGTTACCGTGCAGGTCTCCATGTTCCTAACACCACTGTTACCGTGCAGGTCTCCATGTTCCTAACACCACTGTTACCATGCAGGTCTCCATGTTCCTAATACCACTGTTACCATGCAGGTCTCCATGTTCCTAACACCACTGTTACCGTGCAGGTCTCCATGTTCCTAATACCACTGTTACCATGCAGGTCTCCATGTTCCTAACACCACTGTTACCATGCAGGTCTCCATGTTCCTAACACCACTGTTACCGTGCAGGTCTCCATGTTCCTAACACCACTGTTACCATGCAGGTCTCCATGTTCCTAATACCACTGTTACCGTGCAGGTCTCCATGTTCCTAACACCACTGTTACCATGCAGGTCTCCATGTTCCTAATACCACTGTTACCGTGCAGGTCTCCATGTTCCTAACACCACTGTTACCATGCAGGTCTCCATGTTCCTAATACCACTGTTACCGTGCAGGTCTCCATGTTCCTAACACCACTGTTACCATGCAGGTCTCCATGTTCCTAACACCACTGTTACCGTGCAGGTCTCCATGTTCCTAACACCACTGTTACCATGCAGGTCTCCATGTTCCTAACACCACTGTTACCGTGCAGGTCTCCATGTTCCTAACACCACTGTTACCGTGCAGGTCTCCATGTTCCTAACACCACTGTTACCATGCAGGTCTCCATGTTCCTAACACCACTGTTACCATGCAGGTCTCCATGTTCCTAACACCACTGTTACCATGCAGGTCTCCATGTTCCTAACACCACTGTTACCATGCAGGTCTCCATGTTCCTAACACCACTGTTACCGTGCAGGTCTCCATGTTCCTAACACCACTGTTACCGTGCAGGTCTCCATGTTCCTAACACCACTGTTACCATGCAGGTCTCCATGTTCCTAACACCACTGTTACCATGCAGGTCTCCATGTTCCTAACACCACTGTTACCATGCAGGTCTCCATGTTCCTAACACCACTGTTACCATGCAGGTCTCCATGTTCCTAACACCACTGTTACCATGCAGGTCTCCATGTTCCTAACACCACTGTTACCGTGCAGGTCTCCATGCAAATCTAAATCTATTATATAAAGTCTCACTCCTGAATGTTCAACCCACACTCCTAAAGAACAGGGTTTCCTGCTGCAAGTGCATGAAGTGGCAGCAATAAGTGAGCATCATAACTTATATAAAAACATCAAGAAGGGAAAATCCATTGCTCCATGCCTCTAACAATGCTGAATTACTGCAACAGATATATATAAAAAATTACAGAGGAAAATAACACTCTTAGCAGTTTCGAAGAGTCAGCTCAGGGAAAGTTTCCATTATGTTTGAATGTTTCTGCAGACAATACCATGGACAGGGTGAGAATACTCAATAGCAACAAGGGAACAAGAGGAGGCCATTCAGCCCCTCGAGCCTGTTCCAACATTCAATCAGATCATGACTGATCTGAACCTTAATTTCATTTACCAACCTGAGCTCCATAGCCCTTGATACCCTTACCCGACAAAATGTATCAATCTCAGTCCTGACTCATTGACTCCTAGCATCCAGAGCTTTTTGGGGGACAGAATTCCAGATTTCCACCGCCTTTTGTGTGAATAAAGTCCTTCTTGATTTCCCTTCAAAAAAGCCTGGCTCTAATTTTGTTTCTGCCAAAATAAAAGCTTCAACTTGAGATCAAGGGCTGACACTGCAGATGAGTCGGTGAGTTAATATGCCCTCACAAGGGTTTCCACTGAGTTACACAACTGTTGTAGGGCTCGATCAATGGCATGCATTAAAAATATTAACCTCCAGAAAGCTCCCTTACCAACAGTAAAAATTCAGCTTTTCACACTCATTAAAATATGCCCACAAGAAGTGACAGCTCCTGGAACCACAGTTAAGTGTCACGTGGCTGCAAGAGAGATTCCACCAGCTCCTAGTGCCTTTTATTACCCACCTTGTGGGCGGACTTGCCCTCCCTCCTCCAGCTTCAGGAGCTGAAAGCTGCACTTCCTTCTGGAAGCCTTCTGGATGTCTTCTCACTTCAATGGGAACATCCTGCAGAATGGTTAAAACAGGAACATTCTGTTGAGCACCTATTATTTGGCATCCGTAAACTGTACTTCATGCAATGCGAAGCAGCTAATTTTGAAACCAAACCCTGTTAAACTGTAGAGATCTTGGCAGCGGTGTGGTGTTGGAATGGGGGGGGGGGTTGGTTAGGGGTAGGAGGAGCAAAAGATTGCTAACTGCACAGCCTTGGTTTCCTGTACAATTCACCAGCCTCCCTGTTTTGCTCTTATTTACCCTATACTTATCCCATCTTAATCCAGTTGGTTTCCTTATACTCAAGAATGTATTCCAACCAGATAATTGTAGGGTTGAGGCCTCAGCCTCTCATGTAAACTTGCCTGCAGCTATCGGCAGACAGCAGTCAGTCCCTTGGCTGTGCTGCTGGATTTACAGGAGGGGTGAAATTGGTCTTGGACAGCAGGGCAAAGCGTGGCGACAGCTCGACTTCATGCCACACCCAATTTCCTTTTCTACTGACTATGCTTTGCACTCCCGCCCAGGGCCAATTTCACTGCCAAACTTATTTTGCGGAGGGAACATAGGAACAGGAATTGGCCATTCAGCCCCTCGAGCCTGTTCGGTCATTCAATGAGATGATTGCTGAAGGGAAGGGGTTGTGACAAAGATGGTTTGTACCCATTCCTCCTGACAAACACTCATGGAAAGGGCACTTGGCAGTGTAGGATTCCGTGCCCTGGATGACTGGTCATCCTGCATGAAGGATACGCTGTGCCAAGATAAGGGAAAAAGAACTCTAAATCACAGAAACTGGAAAAAACACACGTCAACTTGGTCCAATGGCATTGCAGTTAAGACCAGGCTGATTCCCTGCCCTTCAAGTTCTGAAGCAAACCCTGCTGTCATGAAGCTAGCAATGTAGGTCAGACGACAGGGTGAGGGAGGAGGAGGGAGTTGAGCGCCACACTTCAGTAACTCACCCAGATCTTCTGTTGTGAAACTGGAGTGTGATTGCTGGTGGACTATTCAACTGCGAGGACCATCACGGTCAACTCTCATCCCCAGTCACCGCCACGGAGAACTGTGCTACAGTGACTTGGGAATAACTCGGCACCGTGACCTTCCCACAGGTTATTGCTGGCTCTCTATTCAGAGCATCCCGAGGGCTAAGGTTGCCAACTCTGATTGGCCATATTCCTGAAGGTTTAGTCACGACTTCCCGCCTCACACAGCCCCGACACTCCCACTGTTGGTCCATCCTGGTGGTGCCCGCCTTCCCACACCAACGAGAAAGCAAAGAGGCTCTTCCTTACCTGATGGTTGATTCTTGACAGTCAGTCAAGCAGACATCTCACAATCCATCCCCCCAACTCCAACTTCTTTTTATAACTAATGAGCACAGTGTACAAAAGAAGAAAAACGCATTTTTTTGAATATTCCAATTATTTCTCGCCCCAGTTGTCTGATACAATGTCCTGGGAATCTTGAATTCCTGCAGACTCCAGTAGGGTTCTCAACTCTAATTACTCTGTTCTCCAGGGATCTTTACCACATCAACCCAAAATAAAAATTAACACTTGCACAAACGGGAACGGTTCCTTCCATCGGCAGGGCTGCGAATGACCAATGCCCCTGTGTTCATGTATGCTATGCCCAAGGTTAGTAGCATCACTGAAAGCCACAAAATACCTTAAAGGAATACACACATAGTTACACTCTTGTACACTGATGGGGACTGAGGTTGCTTAAACCGATGGTGGGAGTTTTGATCAGAGGATCCCAATTGTAGTGTGATACAAGTTCTTACTGTCAGAGTCAGTGACTAACTCGACACATGAGCAATGACATAGGAAATGTGTAACATCTGGCTCATCAGCTGTGAGGGGTGAGAGGTCATGAGAGGAGAACGGCAAGGGGGAACAAACTGAACAAGTATTTCTAGCTGGTGTACAGTGATTCTGTGACTAGACTAATAATCTACAGAACATGCCTTCAATTCCCATGATAGCAGTGAGAAATTGAACTCAGTTTGTTTTTTAAATCGGAAAATAAAACGCTGCTGTCAGTCATGGTAACAATGGAGCTGTCGGAGTGTTGTAAAAACCCAACTGGTTCCCTAATGTCCTTTGGGGAAGGAAACCCGTTGTCCTGGTCTGGCCAAGAGGTGACTCCTGTCCAACACCAGTGTGGTTGAGCATTGACTGGCGAAAAGCAGTTCAAGAAGAAAGCAGCCTCCACCACCTTCTCCAGTCAGCTAGGGATAGGTAATAAAGGCAGGCCTTGCCAGTGACGCCCACATCCCGAGAATGAGTAAGCATGTTGTCAGGGAGCAAAGATAATACTTCAAAGTGGCAGCAGTGATAGGTGGGGCAGGTCTGTATACTCTGGTTTAGTAGGGAATATACAGTGTGAGACTAAGGCAGGGCAATCCCTGTGATGAAGACCTGACTGTGCGATGCTGCTTCAAGTGCTTACGCAAGCTTACAGTCATTCCAAAGAAACCTCAGGTGTGTAAACATGAGCCATCCAATATTGCTCATTTACCTGCCTTGCTTGCCCTGTAAATTTGTACTTGGGAAAAGGGCCAAGCATAGCTTGGTGCAGCAACAATGTGCAGACAAAGTTACACAAGAATGTACGAATAACAGCGGGCCATTCAGCCCCTCGAGGCTATCCTGTCATTCATTTAGATCATGGCTGATCTGTATTTTGACTCCATTTACCCGCCTTGGTTTCAAAATCTTTAATACCCTTTTACCTAACAAAAATCCATCAATCTCAGGTTTGAAATTTTCAATGGACGCCCTGCCTCGACAGCTCTTTGGGGGAAGAGAGCTCCACTATCCTCAGTGAAGAAGTGCTTCCAGACATCACTGTTGAACGGCCTTGCTCTAATTTTAAGATTACGTCCCCTTGTTCTGAAACAGTTTCTCTCTATCTACCCTTTCAAATCCTTTCATCATTTTAAACACCTCAGTTATATCATCCCTTAATCCTCTCTACTTGAGGGAATAAAAGCTTAGTCGATGCAACCTGTCTTCATAATTTAACCTTTTAGCCCCAGTACTATTCTGGTGAAACCTTACATGGACAAGGACAATATAAATGATCCTCACCATTAGAGTGTTTGATAAATCACAAGTTTCCTGTGAATCTATCGCAATTAGTGAAAAAGTACAAAAAAAATTCCAGGGCTAATCTTTTAATTTAGATATCATCGAGAGAAGCCAGATAAGCACATAAGGGAGAAAGGAAATGGTTAGGCTCACAGAATGAGATGGAGAGAGGTTGGAGGAGGCTGGAGTGGAGCATAAACACCAGCACGGACTAGTGGGACCGAATGGCCTGTTTCTTTGCTGTACATTCTATGTAATTCAACATAAGCAGTGGACTGTGCAGCTCAGAGGACAGGAATCAGCCCCTCAGCCTCCCAGCTGAGGACCCAGATGATGTACATTTCTTACAAGCTCCATTGCTCAGGTGTTGTACGGTTCAAAGACAGGCACACGTTCGCAAGCCGTTACCATTAACTGGGCCACAAGCACATATGCTGTCCCGATCTGCTTCTGTGAATCCAGCCCATCTGTACATGGCCCAGATGGATTTTGCTGCATCATGGGAATCCTCAGAGCAAAAGAAGATGAAACAAAATCGCCACTGCGCAAGTTTGCAGTGCTTCGCTTGCTCTGGGAGTTCAAAGAGCAATGCTGGACAAACAAACCACTTAGATTAGAAAAAAATAATGCTAATAATAATCAAGAAGCTCATGTAGGAACAAATGGATTACCTGGACATAGAAGTCAGTGGAAGGGGAGGATCTGGATCTCTCATGCACATACTGTGGTTTTACAGGCTCCTGGAAACTCTGGTCCAGGATATTGTCTGCAGAATGGTACCTTCCGGAACTCCTGGCCTCCGAGAGCTTCCTCTGGTCTCTCCATGTCGCCTGGTATTCTGCGAAAGTGCCCAGCCGTTGTGGTTCTGCCTCGTTACCGCTGGGGCCTTGGTTGCCAGGGTACCCGGCAGGGATCAGTCGCTTGGGGAGGCCACTCAGGTGGGACACGACATTTCTTGGCGGCCAACTTCCACTTGGATCGGCTGCCCCACAGGAACCCGCCACCCCCATGTCCTCAAAGCCCAGCGAGGTGGCCCGGGCTCGGCCTGCGGCCTCAGAAAGGCAGTCCTTTGCTTCGGTGCAACTGGACATCCCATGCTGCCTCCACTGGGCCTCCCCGCAGGTGGGCCGGGGCTCCTGTTTGGGCGGTGGTCTGCTATAGGCCGGGGTGGAGTGGCCCGCCTTACTGCCAACCTCAAAGAACTGCCGCCTGTCGGCAAAGGAGCTTGGGGGCGCCCCACCTGGCTGAGGGGCCTGAGTGTCATCGGGCACACCCACCTCATTCATCTTGTCAGGCTCGGAGTAGGATCGCAGCTTCTGCTCCGCTGTCAGCCTCTTCCTGCCACCCACACGGGCCAAGTGGTGACCTGCGGCTTGAGTTGGTGCCCTGGGGTTGCCGGGCAATGACAAGGGAGACCCCTCCTTGGAAGCAAGGGGTAGGGCTGGCGCGGGGTAAGCTGGCGCTCGGCGTTCTGACGGCATGGGTTGGCGTGGGGCGACCAAAGGCCCCAGGTCTCTCCTCTTGAATGAGGTAGCCCTCAGGACCCGGGCCTGAGCCTCCTTCAAGTCGTCCTTATAGGAAGTGGAAAAGGAACCATCAGAAGAATAGGTGGGATTGGCTGGTGATTTATCCTGGCAACTGCCGGCAGCCACTTCCACCTCCAAGCTGCCTGTCAAGGCAGCGGCACTTTTGCTCTTCTGCAGCTGGGCTCGCTTCGTTTGAATCTCGTTGCGCAGGGCCGTGGCAAAACGGTCACTCCGCCGCTGCTGCTTGACCAGCAGATTGAGGTCGGGCGGTGGCTGGCCAGAACCATCAGCCCGCTTAGCCTGCAGATTCCTGCTTTCCTGCGCCAGGGAATGAAGCATTGGTGTCCTGTCAGGGCAGATCACACTGCCCTCCGTATCCAGCCAGCAGGACTCCGGGGCCTGGTAGCAACCTCCCTCGGTGTAACCGGGCTGCTGGTTGGACGGGTAGGCGCTGTGATCTGGCCCGAAAACCGGGCCCCCACTTGCCCTGCGACCCCCGCTTTCTTCCTCGTTGAGCTTCTGAGCCCCGTTTCCTGGGACGCAGCTCCTCACTCTGCCCCCTTCGACTCGGCAGAGCCCGTTGTTGTCAGGGGGCGAGGGTTGGTACCTGGGGGATGGGCTGCGGGCTGCGACATTACTGCTGGGAGCTAGGCCAGATGGGTAACCCGCCCCTTTATGGCCGTCCCAGGATTCTACCTTGGCCCACGATGGTCGCGTGGCCACTTGGATGGGCTGCCTGGAAGTGACACAGAAGTATCTGTTCTGGCTGGCGGTGTCTGGGCTTGGGGAGGTCGCCTGCCTCGGAGGAGCCGCGAGGGCTGATTTTGTCAGCCTGGCTTGTGTCTGATCGTAACGCTGAGAGTTCTCAACTGACAGCTCTTGTGGGCCATGATAAAAGGCCGAGCTTGGTGCTTTGAAGTCCCTATCACCGTGATAGAAGGTGCTTTCGTCACTGTACTGGCGCTGGTGACAGGAAGAGAAGGAGGGCGGCGCAAAGCGGATATCCGTGCTGGACAGGGAGTACTGAAGCTTGTTCGCATTAGGCTGCTTGCTATCATCCAACAAGGCCGGGGGAGGAACATCGTTCGCGTACGCAGGGTTGGGCTGGTTCATCCTCCTATTTTCACCCTCCGGCCTTTGCTCATGCTCAGTTGCCTCTGAGACCCAATCTCCTCGGAGTTGAGGCCTACTCGAAGCTGGGTGGCGAGAGGGCCCGCTCCCATCATTCAGGCCGCTGGCATGTGCCTTCTCGTGGACTTTGGTAGCGGCAAAGCTGTCGCTGCGGACAGGAGGGGCTGGGGGAGGGGAGGCCTTCCTGGAAATCCGGCTATCGGTGGAAATCCTCTTCTCTGGAACATGCCACACAGGCCCAAAGCTTGCTCTGCCGGAGCTGTAGTGCCTGGAGCCAGGCTGCTCATCTGGCCGTAAGCTGGCTCCATCGTCGTTCGCCAAGTGTCCCTGCTTCTCCTCTAGGGCACCCTGGTCGGTCGCACTCTGACCATGCCGCCCGTTGCCCGGCCTTCCGGCCTCCCAGTGGGTCATCCTGTTCAACATGTTCTCAGTGGAGGATGACTTGTCGCTCTTGGACGATGACAGGGTATAGTCCGGTGTGCTGGAACTGGTGGAGAATGAGCTGTAGGCCGAATCTCGCTTGTTGTGGTGGGCAATGTGGTCCATGCTGTTGCTGGACTTGGTGGGGGACAGCCTGCCATGCTGGTATATGGGCGGGGGTTGGTCAAGACTGTCCATGCTTCCCAGAGAGCTGAACTGGTCGGAAATACGATGCAGGTTGGTCTGGTCCCATGTGTCTGAGAGGTCATTTGACGAGGAACTGTGGAGGAAGCAAAATGGAAGATAGAGATTGAAGCACGGCTATAGCCACACTACGCACATAACAGACATAGAATCATACAGTACAGGAAGCCATTCGGCCCATGGTGTGTGTGCCGGCTCTTTGAAAGAGCTAACCAATTAGTCCCACTCCCTCACACTTTCCCCATAGCCCTGCAAATGTTTCCTTTTTAAGTATATATCCAATTTCCTTTTGCAAGTTCCTCTTGAATCTGTTTCCACCATCCTTTCAGGTGGCGTATTCCAGAGCAGAACAACTGGCTGCCTGAGAAGATTTCTCCTCGTCTCCTCTCTGGCTCTTTTGCCAATTATCTTGAATCTGTACCCTCCGGTTATTGACTCAGCAATCAGTGGAAACTGTTTCTCCTTATTTATCCTATCAAAACTCTTCATAATTTTGAACATGTCCAATGAATCTCCACTCAACCTTCTCCGTTCAAAACAGAACAATTCCAGCTTCTTCCCCACTCTCTCTACATAAGCGAAGTACCTCATTCCCAGTATGGTTTTGGTAACTATAGTCCACTGACTGCATTCTGAAAGTTTTGGGTGGTTGATCAAGACCAAAACCAGTTCCTGAAGCAGCCAATATCACTGTTGATAGCTGCACGTGAAGCGTGACCACTTGGGTGAGGTTAGGGTTGCCAACCCTCCAGGATTGCCCTGGAGTCTCCAGAAATGGAAAAGTCATCATCAGGACACTGCCACAAGTAAACATGCAGAAAAAAATAATCATGGGGCATTAAAAAAAAATTGTGTGTTTTATTCAATATAAAAATCTAGGAGATGTGGGGGGGGGGGGGGGTGGGGGAAGAGGCTGTTTGGGGGGGGTGGTTGGAGGTCATGTGATGGAACCTCCAGGACTACACCCAACCAGAGTTGGCAACCCTGAATAAAATAGCAGAGGGAAGCTGACAGTCAGGAACCTATATCCCAGATGTGGAAAAAAGCACTGACGCTAGTCACTCAATGAGTAAAGTGTTACT
This sequence comes from Heterodontus francisci, assembly GCF_036365525.1. NCBI lineage: Eukaryota > Metazoa > Chordata > Chondrichthyes > Heterodontiformes > Heterodontidae > Heterodontus > Heterodontus francisci. The sequence continues at coordinate 28,854,344 of NC_090380.1, read as the reverse complement.
GACAGTAAGCTGATGGATCACCACTTATGATTTATAACTATGGACTAACCATTCCCTTCAATTTCCTCCTCTAATCATTCTGATCTTATTGTGAGGCCTGCTTTAAAAAAAATCAACTGCAGTCGCAACAACTCCCATACTGCAAGGACAAACTTACTTTTCTTCCTATTGAAAAAAGGCAAACAACCTGAAGGATTTTGGACTTTTCAATGTGGTCTTTCAATACCAGAGACAGAGTCATTACGGCACAGAAGGAGGCCATTTGGTCCATCGAGTCCATGCTGGCTCCCTGTAGAGCAATCCAATCAGTCCCATCCTCTCGCGCTATCCCCCCTAGCCCTGCAAATTTATTTCCCTCTAGCTTTTAAGGAAGACTGAAAATGGACCAGAAACCCTGGATTTGTCAAACTTGACCAAAATCAGGAGGCATGCTGGGCAGCTTGACCAACCTCAAAAGGTATCACGGATATTCTTACTGCTTTGGACTGCTGAAGAGGGAACTAACTGCTATTGTGAGACTTTTTGTACCATCGGGGAGATAAAAGCAACGTTAGAGATAAGACAGAATGGACCTTGGGAAATTCTTGTCTCAGCACGATATAAAAACAGCAGTGATTTCCAGGCGACGGAACTGAAGATGTCAATGAAGAATTTAACCCTCCAGTTTCCCAAAGCAGAATAATTGGTCATTCTGAGTTTCGAGTTCAGGTTGTAAGCATCTTGAAGTGCAAAACTGTTGCATGGTAATATCAATAAAACCAATTACTTATAAAGGTTTTACAGCCTCGGCTGATTCTTATCGCTCATTCCCAAAACAGCAAAGACAGTTTTAACAACCCTGCAAAGCAAAAGTATACAGAGCCAGAGGCCAAACTCTCACCGCATAATGAAAAGGCAATAACGCAGTAAGTACTACTTCCTACCGGTCAGTTATCAGAGGCAAGATTAAACCAATCCAAAACTCCTAGAAGCTAAGACAGTGAGACTTGCAATGTAGAATAAGTTGAAGAAAACCAGCAGAAACTTATTCAGGGTTGATCCAGGCAGAGATGGCTGGGATCAGGGCAGCACATCATGGAATTTACACGAGGAAAACCGGGCTGAGTACAATACCACAATGGAAACTACCTTCACAACCAAATAAAATACATTATGTGGAAGGAGCAAATATTTGATAGAGATATTTAAAATGATGGAGGGATGGGACACAGTGGATAGAAGCAGACTGCTTCCAGTGCTTTTGGATGGTCCAGATTGCAGAATAAAGGAACTTTGATACACGGTTAAATGTAACAGAATTAGGGCAGAGAGCAGGAGAAAATGTTTTACACAAAACATTGTCGTGAGGCTGTGAACTGATTTAATGACTGAAGCAGAGCCCATATTAAGAATCCGTTGGAAAAGCAGTTAAAGCTTAAGGGGATATAGAGATATGGGAACAGGGAGGGCAGACAGGAGATTAGGATACGGTTTGGGTGGAGGGTAAACACCAACATAGACTGGTGGGGCTGAATGTCCTGTGTGTTGTACTTTCTACATTACATGATTGTCAGGAGTCGGGATGAATCATATTTTATTTGATGCTCTTTACATTTATTATTTGGGAAGAAACAGTCTTTAATGTGATTTTCAGGGACCAGAAATATTTGGTACAGACAGGTGGACATCACATTGGCAGCAGTTTACGAGCAGAGGAAAATGGGTTAAAGGTGGGGAGGAGGGATACCACATACAATGGGAGATGGGATGGGGGGGGCGGGGAGGAGATGCAAAGATGCTTTCAGCATCCAGCACGACCAAATCCAACATAAATTTAGTGCGAGGTAACACAAAGTGAAAACATAGATTTCTCCACTTTAGCCATCTTTCTATAACTGCTCCTTCCAGAAAACTGGAAGGCAACAACTTGCCACAAGGACCACAGGAGCAGGAGGAGGCCTTTTAACCCCTCGAGCCTGTTCCAACAGTCATGAGGTTGTGGCTCGACCTCAACTCCATTTACCCACAATTTCTCCACATCCTTTGGTATGGGAGTCAATTAAATCGTAAATTCTGGAACACAGTGGGATTTCCTCATGCAGGAGTGATTTGTACACCTCTGATGGACTTCACCTCCTGTGGTATTCTGACCACTAGTACAACCTAGACTAAGGAAGATCATTTTAGGTCATCAACTTTGGTGATGTAAGTAGGTACCATCCCTCCTCCAGGTGGTTGATACACTGGGAACTAAAGACCAAACACTTTCTCCCTGAAATCTTGCCTATAATGCCTTTAACATAAGGAGAGCCAGCCTGGTGCATAGTTTCCCACACAACAATAACCCAATGATATTCAGCCCCAGTGGCTATTTTCCATGATCCTGGATAGTGGCAGGCTATACAACTGTAGGTGGCCTCATCACAATTAATCCCAATCCAATCTTCTATTGACATCCACAGACAGATCAGAAGCACAAACCAAGGCCGATATTTGCTCTCCTTAGCCAGGAATCACTGAGGCACACTTAGTCCCCACCCTGGTGAGATTAGATAATTCAGCACAGACCCAGTGACTGAAGCTTGGACTTCAATGGGTTTTCTACATCAACAACAATACTTGCATTTAATAAAGCCTTTAACTACAGTAAGCATCATAGATATCTCAGAAAGGTGAAAACACACAACAAACAGTAGTGAGGTTACGAAAGGGGTGATTTTGAGGAGGCTTCAGAAGGTGGGAGAAGAAACAAGCATTTGGAAAGGGTGCAGAGGAGGGTCACAAGATTGATTCCCAGTTTAAAACACTTAAACTACCCAGATAGGTTCCACCTGCTAGATCTCAACACTTTACACAAGTAGCACTTGGGGTGATTTGCTCAATGTTCATAAAAATAATGAAGGGACTAGATTGTATTTATGTGGACCAAGCAGGAGAATTTCCCAAAGAATTGAGAACCTGTGGAACAGGCCGTTGGCTCGTGTGGTGGATGCTGATTTGCTGAATTCTGTCAAGTGAGAGCTGGACCTGTCTCTGGCTGGAGTAGAAATCATCTGGTGTAAAAGGTAGGCATCCTGGAATCTAAGTTAGCTGCTATGTGGTCTACAGGACTAGCTTGGAACTCCTAAAAGGCTCGGAGAGGAATTCCAGATGCCAGGGCAGGTGATGGCTGCACCAATGAAGGATGAGTGAAGGGGGACGGAGAGATAAGAGGGACAGATTTGGAAGAGTGCTGGCGGAGGATGCAAAAGTAAAGACTGGCAAGGCCATGGACAGGTTTATAGTCAAGGATTTTGAATTCAATGCGGGGAGGGTTATTTTGACTATTGGCCAGTGTGTAAAATGGGTGATGTCAGATTGCCTGCCCCTCCTACATGTCTTCTGCTCTACATTTCCATTGATTTTCTTCACCAATTAAACAAAAACAAACTCATCCCAAAGATCAATGTGCAAAGTATCCCCTCAGCACCACCACCCCCCCACCCCCGAGTTTAAAAGCGAGGTTGCAGGCCCAATAGCAGAAAAGAAATATGGTGGAGTGCGGCACTCACGTGGTGTGATACCTCGAGTGCCACGATGAACACACACCGCTGGACGATAGCTGCATTATGGAAGGTTCCGGCTGGCTGTCTGAGAACTTTGTTGAATGCCAAGAGTGGGGCCTATTCCCTGGCTCATTATGCCTGAAAGAAACAGAGGGGGAGGCAAGAAACATTGTAAGTGCATCAGATGGCGAATTAACCCAGGGGTTTATTTTTACTACAATCTCATGCCAGTCAAGCAGGCCTCTCCCAAAGCAAAGCCTACAGGAAGGACAACAAGGGAGCACACAGAGCATTTTCAAAATGCTGCCAGTGCTTGTTTTAATTCAGGAGACTAGCTCCAGCACAAACTCTTCAAAGCTTTCGACGCCAGAACAGAACTAAAACTCATGTTACACTCCATAAAATGCAAGTGAAGTCTACCTCAAGTTAGACAGATCAGTAACTCCTTCAGTAAAATCACTTGCTGCTTTAAAAAAGAATGTAGTGAAAGTGCCTGTAAGTCACATTAGCTTCAGGTATCAATTTTCAGTTGACATTTTTAAAACCAGCAAGGAATAGTTATTGAGAACAGAGCTCAAGATTGCCCACCTGGAGCGGCCTAAATTCACTGGGTGCTTTTGATTGACAAGAGTAATGAGCAATAGGTGCATTTCATTGCAAATGACATGTCATTAATAGCAAAATGGAAAAGGGACAAAATGCTTTACACTGCACAGAAATATCCCAAGGTCGATGAGTCAATTCCCATTTTCTCTCAGATTAGCCCTTTCATTTGGTGACATTCACTGCCAAACGCTCAGGTTTACTTGTTCAACAAAGAAGCTTACGTTCAAATGGAATTTCAGACTCTTTTCTTTTGATTACTACGGCGATGGAGTTACCAGTCACTCTCTTAGCACCTGTACTCAAAAGCCTTCTAATCAAACCAGGAGAATTTTCACACCAACGGCAACATTCAAAAAGCACTTGTCCATTCAAGCAAATGGGGTTTGAAATCAGTCTGTAAAAGTGAAAAGGGAGGAGCCAGACTATTCTCCAGCCTCTTTGATCCAGACCATCAAACAAGTCTGAATGAATAGGCAAAAAAAAGCCTTCCAAAAGATGAAGGGTGCTAATGTTCCTGAAGATTGTAAGGCTCCATTCATGGACTGTGTGCTTTTGACCCCCGGTGACCTTCACCTGAGTCTGACTATATCCTGGCCACCTAACCTCAGTGAGAACCTGCAATCTCTTACCCGGAAAGGAAAAATACTCACGCTTCACAACACAAAGTGTATCTACAGCAAGTTTTTGGACGGTTCATATTCTATATAGGAACATTGGAACTGGAGTAGATCATTCAACCCCTCGAACCTGCTACAGGAACATTGGAACAGGAGGAGGTCATTCAGCCTCTCCGACCTGTTACAGGTACATCAGAGCAGGAGCAGGTCATTCAGCCCCTTGAACCTATTCTGCCGCCATTCATTTAGATCATGACTGATCTGTATCTTAACTGCATTTACCTGCCTTAGTTCCATACCTCTTAGTAATCTTGTCTAACCAAAATCTATCAATTTCAGTTTCGGAATTGTCAGTTGACCTAGCCACAACAGCTTTTTTTTTTTAAGAAGTGGGGTGGGTGTGCAGAGGCAGAGTTCCCAATTTCCACTCCCCTTTATATGAAGAATGCTTCTCGACATCGCCCTGAATGGCCTAGTGCTAATTTTAAGGGTTATGACCCCTTGTTCTGGATTCACCTACCAATGGAAATAGTTTCTCTCTATTTACCTTATCGAACCCCTTCATCATAGCTCTAGATTTGATCATCCCTTAAACTTCTCTATCCAAGGAAATACAAACCTAGCCTGTGCAACCAGTCCTCATAATTTAACCCTTTTAGCCCTGGTATCATTCTTATATGCCTGCAGCGAGCTGGTACATATTGTTTAATAAAATAATATGGCTGCTAATAGCAAAGTATGATGAGAAAAGTGTGACAGGGAAATTGTAACAAGTGTGTGCTACACGCAAAACCTTTAGTGTATTATGAGCAAACCAGCTCTGGTGTTGCTCGTATCATAGAAATGTAATTTACAGCATGGAAGGAGGCCATTCAGCCCACTGTGCCCATGCCGGCTGACAAGAAGCCATCCAGCCGAATCTCATTTCCAGCTCTTGGTAGCCTTGTAGGTTACAGCACTTCTAGTGCATATTCAAGTACTTTTGAAATATTATGAGGTTTCTGCCTCTACCACCCTTTCAGGCTGTGAGTTCCAGATCCCACCACCCTCTGAGTGAAAACATTTCCCCTTGAATCCCTTCTAAACCTCCTACCTCTTATCCTAAATCTATGCCCCCTGATTATGGACCCCTCAACCAAGGGGACTAGGTCTTTCCTCTCCAGTCTAACTAGACTCCTCATCATTTTATACATTTCAATGGGGTCTCCTCTCAGCCTCCTCTGATCCAAAGAAGGCAACCTTAGCTTTCCTCATAACTAAAATTTTCCAGTCCAGGCAACATCCTTGTAAACCCCCTCTGCATCCCCTCTAGGGCAAGCACATCTTTCCTATAGTGCAGTGACCAGAACTGCATGCAATACTCCAGCTATGGCCTAACTAGTGCTTTTTTACAGTTTCAGCATAACCTCCCAGATCTTGTATTCTATGCCTCAGCTAATAAAGGCAAGTATCCTGTATGCTTTCTTGACCACCTTATCTACCTGTCCAGCCACCTTCAGGGATCTGTGGACATGTGCTCCAAGGTCCCATTGTTCCTCTACACTTCTCATTTATTGTGTATTCCCTTGCCTTGTTAGCCTTCCCCAAATGCATTACCTCACACTTCTCTGGATTGAACTCCATTTGCCACTGTTACAGCCACCTGACCAGTCCATTGATATCTTCCTGCAATCTTCAGCTTTCTTCTTCATTATCAACCACACGGCCAACTTTTGTATCATCTGCAAACTTCTTAATCATACCCCCAACATTCAAGTCCAAATCATTGACGTATATCACAAAAAACAAGGTCCTAGTACTGAGCCCTGCGGAACCCTACTGTAAATACCCTTCCAGTCATAAAAACACCCTTCGACCATTACACTTTGCTTTCTGCCTCTGAGCCAACTTTGGATCCAAATCATCAGTTTGCCTTGGATCCCAAGGGCTTTTACCTTAGTGACCATTCTGCCATGTGGGACCTTATCAAAAGCCTTGCTACAATCTATATAGACTACATAAAATGCACTTCCCTCATAGACACTCCTTGTTACCTCCTGAAAAAATTCAATCCCTTCACAAATCTGAGTTGACTGTCTTTGACTAATCCTCGTCTTTCTAAACGAAGATTTATCCTGTCCCTCAGAATACTTTCCAATAATTTTCCCAACACCGAGGTAAAGCTGACTGCCCTGCAATTACTCGGCTTATCCCTTTCTCCCTTTTTAAACAATGGTACAACATTAGCTGTTCTCCAGTCCTCTGGCACCACACCTGTAGCCAGAGAGGATTGGAAAATGATAATTGTGATACTTGATGAGTGGACACTGTGAAACACTGCGGGTTCCAGATAAAAATGAAATGCGGAATGTTGAGGGGCACAAATGTAGTTATAGGATATTCAAAATCAATCACAGAAAGCTCAAAAGTTGACTCTGTAAGATGAGAGCCTGCAGGGATTTCGAAGGGAAATGCCTCAACAGGTTGGGAGAGACACAGCAGCATCAGTTCTAAAACCAAGGTGCTGGGAGATGCCACAGCGCAACCTGTTGGATGGAGGTCTGAGTCATAGCAGCTCATTATGGACAGAGTTGAATAGGGAGTTCCCATTACAGAGATGGATCTGAAATGTTGGCACAAAAGTTTTGTTCAAAAATTGTGACGACAGGAAATGCATGCAAAAGGTCAATTTTCATGCTTCCAATGACTGAGAACTCTGGTAGATAAATAAAAGAGCTACCAAGTACCAGCACATTTAGGGATTTTAACTGCATCTTAAGATAGCGGAATATAGAACATAGAACATTACAGCGCAGTACAGGCCCTTCAGCCCTCGATGTTGCGCCGACCTGTGAAACCATCTGACCTACACTATTCCATTTTCATCCATATGTCTATCCAATGACCACTTAAATGCCCTTAAAGTTGGCGAGTCTACTACTGTTGCAGGCAGGGCGTTCCACGCCCCTACTACTCTCTGTGTTTAGAAACTACCTCTGACATCTGTCCTATATCTATCACCCCTCAACTTAAAGCTATGTCCCCTCGTGTTTGCCATCACCATCTGAGGAAAAAGGCTCTCACTATCCACCCTGTCCAACCCTCTGATTATCTTATATGTCTCTATTAAGTCACCTCTTCTCCTCCTTCTCTCTAACGAAAACAACCTCAAGTCCCTCAGCCTTTCCTCGTAAGACCTTCCCTCCATACCAGGCAACATCCTAGCAAATCTCCTCTGCACCTTTTCCAAAGCTTCCACATCCTTCCTATAATGCGGTGACCAGAACTGCACGCAATAGTCCAGGTGCGGCCGCACCAGAGTTCTGTACAGCTGCAGCATGACCTCGTGGCTCCTAAACTCGATCCCCCTACTAATAAAAGCTAACACACCATATGCCTTCTTAACAGCTCTATTAACCTGGGTGGCAACTTTCAGGGATTGATGTACCTGGACACCAAGATCTCTCAGCTCATCTACACTACCAAGAATCTTCCCATTAGCCCAGTATTCTGCAATCCTGTTACTCCTTCCGAAGTGAATCACCTCACACTTTTCCGCATTAAATTCCATTTGCCATCTCTCAGCCCAGCTCTGCAGCCTATCTATGTCCTACAACATCTATGCATGGATCTGTCATTGGCTTTTTAATAATAAATGAATAAACTAAATTAATCAATCTCTCGTTTTGGCAGCTGTGGAGTCCTCTCTTTGAGTCTTATGAGCCTCACAATTTACTGACTCCTCTCCCTCTTGGAGTCCGATGGATCATAGCCGAGTTTAGGATTGTAAGTGAGGACGTGGGACCCTTTCCCCAGAGAGCAGCATCACCTCAACCTCCTGAAACCAATGCTGCAATGTTAAATACATTTAGAGATTCGAGGATATAACTTCTAAAGTTTGCTTACTGTTTACCTTGCTTGGATCTAATTCCTGTGTGTACTATTCTTACACAGGGTTTAATCCACTTTAATATACACAGGTTAGCTCTCAAGTCTGATGCGTACGGCAGCCTCATGGTTCTGGTACTGAACTAACAATGCACAGGTCACGAGTTCAAATCCCACCAGGGCTGGTCAAGAAATGGAATGAATTAAATCCAGTGATTTAATCTGATTAGTGTAGCATGCTTGGGAGTAATAGATGACTTTGGGCATATGGTTTCCAAAGCTCACCATCAGTGCAGGCTTTCCTTGCCTCATGTCTGGGTCTGTTGAAGATTAATTGATAAAGATTGATTGTTATGATGAATCAACAACTCCATTATTGCTGTATTATGTGACTACCAGGATGGTAGAAGGTGAGCTCGATGGCTCTTGGTCTTTTCTCATCTAGCAATTCCTATGTTCCTGTTCAGAGCCGACAACACTTACACTTACCGTGAAAGCGACTGAATTGCCATTAAAAACCCAACTCTAGTCCTTCAGCAAAGGGAAACCTGGTCTGGCCTGCATCGTTGATTATTAACGGCCTCAGGGCAACACATTGCTCTAGCCATAGTCCCAAAGGACCATAGGTATCTCTCCACATTAGACAGAGACAGTTGGTGATGTACAGCTTGCGGGTCACCACTCGTCAAGCGTGGGGCAAGGCAAAGAGGCAGGCGTCCATGAACTACCACAGCCGGTACGGGGATTGAACCCACACTGTTGGCGTCTTTCTACATTACACCCTAGCTGTCTAGCCAACTGAGCTAACCGACCCCTACACCCCCCCCCAAAAATGATACATTAAAGGCAATTGCTTGGGACATTAAACTGTTGGAGACAAACCACTCAAGGCAATCACTTGAACAATGGGACCCTGGTTGAGAGAAGGAATTCTTAGACATGAACTGATTAAGTTGTAAGAAGAAATACACACTGGGTGACGGTCATGTGACATCGGTGTGTTTAAGCTGGGTTTTTTCTCTCTGCAGACCAGACAAGCAACTAACTAAGGATGAACAATAAAAGCCGCCTTGCCAAAGCTGCCTACATTTCATGAACAAATATTTTAATAAAGTGCACACAGGAATGTATTCCTGCATGATGATTGAAAATTCTACCCTTTACTGACAAACCCAATTCCCTTTTATTTTCCCTCAATGGGCCATTCTCAGATCTATGCCTGTAATTTAGTTTGCTTCATGTAATGGTAGAAGGGAAACAAAACTGTATAGCTACTGACGACAGTCACAATCACGTACACTTCACGCACTCACATCAGAACAGGACAGATGCCAACATGGATTTTTAAACAAAAATGGAGGAGTAATGTAGAGATAGTCAAAGACTGGAGTTCCAGTCCACCATTGGTCAGATGGTTGGTGAGGAGGGTGCAGGAGGGAAAGTGGTGGAGGAGTAATGGGTAAGCGTGCTGTTACCTCATGGAATTTCTCAAGATCTTCATCAGAAAGCTCCTCGCCACATCAGCCTCTGTCTCAGGAGGAATTATCTGCTCTACAACATCCACCATTTTCCCCTTCCTGAGTAAGCCAAACAACGAGAGGAAGAAATTCAGCTGAGCAAAGGTCTAGAGACAGGATGTATTGGAAAGTGCACACAGTTCCAGCTCAAAGACTAGGCCGTGAAATTGTTCAACAAAGGCAAAGAGTTCTAGGTCGGACACGATCTTAATACTGTTCTGAATGCTGATTGGCAAGGAAATCCTACCAACCAACATAATCACACACTCCAGGCAAGCATACAGCACTCCTTATTCTGTATTACAGGGTCCATTCCTCACTGGCAGATACATCACCTCATTGCTACAGATAGAATGACACTGGCACTCGGCCCCCATTTTCCAATGTTCAATTTCTCCGATGGATCATAGCCGAGGTTAGGATTGTAAGTGAGGGCGTGGGACCCTTTCGCCAGAGAGCAGCATCACCTCAACCTCCTGAAGCCAATGCAGCAATGTTAAATACATTTAGAGATTCGAGGATATAACTTCTAAAGTTTCCTTATTAATGTTTACCTTGCTTGGATCTAATTCCTATGTGTACTATTCTTACACAGGTTAGCTCTCAAGTCTGATGTGCACAGCAGCCTCATGGTTCTGGTACTGAACTAACAATGCACAGGTCACGAGTTTTCGGAAGCAGGGTATTTTGATGAGTTAGCGCCTGATCATTCTCAAATATTCTCAGCCAATCGCATCACGTTTCCATTCCCCAAAGTTCTCCCGTTTTTTTATCCCGACGCAGTTTAAAGTTAAGCGGCCCAAGGGTGTTGTGGGAAAAGGCACTGAAAGGACATCCTCCTGGGTGCCTCTCCCAACTATGTTTGTTTCCTGAAACATCCAGGCAAGGTCATCTGAATTTTTATTTTTTTGAAGCATTTTACCTTTTTTGGGGGGAACACATACACCATCTTGTCAGCCGTGACCCGGTTGGTAGCACTCTAACCTCCAAGTCAAAAGGTTGTGACTTCAAGTTCCATTCCAGAGATTTGAGCATGACATCCAGGGCAGCACTTCAGTGCAGTATTGAGGGAGTGCTGAACTGTCGGGGTGTTATACTTTAAATGAGATGCTAAACAGAGGACCTGCCTGCCCTCAAAGGTGGATGGAAAAGATCCCATGGCAATAACTGAAGAAAAGCAAGAAAGCTCTCCCTGATGTCCTGGCCAATATTTATCGCTCAACCAAACCTAAAGCAGATTACCTGGTCATTATCACATCGCTATTTGCGGAACTTTGCTTTGCACAATTTTGGCTGCCACATTTCCTACAAAGCAACAGTGTCTACGCTTCATAAAGTACTTCATTGGCTGCAAAGCCCTTTGGCATGCCCTATGGATGTGCAAGGTGTTATATAAATGCAAGCTCTTCTGTGCCTCCAAATTATACCACTGCCTTTGCCCATCAAAGATGGGTAATCAGCTGTGCCAGAGTAGCCTTACAGAGAATTGCCTTCTGGTTTTCCCTCCATTTTGCAGGGGGGGGAGGCGGGGAGGGGTGCGGGGGCCTCAGCTCAACACTGTTATACAATAACACAGCAGAGACGACGAACTGACAAACTCAATGGCTGTGGACTGAAGCATGTCAACAATAGTGTGTTTGTACATAACATGTTTACTGTATAAAATGTCCCAAGAGGCATAGTCAAATAATTGAACAGCAACCCAAAGGAAGAGATATTAGGAAAGGTTAGGGGTGAGTTTTAAGCAGGGTCTTAAAGGAAGGGAGGGAGGTGGAGAAGGGGCAGGGTTTAGGGAGGGAATTCCAGAGCGTGCGCCGAGTGGGTTGAAGGCACGTAAAAGCTTTGCCATGTGCTGGTGTGTTCTACAATCCAGGATTTGACTAACCCTGGAGTACCGGCTTATATATGCTTAAAAAGAATGGTGACTTTAACTGATAGGATGGTTCTTCACACAAAGGGTAGTAGAAATCTGGAATCCTCTCTCCCAAAAAGCTGTGGAGGCTGGGTCAATTGAAAATTTCAAAACTAAGATTGATAGATTTTTGTTAGAATCATAGATTGGTTACAGCACAGAAGGAGGCCGTTCAACCCTTCATGTCCATGCTGGCTATTAAGGGTTACGGAGCCAAGGTGAGCAAATGGAGTTAAGATACAGATCAGCCATGATCTGACTGAATGGCAGAGCAGGTACAAAGGGGCTGAATGGTCTCTTCCTGTTCCTATGACACTTCACTTTCAAGTATCTCTTTCCAGATCAACAGTACCCAAGAACTGACTGGCTAGAACGATTTAGCCTCACTTCTGAAAATGAACACTGCATGTTTTTCCTTCTTCCTTTGCCTGGTGTAATACTTACGAGAGTAATATTGTTTCAGAAGGCAGGAACAGGTAAAAGGGATACAAGTTTTCGAATGAGAAATGGGGACCTGGCTCAAATTGGCAGAACTTTTGACTCCTGTGTGTAGGTAGAACAACTGGGACTGGATTGGAAGTACCTCAAATACCTCAGCCCATTTACCTCCCCAATGACACTGAAAGTTTTGTCCAACAAAATGGATTCCAGCTTCACCGATAAAATGGAAGAGCCACTCAAGTAAACTTTGATTTGCCAGAACTGTACATTTATCCCAATTTAGGTCTTTCATAATATCTTTGGTCTGACGCCTTGCGGGAACAGCGCTGTAAAGCTCTGGTGGGCGGAGCAGGCTGAAGTAACAACTGGCCAATACCTCTGACAATGTGCTGCAATCCTCTTAGTGCGAAAGAATATCAGCAGATGACAACATAAATCCAGCCTCGCCTCCTCTTAGCCTATCCTCAGCCTTAGGCCCGCTGGCAGTCTGATATGGCTCGTTCTAAATCCTATTTCCTGCGATGTTTCAGGTGCAGATCAGCCTGTCCTGCCAGGCTGTGTTCCATCCTCCCTTCCCCACCCTTTCCTTTGAACCCAAACGGCTCAGCTTGTTTAAAACCATCCCCGACGCTTGCGGGGATTTTTTCACAGGCAAACCATTTGACAGGTTCGATTTGATTATTAAAATACCTTCAGGAAAAGCTGCAAATGGGCTGAGCAACTTGGTTTCAAATGAAGCGATTTATCGGGGAGGAGAAAAGAAACAAAGGGCTGACATTGATCATGTCCGGATAGGGGGAGATGAAATAAGGTAGAATGAGGCTCGTGTGAAACATGGATCTGTTGGGTCAAACGGCCTGTTTCTGTACTGTAAAATGCTATGTCATGGTCCATCAGGCCAACTATTGAGTTGGATACATCATTCACCATCTGTGTCCCTCAATTGATTTTCTCGGCAATCATGCTTGCCTAACTCCCTCTGAAAATGAATCACATTGTCTCGCCTGCCTGCCTGGCAGAACTTCCCTGGGCCGCCTACGGGACTTTTTCCAACTCGACCACAGAGCCTAGATTTCAGAATCCACCATCCATCCTAGCTCAGGCTTGGAGCAGTGATGGTCCAATCCTGTGGCAATGTTGCTGCCCTCAGTGCACAGTAACTGTGGAGAAGGTGTTTAAAAGGGGCTGAATGGAAGCAATGTACTGATAACATGCCCTTTGAAACTCAAACAGAGAGCATAGGAACTTGGCAAGGCCATGTATTCCCTCGGGCCTGCTCCACCATTCAACTAGATCATGACTGATCTGTACCTCAACTCCATTTAACCACTGTTGCTCCATTTCCCCTGCTACCCCTACCCAATAAAGATCTAGCAATTTCAGTCTTGTAAGTGCCAATTGTCCCAACAGCCTGGTATTTTGTCCTGCCATCTGATCTTTATAAGCTTCTGAAGGCAGCTCTAGTATAAGTGGTTGAGTTTCTTGGCATGACCCTGGTACATAGCCCAAATCCCACATGCAGTAGAGCAGAGTGGACAGGACTATTGCTCTACAGACTTACAGTTTGGTAGGCAGACTTACTCCTCTTTATTCCCTGACAGATATTCAAAGTCTGCTGAAGGCTACACTTGCTTTGGCAATTCTGGCATGTGTCTCGTCATCGATATGGACAGCTGGAGAGGGTGTACTGCCGAAATAGGAGAGCTTATCTGCTGCTGACTGGTTCTGGTTATGGATTGAAACCTTGGGCTTGAGATAGGGCTTTCCTGGAGCAGGTTGGTACATTACTTCAGTTTTCTTTATGCTGATCATAGGGCTGAAGTAGTCACATGCATTTCAGAACAAGTCCATGCTACATTACATATCCTGCTCTGAACTGGCAACTAGTGCACAGTAATCGACAAACAGGAAATCACAAAGTATGTCGTTAGAGATGTTGGGTTTTTCCGAGTCATCTCCAATTGAGCAGCATCCCGTCCATGCGATATCTGATTTCAACGCCAGGATCACCATCATGCAAGGCATTAGACAGAATGGTGGAGAAAAACATGCTGAAGGGAGTTGGTGCTAGCACACAGGCCTGCTTAACTCCTTTAGTGATGGGAATAGGTCATAAGACTCACCATCATCCAGCACACACATAAGCATCTGTCAGGGAATTGTCGAGCCATTCTGATGAATTTCCAGGTAGCCAAATTTCTCTAGGACCTTCCAAATGCCCTCATGACTGACTGTGTCGAAGGTCTTGGTCAGGTCAACAAACATGTTATGTTCTTGGCATTTTTGTCTAACTGCAAACACCATTTGGTGTACAACTCCTGCCAATGGGTCTGTTAGTCCACCAATCCTGATCTCATTAGGCAAGCCCAATACATTCACATTGACTCTCATCTGGAAGGCATGGGGATCATCTCCTACACAGTGGATGTGACAAGGACAAAACAGCGCTCTTTTGTATCAGATGGATAGAGGTTCCTTTAACTCAGACACAAGCCCTAAAAAATGATCTAACCAGAATCCTGTCCTGAGTTTAAGTTGAACTACCTGTTGCATGCTTTGTTAGTTATTATGTTGCTGCTTTGGACTATTCTTTGCATCGACTACTTCCGAGTCTTTGGACTCATACAGATCTATGGGCATTTAATGACTATTTCCTTCTCCTGCTGCTACACTCTCTTTAAGGGAGTGCTGTTTCTCAATCCCTGTAGGTAGCTGGGGATATTCTGATGTAGGCCTTAGGCTGGCTGGAGACGTAGACCCTGCCAGGAATAGGATCACGGCTATGAATGATTCCATCAACTCTTGGGTGACCTTGTTCACGGAGATGATCAGTGAAGCAACACGTTGCCCGATTTGCAGCCAGTTCCTTGAACCCCCGCTATCTCTCGCTGAAGTCTGAGGATGTCTTAGAGGGGTCGTGCCCCCTATGAAGATGGTGCAAATATCAAAGAAGGATATTAGACTGGGGCAGGCAATTCAATGTCAGGCCCCTGTAGAGAGAATTTGTTGGGTTGTAACTTGGGAGACCTCTCGACATTCTCCACTGTTGTCTCAGCATTTAGTGATGAGATGCCTGAACAAGAAAAGCAAAAAATCTCGAACTAATGCAATGAACTATAGGAATTATAAAATTAGATAGCACAAGAGGCAGCCATCCAGGTTCGTTGAAAGAGCTCTTCAATTAGTCTCACTCCCCTGCACGTTCCCAGAGCCCTGCAATTTTTTTTCCCTTCAAGTATTTATCCAATTCCTTTTGAAAGTTACTATTGAATCTGCTTGCATCACACTCTCAGGCAGTGCATTGCAGATCACAACAACTTGCTGCGTAAAAGAAAATCTCTTCATCCCCCCCTCTGGTTCTTTCGTCAAATATGATCCATGACCTCAGATAGATTCCCCCCATTTTCTCTGTCCAAAAAACATTCTTCAGTTGGTACAATGGCCCAGGGTGTCATACAAGGACACAAGAAATAGGAACAGGAGTAGACCGTATGGCCCATTGAGCCTGCTCCGCCGTTCAATACAATCATGGCTGATCTTGGGCTTCAACTCCACTTTCCTGACCGCTCGCCATATCCCTTGATTCCTTGAGACACCAAAAATCTATCTATCTATCTCAGCCTTAAATGTATTCAGCTATGGAGCATCCACAACCCTCTTGAGTAACGAATTCCAAAGATTCACAGCCATTTGAGTGAAGTAATTTCTCCTCATCTCAGTCCTAAATGATTGGCCCCTTATCCTGAGACTTTGCCTCCGTGTTTTCGATTCCCTGACCAGCAGAAACAATCTCTCAGTGTCTACCTTATCCAGGTCCTTCAGAATCTTGTATGTTTCAATGAGACCGCCTCTCATTCTTCTGAACTTGAGAACATAGGCCCAATTTACTCAGCCTCTCATCATAGGGCAACCCTCTCATCCCAGGACTAATCTGGCACACATTCACTATACTGCCGCCAAAGCTAGTATATCCTTCCTTAAATATGGAGACCAAAATTACACACAGTACTCCAGATATGGTCTCATCAAAGCCCTGTCCAACTGTAGCAAGGTTTCTTTATTCCTGTACACCAACCCCCTTGCAACGAAGGCCAACATGTTATTTGCCTTCCTGATTGTTCACTGTACTTGCAGGCTAACTTTCTGTATTTCTTGTACGAGCACACCCAAGTCTCTCTGACCATCAACAACTAAAGTTTCACACCTTTCCACAAAAACTCTGCTTTTCTATTCGTACAAAGTGAATAACTTCACTTTCCCACATTATACTCCATCTGCTACCTTGTTGCCCACATGTCTACATCTCTTTGCAACTTCTCTGTGTCCTCCCCACGACTTACCTTTCTGTCTCTTCATCCAAGTCATTAATATAGATTGTACATAGCTGAGGCCCCACCAATGGTCTTTGTGGCACTCCACTAGTCACAGCCTGCCAACTTGAAAGTGTCCCATTTATTTCCACTCTTTGCTTCCTGTCCATTAACCAATCCTCTATTCGTGCTAATATATTAACCCATGAGCCCTTATCTTGTCTATTAACCTTTTGTGTGGCACCTTATCAAATGCCTTTTGGAAATCCAGGTATACGACATCGACTGGTTCCCCTTTATCTACCCTAATAGTTACCTCCTCAAAAAACTCTAAAAAAAAAACATTTGTCAAGCAGGATTTCCCTTCAGTAAAACTCTCCATTCTTGAAAAACAGTATTACGTTTGCCAACTTCCAATCTGATGGGACCATTCTTGAATCTAAGGAATTTTGGAAAATCATAGCTAGCGCATCCACTATCTCTGCAGCTATCTCTTTTAGAACCCTAGGATGTAGGCCATCAGGTCCTGAGGATGTCAGATTTTTAGTCCCTTACGTTTCTCCAATACTTTTCTCTGCTGATATTAATTACCTCAATATCCTCACTCTTTTTAGCCCATAGGTACCCTCTATTTCAAGTATGCAACTTATGTCTTCCACTGTGAAGACAGTCACAAAATATTTGTTCAATGCCTCTGCCATTTCTTCATTCCCCATGATAATTTCTCCTGTCTCTGCTTCTCAGGGACCAATGTTTACCTTAGCTACTTTCTTTCTTTTTATATACTTATAAAAGCTCTTACAACCAGTTTTTATTTTTCTGGCTAGTTAACTCTCGCATTCTATTTATTCCTTTTTAATTAACTTTTTATTGGCCCTTTTGCTGGTTTCTAAAACACTCCCAATGCTCAGACTTGTAACTGTTCTTTGCCACATTATAAGCCTCTTCTTTTAATCTAAAATTATCCTTAGCTTCCTCAGTGATCCATGGGTCTCTCGCTGCGTTTTTGTTTTTCAATTGAATATATTTTTGTCAAACATTTTGAATTGTTTCTTTAAATGTTTCCCACTGTTTATTTACTGCTATACCTTTTAGCCTATTTACCCAATCAACCTTAGCCATTCTCCCCTCATACCTATGCAATTTGCTGTAAGTTTAAGATTCTTGCTTGTGATTGGAGTATATTACTTTCAAACACAACATGGAATTCAATTGTATGATGATCACTATTTCCCAGCTGTTCTTTTTCTATGAGATTACTAATTAAGCCTGCCTCATTGCACAATACTAGACCTAAAATAGCTTCATCCCTCATTGGATCCACAACATATTGCTCCAGGAAATTGTCACGAAAATATTCTATAAACTCATCTTCTAGACCATCCTTGCCAATTTGATTGGCCAAGTCTCTATGAAGATTAAAGTCCCCCGTAATTATTACACTGCCTTTTTTACAAGTTCCAATTATTTCTTGCTCAATGCTCTGTCCAACGGTGTAACTACTGTTAGGGGGCCTATAAACTACTCCCACCAGGTTTTCTGACTCTTAATTTCCACTTCATGATCTTCTGAGCCCCAGATCCTTTTTCCCTTATGTCATCCTTTACCATCAGGGCTACCCCTCCTCCTTTGCCATTCTGTCTGTCTTTCCAAAATATTGTGCACCATGGAACATTTATTTCCCAACCTTGGTCACCTTGCAACCATGTCTCTGTAATGGCGATTAAATCTAAACCATTTACCTCTATTTGTGCCACAACTTCATCGATCTTATTGCAGATGCTTCACGCATTCAGATAAAGAACCTTCAGTTTCATTTTTTTTTTTACTACTATTCCCTACATTGACCTTATTCGCTGATGCACAATTAGTGTTCAACTCTCTGTCCCTTCCTGTCCCAGTCTGCTTGTCCTTATCCACATTTCTGCACTGGTCCGCTGCCCTGACCTTTCTCTTTGGATTTCTAAATCTCCCTTGACCTAAACCCACCACCACCCACCCCACACCACCCATTAGTTTAAACCCCTGACCTTTTTTCTTCTTTCGCCTCCTTGTCTTGAGAGACAATGGGTATGCGCCTAGAGGTGGTCAGTGGATTGTGAAGCAGCGCCTGGAGTGGCTATAAAGGCCAATTCTACAGTGATAGACTCTTCCACAGGTGCTACAGATAAAATTGGTTGTCGGGGCTGTTACACAGTTGGCTCTCCCCTTGCGCTTCTGTCTTTTTTTCAGCCAACCGCTAAGTCTCTTCGACTCGCCACACTTTAGCCCCGCCTTTATGGCCACCCGCCAGCTCTGGCGATTGCTGGCCACCGACTCCCATGACTTGTGATCAATGTCACAGGACTTCATGTCGCGTTTGCAGATGTCTTTAAAGCGGAGACATGGACGGCCAGTGGGTCTGATACCAGTGACGAGCTCGCTGTACAATGTGTCTTTGGGGATCCTGCCATCTTCCATGCAGCTCACATGGCCAAGCCATCTCAAGCGCCGCTGGCTTAGTAAGGTGTATATACAGGGGATGTTGGCCACCTCGAGGACTTCTGTGTTGGAGATACGGTCCTGCCACCTGATGCCAAGGATTATCCGGAGGCAGCGAAGATGGAATGAATTGAGATGTCGCTCTTGGCTGACATATGTTGTCCAGACCTCGCTGCCGTAGAGCAAGGTACTGAGGACACAGGCTTGATACACTCGGACTTTTGTGTTCCGTGTCAGTGCGCCATTTTCCCACACTCTCTTGGCCAGTCTGGACATAGCAGTGGCTGCCTTTCCCATGCACTTGTTGATTTCTGCATCGAGAGACAGGTTCCTGGTGATAGTTGAGCCTAGGTAGGTGAACTCTTGAACCACTTCCAGAGTGCGGTCGCCGATATTGATAGATGGGGCATTTCTGACGTCCTGTCCCATGATGTTAGTTTTCTTGAGGCTGATGGTTGGGCCAAATTCGTTGCAGGCAGCCGCAATCCTGTCGATGAGTCTCTGCAGACACTTTTCAGTGTGAGATGTTAATGCAGCATCTTCAGCAAAGAGGAGTTCCCTGATGAGGACTTTCCATACTTTGGTCTTTGCTTTTAGATGGGCAAAGTTGAACACCTGATCTTGTGTGGAGGAAAATTCCTTCTTCTTCTGACGACTTGAACGCATGTGAGAGCAGCGGGGAGAAGATGATCCCAAACAATGTAGGTGCAAGAACACAGCCCTGTTTCACGCCACTCAGGATAGGAAAGGGATCTGATGAGGCGCCGCTATGCTGAATTGTGCCTTTCATATTGTCATGGAATGAGGTGATGATACTTAGTAGCTTTGGTGGACATCTGATCTTTTCTAGTAGTCTGAAGAGACCACCCATTAGTTTAAAGCCCTGACCACAGCCCTAGTAATATGTTGGCCAGGACACTGGTCCCAGTTCACTTTAAATGGAGTCCCTCCCAATGAAATAGCTCCCTCTTTCCTGATTACTGATGCCAGTGCTCCATGAATTGAAACCTGCTTCCCACACCACTCTTGGAGCTAAGTGTTTAATTCTCTTATCTGCTTGACCCTATGCCAATTGGCACATGGCTCGGGTAACACTTTAGAGATGATTACCTTTCATGCTCTGCATTTTAATTTGGACCCTAACTTCTCAATATCTCTCAGCAGAACATCATTCCTGGTTCTCCCCATGTTGCTGATTCCCACGTGGACCAGGACAACTGGATCCTCCCCGTCCCACGCCAAGTTTGTCTCCAGCTGCGAGGAAATGTCCTTAACCCTGGCACCGGCCAGGCAACACAACCTTTGGAGCTCCCAGTTGCGGCTGCAGAGAACATTATCTATCCCCCCTGACTCTACTGTCTCCCATCACAACCACATTCCTTTTCACTCCCCGATTTGAATGGCATCGTGCACCATGGTGCCACGGTCAGTTTGCTCATCCACCATATAGTCCTTGTTCTCATCTGCACAGGTAGCTCATACCTGTTGGTCAAAGTCAGGGGCTGAGGTTCCTCCATTACTACATCCTGGATCCCGTACCTGCCTAACTCGCAGTCACATCCTCCTGTCCCTGACCGCTGACCAATTCTAAAGTTCTACTTAACCTAAAGGGATGTGACCGCTTCCTGGAATAAAGTGTCCAGGTAACTCTTGCCCCTCCCTGATGCTTTGCAATGTTTGCAGCTTGGATTCCAGCTCAGCAACTCTGAGCCGAAGTTGCTCCAGTTGTAGACACTTACCACAGATGTGGTTGTCTGGGACTGCAGTGCATTCCACAGATTCCCACATGTTGCAGTCATGGCACTTCATCATGCCTGCCATGTCTGTCTAACCTTATTTATTTAATTCATCAATTAGTTATTAATTTAGACAGCTGAAGTAATAAAAAGTTACAGTCTCCTAGCTTGGAGACAAAAGGAGGAGACTCACCAGCTGCTGGACGCTGAAAAAAAGGTAGAAAAAGGAGCACCTCTTTCCCTATCTGCACCAACTTCCCAAGTGTACCAAATTCCCAATTTAGCACTCGGTCTACGTTGTACTCGGGCATAATCTGCAATCTGTCCCCTTACTTTAAATTTCACATGCAATTGGAGCAGGAGAGCACAAGCAGCAGTGCCGGTCTGTAACATCACAAGGACCCGTTCACCTGCATGCTCAGCATGTATTTTTCCCAGGGTCTTTATCATGTGGGGTTTTAGTGTTTGTGAATGCTGTTGGTCATTATCACTTCATATCTTCTCACTCTTTCCTTGCAGAACACTGTGAAGTAGTGGGAGGATTGACAGTCTGACAGGCCGTGATGTTAACGCTCCTTCCATGGCCATAACCATCTTTATAGCAGCTAACAGGGTGAGTAGTCTTTTACAGTGGGAGCATTTTATGGGCTCCCACAATCCATATGGTGAAGGTGAAGATGATGATGAGGGCACCCACACGCACCAGACACGAGTATCCCGCTGGATGTCATCCCAGAATTCGGAGTCAACGCTCAGGATGCCGGTCGCTAGTACTTTCTGGAATGTGGTTCAAACCCTGCACCTTCTGACTTAGAGGCGGGAATGCTATCACTGAGCCAAAGGCTCACTCATGTGATAGCTACTGAATGAAGAGGAATTTGACAAGGGACAGATGTTCATGGTTGTAACATGCTCTGTGAAAGAGGTGGGAGGCCAGGCACCAGGTTCTTCAACAAACCCTCACACAACACCAAGCACTTCCGCATAGCTGGAGAGAAGGTGGGGGTGAAGAGTCAAAGGTACCAAGGGCAGCACTCTCGTGTTAATATGGCACGCAGGTCGGAGAACGATGCTGGCAAATGGCTGGGCGACAGCTGCCTGCCCAAAGTGTTACCATGGGAGAAGGAAAAGGAAGAGGCAAAAGAGGCAAATCTGAAGGAAGAATTCTAGAAATCTTGAGGGAATGCTAAAAATGCTTATGAAAATACAACGTTGCTCCAGGCAAGGAGAGGGAATAGGACTTCCCCGATATTCTAAAGAAAGACTTGCCCCACAAACAGCAATGTGATAATGATCAGATAACCTGTTTTTTAGTGATGTTGTTTGAAGGATAAACACTGGCCAGGATATCAAGGAGACCTCACCTGCTCTTGTTTGAAATAGTGCCATGGGATCTTTCATGTCCATCTGAGTGAGCAGACAGGCCTCAGTTTAATGTCTCATCCAAAAGACATAAGAACGTAAGCAATAGGAACAGGAGTAGGCTATTTGGCCCCTTGAGCCTGCTCTGCCATTCAACATATCAGAGAGGGTACGGAGTGCTCACGATGTATCAGAGGGGGTAAGGAACCCTCAGGATGTATCGGAGAGGGTATGGGATGCTTAGGATGTATCAGAGGGATAAGGGACGGTCAGGATGCATCAAGATCTTTGCCTCAACTCCACTTACCCACCCGCTCCCCATATCCCTCAAATCCCTGAGAGATCAAAAGTCTGTCTACCCTTAAATATATTCAATGATGGAGCATCCATTACCCTCGGGGTTGAGAATTCCAATGACTCACAACCATCTGAGTGATGAAATTTCTCCTCATCACAGTCCTAAATGATCGACCCCTTATCCTGAAACTGTGTCCCTGTGTTCTGGATTCCCCAGCTGGGGGAAATAACCTCTCGGTGTCTATCCTGTCAAGCCCCTTCAGAATCTTGTATGTTTCAATGAGATCACATCTCATTCTTCTAAACTCCAGAGCGTATAAGATCAATTTACTCAGCCTCTCATCAAAGGACAACGTTCTCATCCCAGGAACTAATCCAGTTAACCTTGGCTGTACCACCTCTAATGTTTCCTTCCTTAGATATGGAGACCAAAACTGTGCTGAATACTCCAGGTGTAGTCTCACCAAAGCCCTATACAAATGTAGCAAGGCAGCACCTCCAACAGTGCAGCACTCCCTTGGTACTGCACTGAAGTCAGACTAGATCATGTTCTCAAGTCTCTGCAGTGAAGCTTGAGCTCCTGACACTCTGACACAGAGGTGAGAGTGCTATTCCTGAGCCACAGCTACTCAGAAGCAAGAATGAACTCAAAACCTGATACCTATTGAACAAGGCTACTTCCACAGCAGGTTAACTGTTTACTGTAGGATTTATAAAGGCAGTTCATTAAGCTCCTTTGACTCTGGAGTGTTATTGAAGTGATAATTGGTTTCCTGGGGTGCTGTACTAAGTGCAAAACACCATTTGGCCATATGGCAGCAGTTATGCAATAAATTGATCAGCAGGATCTTCAAGCTTTCAAAGCAGCTGGATTAATAAAGTAAAGTATAAGGTTCAAAGCTGCTGCCAGCTTGTAAATGCTGCAAACAGCACGCTGCATCTGTTGTTGGCACTCTGCCATTCAAGCTGCTCGCACAGCAATCAACATGCACAAGAGCAGTGGATGGTCCAGGTAAGGAAATGCAGTGATTGTCCCTCAGAGGGACAAGGTCGGTCTCGGTCCAGTTTGGCACCACAGTAAGCAAACTCCCCTTACATGGGAAATGCATTTCTACTTGGAAATTATGCAAACACAAAAGCAAATGAGAGGAGTGGTGTCACACTGTTGAAAGTTCTCAGCTCGCTCTCAAAACTGTGCTCTGTACTCACTCTGTTGGCTGTTGGGTTCAGCTTGTACAACAAGCTTCCACACTTCTGAACTTTTTTTTTTAAAGTGATGTTTTCAAAAACTTAGACGTGGGGGTCCGGTGTTGGTGTGGCAATGGGTGCTGGAGAGTGTTGTTGAACAATCAGTCTCACTACCATCAGTGAATGTACATCACTGAGGTCTGTTCAGTTTACAAGCCTGGGGAAAATGTCCTTGAAACGCACTGGGTCAGATTTACAGTCCAAGATGAGCTGTGAACTTGTCGCAATGAACTACAGAAAATAAACAGACTGGAGAATGAAAGTCCACTGCAACAAACAGAACTCAAAAAGGCACTCTCTGCTGTACAGGCAACTTTCTACTTGGAGTTCCTCCATGTCATAGGAGCAGGAGGAGGCCATTCAGCCCCTTGAGTCTGTCCCACCATTCCATTAGATTTTGGCTGATCTGCATCTCAACGCCATTTACCCACCTTGGTTCCGAAACCCACATTACCCTCGCCTAGAAAGATCTACCGATCTCAGTTTTGAAATTTATAACAGATCCAGCCTCAGAAGCGTTTTGGGAGTGTTCCAGATTCCCACCACCCTTTGTGTGAAGATGTGCTTCCTGACATCACCCTTGAGATAGCTCACCATTTCATTTCTTGGGTCTTTTGACTGGACACGGCCAGGCACAGCTGAGAAGGCAGGCTGACATCCTGCACTCAGATCATTGCCAGCCTCTATCGCCATGTTAGCCTTCTAGTAAAGGAAGACTCAGCCTCCATATCCAAACACAATAGATTAGATCAGAACAGAAAGAAAGGCATACTTAAATTTATATAGTGTGTTTCAGATCATCAGAATGCTCCAAAGTGCTTCACAGTTAATGAAGAACTTTTGAAGTGTAGTCAATGTACGAAACGCGGCAAGCTCCCACAAGCAACAATGTGATAATGACCAGATAATCTGTTTTAGTGATGTTGGTTAAGGGATAAATGCTGGCCAGGACACTGGGGATAACTCCCCTGCTCTTCTTCCAATCGTGGCATGGAATCTTTTACATCTACCTGAGAGAGCAGATGGGGCCTTGAAGGTCTCATTTGAAAGACGACAGCTCTGATAATGCAGCATTCCCTCAGTACAGCAGTGGAGTGGTAGCCTAGACTGTATGCTCACATCTCCGGAGTGGAGCTTGAACCCACAACCTTCTGACTCAACGGCGAGCGTGCTATCATTGAGGCAAGGCCACTAGGAGCCCAGAATGAACTCAATGATGGTTCTTCACTGGGGAATTAGCACCAATCAGGTACAGGTGAAGTTTAAAGGGAACGCTGCACTACAATTTCCCAGGGCTTCTCATGACACTCTGCTGGGTTTATGCTTACAGTAGGTGGGGTGGCAGGGCAGCTTGGGGGCATCTCGAAGTCTCCTGCCTCAATTGTTATTTCAATCCACCCATTGAGTGTGGCCACCGCAGAGCGCTCATGGACACCAAGACCCACCCCCGGACTAGGTGTTCCAATTTTAACAACAACTTGTATTTACATAAGTACCTTTAATGTAATTTCATGTCCCATGGGCTTCACAGGAACGTTACAATGCAAAGTTTGACACCAAGTTACATAAGGAGATATTAGGGCAAATACCAAAAGCTTGGTCAAAAAGGTAGGTTTTAAGGTGCATCTTAAAGGAGGAAAGTGAGGCGGAGAGGTTTAGGGAGGGAATTTCAGTGCTTGGGACCTAGGCAACTGAAGGCACGGTCACCAATGGTGGAGTGATTAAAATTAGGGATGCTCAAGAGGCCACATTTAGAGTGTAGGTATCTTGAAGGGTTGTGGGGGTGGCGGAGATTATAGACATAGAGAGGAGCGAGGTCATGGAAGGATTTGAGAACAAGGATGAGAATTTTAAAACCAAGACATTGCTTAACCGGGAACTGGACGTAAATGGAGAGAGAAAGGATGCAGTCCTCCCAGAACACAAATACGATGGATATGATAGCAGCTTTATACTAACTTATCTGCCGAACTGGAGTATCATGCGGGCATTTCCATGTGGTTTCTCTCTAGGCCACATCAAGTTGGGCCCCATCAAGCTAAGCCCTGTCATGCTCAGCCACATCAAGCCTGGCTCCCCACTCTTCCCCCACCCTGCCAAGCTTGTCCATCCTCCACTCAGTGCCAGGCCTCCACCCTCCCCCTAAATCTAGGCCTTCCACCACCCTGTGCCTCCTTGGTAAGCAAGACCATGCCCTACCTCCAATCTAAGCTACTCATTAACGCCCCCACGCTAAGCCACACGAAGCTAGAACATACCCCACAGATTAGTGGAGGATGTGTGGTAAAGAAGAAAGACAGAACTGGCCCTTCTAAACATGGATTGTACCCGGTGAGCCTATTTGGAGAATCTGGTGATGGTCACAGCGGAGGACGATGTGCATGGAATTTAAAAGGGGATTAAATGCAAATAAATTCAATTAAATATCTAAGGACTGATTCCGTGACTGGTCATTAGCAGTGCTCCAAAGAACCATACCTGTAGGCCTGTGATTTCCTGAGGCACCACCTGGGAATGTCAGATCATGGAATCAGCTTTCTAACACGAATAAAACTCAAATCTTCAACAATACAGGCACCTGTTCAATGCAGCCAACTTCAATACATGATACTGTTGGCAACAGAAACCTCCTGTTCTGTTACTGTCTCTTTCTGAATCTCTCTCCCTCTGCCACCCTCACTCTCTCTTTCTGCGTCTCTATCTCTCTCACTGTCGCTCTGTGTCTGTATCACACTCTGTCTCTATTAGCCATTCTCTCTCTCTCCGACTACAGAAAACTACAATCAATGACCAAGGTTAACACATTGCTTATAACAGGTCAGATTCATCCTGAAATCTGATTTCCATTTGCCAACATTAAGCACAGGATCCACCAAACTGCGTCGGCACCAATCAGATCCAACGGAGGGGTACGACTCATTCTGATACCAATACAGACACCCGTGGGTTTCCAGTAGTTTAAACTGGGAGCTGACCTGTTAACCTCACTCTTATCTCAGCTCCAGAAAGCTGAATTCATAATAAACGTAATGCATTTTAGATTTGTGCACATACACATACATACACACACCCTCTAAAATGTGCACCAGTGCAGTTTTTGAACATCAAATCCATGCCACACTTCTGTAAGTACTGGTAACAGTGCCACTTTTATATGTGCAGGTCTCTGCTGGAGTAAATGTACCCTGCTTACATTACAGGGTCACCAACCCTCCAGGATTGTGGAGTCTCTAGAACTGAAGATTGATCTCCTGGACATGGCTGTGAGTGCACAGGGAGAAAAATTATAGGAACAATACGAACATACGAATTAGGAACAGGAGTAGGCCACTCCACCCCTCGAGCCTGCTCCGCCATTCAATAAGTTCTTAGCTGTACTGATTTCTCCACAATATCACTTACCCCCGATAACCTTCCACCCCCTTGCTTATCAAGAATCTATCTACCTCTGCCTTAAAAATATTTAAAGACTTTGCTTCCACTGCCTTTTGAGGAAGAGAATTCCAAAGACTCGCGACCCTCAGAGAAAAGATTTCTCATCTCGGTCTTAAATGGGTGACCCCTTATTATTAAAGTGACCCTTAGATTCTCCCACAAGGAGAAACATCCTTTCCACATCCACCCTGTCAAAACCTCTCAGAAGCTTATATGTTTCAATCACCTCTTACTCTTCTAAATTCCAGCGGATACAAGCCTAGCCTGTCCAATCTTTCCTCATAAGACAGCCCACCCATTCCAGGTTTCAGTCTAGTAAACCTTCTTTGAACTGCTTCCAACACATTTACATCCTTCCATAAATAAGGAGACCAGTACTGTACACAGTACTCCAGATGTGGTCTCACCAATGCCCTATATAGCTGAAGCATAACCTCCCTGCTTTTGTATTAAATTCCCCTCGCAATAAATGATAACATTCTATTAGCTTTCCTAATTACTTGCTGTACCTGCATACTAACCTTTTGTGATTCATGCATTAGGACATCCAGATCCCTCTGCATTTTAGAGCTCTGCAATCTCTCACCATTTACATAATATGCTTCTTTTTTATTCTTACTGCCAAAATGGCCAATTTCGCACTTTCCCACATTATACTCCACCTGCCAGATTTTTGCCCACTCACATAACCTATCCTTTGTGGCCTCCTTATATCCTCTTCACAAGTTACTTTTCTACCTACCTTTGTGTCATCAGCACATTTAGCAACCATACCTTCGGCCCCTTCATCCAAGTCATCTATGTAAATTGTAAAAAGTTGAGGCCCCAGCACAGATCCCTGTGGCACACCATTCGTTACATCTTGCCAACCAGAAAATGATCCATTTATGCCTACTCTCTGTTTCCTGTTAGCTAGCCAATCTTCTATCCATGCCAATATGTTATCCCCAACACCGAGAACTTTTATCTTTTACAATAACCTTATCAAATGCCTTGTGGAAATCCAAGTACAAATAGACACTAGTTCCCCTTCATCCTCAGCATATGCAACTCCCTCAAAGAACTCCAATAAATTGGTTAAACATGATTTCCCTTTTACAAAACCATGTTGACTCTGCCTGATTACCTTCAATTTTTCTAAGTGCCCTGCTATAACATCTTCAATTATAGCTTCTAACATTTTCACTAAGACAGATGTTAAGCTAACTGTAGTTTCCTGCTTTCTATCTCCCTCCCTTTTTGAATAAAGGAGTTACATTCTCTATATTCCAGTCCAGCGGAACCTTGCCTGTATCGAGGGAATTGTGGAAAATTAAAACCAATGCATCAACTATCTCATTCGCCACTTCTTTTAACACCTTAGGATGAAGTCCATCAGGACCCGGGGACTTGTCAGCCCACAGCTCCAACAATTTGTTCAGTACCACCTCCCTGGTGATTGTAATTTTCTTGAGTTCCTCCCTCCCTTCCATTTCCGGACTTACAACTAATTCTGGGATTTTACTTGTATCCTCTATTTTGAAGACCGAGGCAAAATACCTGTTCAATTCATCTGCTATCTCTTTATTATCCATTATTAGTTCCCCAGACTCACTTTTTATGGGACCAACGCTCACTTTAACTCTTTTCTTTTTAAAATATCTATAGAAAATCTTACTATCGGTCTTTATATTTCTAGCTAGCTTTCTCTCGTACTCTAATTTTACTTTCCTTATCAATCTTTTAGTCAATCTGCTGTTTATATTCTTTCCAATCTTCTGACCTGCCAGCCATCTTTGTGCAATTATAGGCTTTTTCTTCAAGTTTGATACTATCGTTAACTGTTTTAGTAACCACGAATAGCAGGAGCCCCTCCCACCTTGGAATTTTTCCTTCTCATTGGAATGTATCTATTCTGTGTATTCTGAAATATCCCCTTAAATGTCTGCCACTGTATCTCTATTGACCTATCCCTTCACCTAATTTGCCAGTTTACTTTTGCTAGCTCTGCTTTCATGCCCTCATAATTGCCCTTACTTAAGTTTAAAATACTGGTCTTGGACCCACTCTTCTCTCTCTCAATCTGAATGTAAAATTCAATCATATTATGATCGCTGCTACCTAGGAGCACCTTAACTATGAGGTCATTAATTAATCCTATCGCGTTGCACAATACCAGGTCTAGTATAGCCTGCTCTCTGGCTGGCACCAGAACGTACTGTTCCAAGAAATTATCCCAAAAACATTCTATGTACCCCTCATCTAGGCTACCTCTGCCCATCTGATTTTTTCAGTCTATATGTAGGTTAAAATCCCCCATAATTAACACTGTACCTTTCTGACAGGCTGCCATTATTTGTTCCTTTATACACCATCCTACAGTGTGTTAACATTAGGTGGCCTGTACACCACTCCCACAAGTGACTTTTTGCCTTTATGATTTCTCATCTCTACCCAAACTGCTTCTACATCCTGGTTTCTTGAACTTAGGTCACCCCTCTCTATTGAGCCAATACCATCATTAATTAACAGAGCTACCCCTCCACCTTTTCCTGGCTTCCTGTCCTTCCTAAATGTCATGTACCCTTCAATATTCAGGTCCCAATCTATGTCATCCTGCAGCCATGTCTCTGTAATGGCTATCAGATTGTACTTATTTATTTCTATTTGCGCCCTCAGTTCATCTGTTTTGTTTCAAATGCTACATGCATTCAGATACAAAGCCTCTAGTTTTGTCCTTTTATTATTTTTGTAACCTCTAGTCTTATCTGTTGATTTACTCTTAGATTTGTACGCTCTGTCCCTTCCTGTCATAGCCTGTTTATCATTTCCCATATTAATACCCTTCTCTCTTGCCTTGTTTCTACTCCTTGATTTACCGTATCTTCTCAAATTTGATCCCTTGATCTCACTCTTCAGTTTAAAACCCGCTCTACTTACCTAGTTATGCGGCTCACTAGAACACCAGCCCCAGCATGGTTCAGGTGTAGACTGTCCCAACAGTACAGCCACCGCTTTCCCCAGTACTGGTGCAGTGCCCCATGAACCAGAACCCATTTCTACCACAACAGTCTTTGAGCCACACATTAATTTCTCTAATCTTATTCGCCCTATGCCAATTTGCACGTGGCTGAGAAAATAATCCAGAGATTATTACCTTTGAGGTTCTGTTTCTTAATTTAATGCCTAATTCCTCATACTTGCTATGCAGAACCTATTTCCTTGTCCTGCCTATGTCATTGGTACCTACATGGACCACGATGACTGGATCCTCCCCCTCCCACTGTAAGTTCCTCTCCAGCCCTGAGCAGATGTCCCGAACCCTGGCACCGGGCAGGCAACACAGCCATCTGGGCTTTTTTCCTCTTCATTTTGGTTGAACACTTTCATTTATTGGTTGTAAAAATATTGGAGATGGGGGCAACAAAATCTGTTTGACTAACAGTCAAGATTAATCCAAGTGCCGAAAGAGGAGTCTTTGTTTTCTGATTGGCTGTGGGAAGGCGGTACACCTAAAGGATGGACCAATGGCAGGAGTGTGGGATCCGGGGAGTTGGAGGCAGGAGGTCATGTGATGAAACCTCCAGGAATACACCAAGCAAGGCATGGTTGAGCTATTATACTGTGGGCAAGAGTTACAATTGCTCAGGAGGAGGAGAAAGGCCTGCAGAGTGCAGTGGTACTGGAAGCATGTTGCTGCTTTTAGGAGACACTGAGAGTTTGGCTCACAGTCAGAATCAAAAAGACAATGTGGTGCCAAATGTCGCTGGACTGCGCTGTCCACTGGGGATAGTCCCAACTGACTCCCAATCCTCTCCCATCTTTTGTTTTGTTCAATCTCAGGCTGTGGGCATCATTGGCAAGGTCCTTAATTGCCCTGAAACAGTGAGGGGACAGCCGCCTTCTTGAACTGTTGGGGAGGGATTGAAATCACATATAGGCAGGACCAGGTAAGGGGGGGAGCAGGTTTCCTCCCCTAAAGTACATTGGTGAACCAGTAGGGTTTTTAAATGGCAAAACAGCAGCTACATGGTCACTTTTACTATTACCAGCTCTTAATTTCCAGAATTCTTTTTTTAAACTCAATTCAAAGTTCTCAAACTGCTTTAGTGGGATTTGAACTCACATTCTCTGGATTATTAGATGTGAACCATGACTCAGTTGGTAGCACTGTCACCTCTTAGTCAGAAGGTTTGAAGTCACACTCCAGAGACTTGAGCTCATAATCTAGGCAGACACTCCGGTGCAGTACTGGCGGAGGTGCCGTCTTTCAAGAAAAGCATTTAACTGCGGCCCTGAGTGCCCTCTCAGGAAAACAGAAAAGACTTTATAATAATATTTCAAAGAACAGCAGGCAAGTTATCCCCAGTGTACTTCAACCAACACCACTTATCTGACTGCTGCTCCTGGGAGCTTGCTGTGCATAACTTAGCTGCCACGTTTCCTACATTATAACAGTGACAACATTTCAATAAGTATTTCATTGGTGGCAAAGTACTTTGGGATGTTCCCTGGTCACAAAAGGTTCTATACAAATGCAAGTCTTTTTTTCTTTCAAGTTCTTTATTTTGTCCGGACTTGTGGATTGCTTGCCCAATAAAAGTGGTTCTCAAACTGCGGTCTGGGCTGGTCCAAAGTGCAAGTCACTGATGCACAAAAACACGGCTGAGAACAAACGAGAGAACAGGGGTCAGAACCCCTATCCCCACTACCTGTGTGACATCACGCAACGAGACCGGCTTCCCTCTGTGCGGCACGAGTCGTATAAGTGCGAGCAACAATGTACTTTTGATTTACATTACTGCTGATTTTGTTTGATTAGTACAGATGTAAGATAAGTATTAGTTTATCTGAAGATTATTGTGATGATTTTATAATGCATATTAGAATGCTTCAAAAATGTGTGCTCAGTATAAATATGAAATATGAAAATGTCTAATTCTGTTTCTGGCACAAATTAATAATTTCATCATACTTAATTTTAAAAATGCACTTAAATTTATGACATTTAGTCATGAAAAATTAGCAAAATATTTATAATTTCCACAAGTTCCCATTAATTCTCATGGGTTTTTTTTGCAGCGGCAAGGAAAAGCAGCTGGGGGAGGATTGATAGGTGGCCCTTTTGCCCTGCCTAAAGGGTCTGCGGACGAAGAAGTTTTGAGAACCACCGCAATAAGGGAAATGCTAAACTGAGACAGACAACAGGAAGGGAAGAACAGAGAAGAAAAAGGACTGCATATTGTGACACCACAGTGACCCAGGAAGGTTGCAGATGATTGGGTAATACCCCTGTCAATCACACCAGGAGACTGCATAACATGTATTATGTAACTATCCTCCACTTACTGTATTTTATTGTAGAAATCATCCTACTGTAGTTGTGGTCATGTGTTTGGAGACTCTATTTGCTGAGGAAATAGACTCTGCTGTAGTTTATGAACAAATTAAAACCACAAGTCCCACCCTGCCTCCTACTATTTGACCAACACAGCCATATCAATATCCATTCCCCAAATAAAAACCCTAGGAGCCCCTGGGCATTCTCCTTGAGAATTGGCCACAGGATGGCTTTAAACTCCTGGGAGTTGATCACCATGCCGCCCTCTCCATTGGTATGGTGTATGACACAGGGAGCAGAAATTAAACTACACACAGCATTGTGCCCTCCATGTCCCCATCACAAAGCGTATTACACACAATGGGTCGTTGCTGTTTTATGAGGCGTAGAAATATTTTGAAGCCTGCTTAGGAATTGGCTATAAATATATACTGGTTAAAAGATCAGCAAGCTTGGCTGCATTTATGCGGAAAAACTGCAATGCAGGTTCTAGCTGGTTCAGCAGATTGCCTGAAGGACTAATCCTGGATAATTCACCATAAACAGTTCACTGTCATTCTCCAAATCGATTTGCTTGCTCCACAAATACACACTGACATAAAAAAAAAAACGATGCTAGTAAATCCTTTGTATAACATGAAGGCTGAAAACTAGAGTAGGATATGGGGAACTTCCTATTAGTTGTCACATGCTTCGAGAATAGAGAGTTGAACTGTGATGGAAGCAAGACTGAGGAGGGGGAAAACCCCCAGGGTATCAGCTGCGGCTCAGTTAGGAGCAATCTTATCTCCAAGTGAGAATGTTGTGGGTTCAAGTCCCTCTCCAAAGACAAAGGGCTGACTTTTTAGGCCTCGATGGGGGCAGGCATGGTGGTAGGTGGGTGCACACATTCGCACCTCTGGTTGGTGTGGCAGTTCCCCGGCTCCATCCCGCTTCCGGGCCATTTTACCAGAGTCGGGATGGGGTGGGTGTGGGGGGGGCAGCAGGTCCACTGACCCGCACGCAGTAGCTAGTCAATTGACCTCACAAAGGCTTATTATCCAGTCAGCTTCCAGGTCCCCACAGGCGTCTGGGAATGGTCCAGCTGCCTGGAAGTGGCGCTCTGTCGGCCGCCCAGGTTGCCAGAGCTCCAGGCAGGCTTAGAGGCCCTCCATGCCTGCCTGGCTTCAGCTGCAGCCGCAGCCTGCCCTGTGGAGGGGTGCCCTCTCCACAATGATGGCCCAGCAGCTGAGACCATTTTTTTAAAAAGTTAAAGTTAAAAAGGTTGGAGAGCGGGTGCCTCCATATTGGGGTGTTCTCTCTCTTACTTAGCTGTAAAGGCAGTCTGCTGCTTCTTCCAAGCCGGAGAGCTTCCTATTGGCCCTTCAGCTTCAAGAGCCCGCACACCATCCTTAATTAGACGGCAAGCCTGCTCTCTGGTCATTAATTGGCCAATTCTGGGAAAATCACAGTCAGGTGACTGTTCCCCACACAATGTGGACTTCTGACCCCCACTTGACCAGGTCATGGGATCCTGAAGCCCACAGTGAAAATCCCGCCCATAATCTCAGCTGACACTCCCAGTGCAGTACGAAGGGAATTCTGCACTGGGATAATGAAATGAAGTTGTGAAAGGTGGCATATAAATGTAAGACTTTCTTTTGTTTGTTTTTATTGCTAATAATCTCAGGAGATGTTCCAGCGTGCAGTTTGGTGGAGGGGTGGGATTAATCAGCAGTCAGTCTTCTGAGGCAACAATGATAACTGATCATCTGAGTGTAGTCACCAAGCTACCATTTTGTTTTGTCATTGAGGTCATTCAAAATGGATGCAAAAGGCAACTTGTGATCATGGCAACAGCGGGGTGAATTTGATGCCTCTGCTGGAGAGCTTAGTGTCCCGAGTGTGCCCGTAAAGTGGACCCATGTCCCTTAAAATGACGGGATAGAAAAATGCGGGCAGTAAATCAGACGTAACTAAACCTGCAGCACATAAAGCTTCCTACCAGGAATGCTAAAAATTACACACGCACACTGACACAATAAAGGCAAGTTTCCAGCCAGATTATCTTTTAACAATAATGAAATGAATTGTGCCAGACACTATTGGTGCTGGATTACCCACATCACTGCCTCTCCCTAGGCAGTGCTTTTCTTAAGAACTATTCTCAATAATACACGAAGAGGAGCTAACTTGATCAAGGTAACATTGGAATACAGGAACAGGAGGAGGCCATTCAGCCCCTCGAGCCTGCCCCACCATTCTATGAGATCACAGCGCACTTTTTCCACACGAAGCATAGCGGCAATCTGGAAATCTGCCCCTCAAGAACCTATGAATGCATCAACTGAAATTTTCAAGACTGAGATCAACAGATTTTTGTTGGGTCAGGGGTATCGAAGGTTGTGGAACAAAGGCAGGAATTTTGAATTTTAGTTTGAATTTTAAGATTATGCGTCCCTGTTCTGGATTCCACTAGCACAAGAAATACTGTTGCTGTATCTAGCCTATCAAATTCTTTTAACATTTCAACACATCAATCACTTCACCCCTCAATCTTCTAAATTCAATGGAAATCAAGCCAAGGTTCTGCAATTCAATTTAACCTTTTTAGCCCCAGTATCATTCTGGTGAATCTGTGCTGCACCCACTCCAAGGTCAGTATTTCGTTCCTGAGGTTGGTACCCAGAACTGAATGCAGTTACTCCTGATGGAGTCTAATCAGAGCTCTGTACAGCTGTAACATAACTTCCACCCCTTCCTACTCCAGCCCTCTTTAAATAAAGGCCAACGTTCTATTAGCATTAGTGATTGCTTCTTTGCACTGGTCGATAAGCTTTTAGTGATTTTTGTACCTAAACACCCAAATCTCTTTGCTCCTCCACAATTTCTAGTTCCACACCATTTGGAAAATTTTCCGATTAATTCAAAGCGAATAGAGTGCGACTGCGAATCAATGAGACTGCGAACAGAGCGCGACTGCGAATCAATGAGACTGCAAACAGAGCGCGACTGCGAATCAATGAGACTGCAAACAGAGCGCGACTGCGAACAGAGTGCGACTGCGAATATGGCGCGACTGCGAATAGAGCGCAACTGCGAATCAATGAGACTGCGAACAGAGCGCGACTGCGAATCAATGAGACTGCGAATATGGCGCGACTGCGAATAGAGTGCGACTGCGAATCAATGAGACTGCGAATATGGCGCGACTGCGAATAGAGTGCGACTGCGAATCAATGAGACTGCGAATAGCGTGAGACTGCGAATAGAGCGCGACTGCGAATCAATGAGACTACGAATAGAGCGCGACTGCGAATCGAGTGCGAATCGAGTGCGAGTGCGAATAGAGTGCGAATGCGAATAGAGTGCGAATAGAGAGCGAATGCGAATAGAGGGCGACTGCGAATAGAGTGCGAATGCGAATAGAGTGCGAATGCGAATAGAGCGCGAATGCGAATAGTGCGCGAATGCGAATAGAGCGCGACTGCAAATCAGTGCGACTGCGAATAGAGTGCGACTGCAAATCAATGAGACTGCGAATAGAGTGCGACTGCGAATAGAGTGCGACTGCGAATAGAGTGCGACTGCGAATAGAGTGCGACTGCGAATAGAGTGCGACTGCGAATAGAGTGCGACTGCGAATAGAGTGCGACTGCGAATAGAGTGCGACTGCGAATAGAGTGCGACTGCGAATAGAGTGCGACTGCGAATAGAGTGCGACTGCGAATAGAGTGCGACTGCGAATAGAGTGCGACTGCGAATAGAGTGCGACTGCGAATAGAGTGCGACTGCGAATAGAGTGCGACTGCGAATAGAGTGCGACTGCGAATAGAGTGCGACTGCGAATAGAGTGCGACTGCGAATAGAGTGCGACTGCGAATAGAGTGCGACTGCGAATAGAGTGCGACTGCGAATAGAGTGCGACTGCGAATAGAGTGCGACTGCAAATCAATGAGACTGCGAATAGAGTGCGACTGCAAATCAATGAGACTGCGAATAGAGTGCGACTGCGAACAGAGTGCGACTGCAAATCAATGAGACTGCGAATAGAGTGCGACTGCGAATAGAGTGCGACTGCAAATCAATGAGACTGCGAATAGAGTGCGAATGCGAATAGAGTGCGAATGCGAATAGAGTGCGACTGCAAATCAATGAGACTGCGAATAGAGTGCGACTGCGAATAGAGTGCGACTGCGAATCAATGAGACTGTGAATAGAGTGCGACAGCGAACAGAGTGCGACTGCGAACAGAGTGCGACTGCGAACAGAGTGCGACTGCAAATCAATGAGACTGCGAATAGAGTGCGACTGCAAATCAATGAGACTGCGAATAGAGTGCGACTGCGAACAGAGTGCGACTGCAAATCAATGAGACTGCGAACAGAGTCCGACTGCAAATCAATGAGACTGCGAACAGAGTGCGACTGCGAATCAATGAGACTGCGAACAGAGTGCGACTGCAAATCAATGAGACTGCGAACAGAGTGCGACTGCAAACCAATGAGACTGCGAATAGAGTGCGACTGCGAACAGAGTGCGACTGCGAATCAATGAGACTGCGAACAGAGTGCGACTGCAAATCAATGAGACTGCGAATAGAGTGCGACTGCAAATCAATGAGACTGCGAATAGAGTGCGACTGCGAACAGAGTGCGACTGCGAATCAATGAGACTGCGAATAGAGTGCGACTGCGAATCAATGAGACTGCGAATAGAGTGCGACTGCGAATAGAGTGCGACTGCGAATAGAGTGCGACTGCGAATAGAGTGCGACTGCGAATAGAGTGCGACTGCGAATCAATGAGACTGCGAACAGAGTGCGACTGCAAATCAATGCGACTGCGAACAGAGTGCGACTGCAAATCAATGCGACTGCGAACAGAGTGCGACTGCAAATCAATGAGACTGCGAATAGAGTGCGACTGCAAATCAATGAGACTGCGAATAGAGTGCGACTGCAAATCAATGAGACTGCGAATAGAGTGCGACTGCGAACAGAGTGCGACTGCGAATCAATGAGACTGCGAATAGAGTGCGACTGCAAATCAATGAGACTGCGAATAGAGTGCGACTGCGAACAGAGTGCGACTGCAAATCAATGAGACTGCGAACAGAGTGCGACTGCGAATCAATGAGACTGCGAACAGAGTGCGACTGCAAATCAATGAGACTGCGAACAGAGTGCGACTGCAAATCAATGAGACTGCGAATAGAGTGCGACTGCGAACAGAGTGCGACTGCAAATCAATGAGACTGCGAACAGAGTGCGACTGCAAATCAATGAGACTGCGAATAGAGTGCGACTGCAAATCAATGAGACTGCGAATAGAGTGCGACTGCGAACAGAGTGCGACTGCGAATCAATGAGACTGCGAATAGAGTGCGACTGCGAACAGAGTGCGACTGCAAATCAATGAGACTGCGAATAGAGTGCGACTGCAAATCAATGAGACTGCGAATAGAGTGCGACTGCGAATCAATGAGACTGCGAATAGAGTGCGACTGCGAACAGAGTGCGACTGCGAATCAATGAGACTGCGAATAGAGTGCGACTGCGAACAGAGTGCGACTGCAAATCAATGAGACTGCGAACAGAGTGCGACTGCAAATCAATGAGACTGCGAATAGAGTGCGACTGCGAACAGAGTGCGACTGCGAATCAATGAGACTGCGAACAGAGTGCGACTGCAAATTAATGAGACTGCGAACAGGGTGCGCCTGCGAACAGAGTGCGACTGCGAACAGAGTGCGACTGCGAACAGAGTGCGACTGCGAACAGAGTGCGACTGCGAACAGAGTGCGACTGCAAATCAATGAGACTGCGAATAGAGCGCGACTGCAAATCAATGAGACTGCGAATAGAGTGCGACTGCGAATAGAGTGCGACTGCGAACAGAGTGCGACTGCGAACAGAGTGCGACTGCGAACAGAGTGCGACTGCGAACAGAGTGCGACTGCGAACAGAGTGCGACTGCGAACAGAGTGCGACTGCGAACAGAGTGCGACTGCGAACAGAGTGCGACTGCGAACAGAGTGCGACTGCGAACAGAGTGCGACTGCGAACAGAGTGCGACTGCGAATCAATGAGACTGCGAACAGAGTGCGACTGCGAACAGAGTGCGACTGCAAATCAATGAGACTGCGAATAGAGTGCGACTGCAAATCAATGAGACTGCGAATAGAGTGCGAATGCGAATAGAGTGCGACTGCAAATCAATGAGACTGCGAATAGAGTGCGACTGCGAATAGAGTGCGACTGCAAATCAATGAGACTGCGAACAGAGTGCGACTGCAAATCGAGTGCGACTGCGAATCGAGTGCGACGGCGAATCGAGTGCGACGGCGAATCGAGTGCGACTGCGAATCGAGGGCGACTGCAAATCAATGAGACTGTGAATAGAGTGCGACTGCGAACAGAGTGCGACTGCGAACAGAGTGCGACTGCGAACAGAGTGCGACTGCGAACAGAGTGCGACTGCGAACAGAGTGCGACTGCGAACAGAGTGCGACTGCGAACAGAGTGCGACTGCGAACAGAGTGCGACTGCAAATCAATGAGACTGCGAATAGAGTGCGACTGCGAATAGAGTGCGACTGCAAATCAAAGAGACTGCGAATACAGTGCGACTGCGAACAGAGTGCGACTGCAAATCAATGAGACTGCGAACAGAGTCCGACTGCAAATCAATGAGACTGCGAACAGAGTGCGACTGCGAACAGAGTGCGACTGCGAATCAATGAGACTGCGAACAGAGTGCGACTGCAAATCAATGAGACTGCGAACAGAGTGCGACTGCAAACCAATGAGACTGCGAATAGAGTGCGACTGCGAACAGAGTGCGACTGCGAATCAATGAGACTGCGAACAGAGTGCGACTGCAAATCAATGAGACTGCGAATAGAGTGCGACTGCAAATCAATGAGACTGCGAATAGAGTGCGACTGCGAACAGAGTGCGACTGCGAATAGAGCGCGAATGCGAATAGAGTGCGAATGCGAATAGAGCGCGACAGTGAATCGAGTGCGAATGCGAATAGAGTGCGAAATCGAATAGAGTGCGAATGCGAATAGAGCGCGACAGTGAATCGAGTGCGAATGCGAATAGAGTGCGAATGCGAATAGAGTGCGACTGCAAATCAATGAGACTGCGAATAGAGTGCGACTGCGAATAGAGTGCGACTGCGAATCAATGAGACTGTGAATAGAGTGCGACAGCGAACAGAGTGCGACTGCGAACAGAGTGCGACTGCGAACAGAGTGCGACTGCGAACAGAGTGCGACTGCGAACAGAGTGCGACTGCGAATAGAGTGCGACTGCGAATAGAGTGCGACTGCAAATCAATGAGACTGCGAATAGAGTGCGACTGCGAACAGAGTGCGACTGCAAATCAATGAGACTGCGAACAGAGTCCGACTGCAAATCAATGAGACTGCGAACAGAGTGCGACTGCGAATCAATGAGACTGCGAACAGAGTGCGACTGCAAATCAATGAGACTGCGAACAGAGTGCGACTGCAAACCAATGAGACTGCGAATAGAGTGCGACTGCGAACAGAGTGCGACTGCGAATCAATGAGACTGCGAACAGAGTGCGACTGCAAATCAATGAGACTGCGAATAGAGTGCGACTGCAAATCAATGAGACTGCGAATAGAGTGCGACTGCGAACAGAGTGCGACTGCGAATCAATGAGACTGCGAATAGAGTGCGACTGCGAATCAATGAGACTGCGAATAGAGTGCGACTGCGAATAGAGTGCGACTGCGAATAGAGTGCGACTGCGAATAGAGTGCGACTGCGAATAGAGTGCGACTGCGAATAGAGTGCGACTGCGAATCAATGAGACTGCGAACAGAGTGCGACTGCAAATCAATGCGACTGCGAACAGAGTGCGACTGCAAATCAATGAGACTGCGAACAGAGTGCGACTGCAAATCAATGAGACTGCGAATAGAGTGCGACTGCAAATCAATGAGACTGCGAATAGAGTGCGACTGCGAACAGAGTGCGACTGCGAATCAATGAGACTGCGAATAGAGTGCGACTGCAAATCAATGAGACTGCGAATAGAGTGCGACTGCGAACAGAGTGCGACTGCAAATCAATGAGACTGCGAACAGAGTGCGACTGCGAATCAATGAGACTGCGAACAGAGTGCGACTGCAAATCAATGAGACTGCGAACAGAGTGCGACTGCAAATCAATGAGACTGCGAATAGAGTGCGACTGCGAACAGAGTGCGACTGCAAATCAATGAGACTGCGAACAGAGTGCGACTGCAAATCAATGAGACTGCGAATAGAGTGCGACTGCAAATCAATGAGACTGCGAATAGAGTGCGACTGCGAACAGAGTGCGACTGCGAATCAATGAGACTGCGAATAGAGTGCGACTGCGAACAGAGTGCGACTGCAAATCAATGAGACTGCGAATAGAGTGCGACTGCAAATCAATGAGACTGCGAATAGAGTGCGACTGCGAATCAATGAGACTGCGAATAGAGTGCGACTGCGAACAGAGTGCGACTGCGAATCAATGAGACTGCGAATAGAGTGCGACTGCGAACAGAGTGCGACTGCAAATCAATGAGACTGCGAACAGAGTGCGACTGCAAATCAATGAGACTGCGAATAGAGTGCGACTGCGAACAGAGTGCGACTGCGAATCAATGAGACTGCGAACAGAGTGCGACTGCAAATTAATGAGACTGCGAACAGGGTGCGACTGCGAACAGAGTGCGACTGCGAACAGAGTGCGACTTGCGAACAGAGTGCGACTGCGAACAGAGTGCGACTGCAAATCAATGAGACTGCGAATAGAGCGCGACTGCAAATCAATGAGACTGCGAATAGAGTGCGACTGCGAATAGAGTGCGACTGCGAACAGAGTGCGACTGCGAACAGAGTGCGACTGCGAACAGAGTGCGACTGCGAACAGAGTGCGACTGCGAACAGAGTGCGACTGCGAACAGAGTGCGACTGCGAACAGAGTGCGACTGCGAACAGAGTGCGACTGCGAACAGAGTGCGACTGCGAATCAATGAGACTGCGAACAGAGTGCGACTGCGAACAGAGTGCGACTGCAAATCAATGAGACTGCGAATAGAGTGCGACTGCGAATAGAGTGCGACTGCAAATCAATGAGACTGCGAATAGAGTGCGAATGCGAATAGAGTGCGACTGCAAATCAATGAGACTGCGAATAGAGTGCGACTGCGAATAGAGTGCGACTGCAAATCAATGAGACTGCGAACAGAGTGCGACTGCAAATCGAGTGCGACTGCGAATCGAGTGCGACGGCGAATCGAGTGCGACGGCGAATCGAGTGCGACTGCGAATCGAGGGCGACTGCAAATCAATGAGACTGTGAATAGAGTGCGACTGCGAACAGAGTGCGACTGCGAACAGAGTGCGACTGCGAACAGAGTGCGACTGCGAACAGAGTGCGACTGCGAACAGAGTGCGACTGCGAACAGAGTGCGACTGCAAATCAATGAGACTGCGAATAGAGTGCGACTGCGAATAGAGTGCGACTGCAAATCAAAGAGACTGCGAATACAGTGCGACTGCGAACAGAGTGCGACTGCAAATCAATGAGACTGCGAACAGAGTCCGACTGCAAATCAATGAGACTGCGAACAGAGTGCGACTGCGAACAGAGTGCGACTGCGAATCAATGAGACTGCGAACAGAGTGCGACTGCAAATCAATGAGACTGCGAACAGAGTGCGACTGCAAACCAATGAGACTGCGAATAGAGTGCGACTGCGAACAGAGTGCGACTGCGAATCAATGAGACTGCGAACAGAGTGCGACTGCAAATCAATGAGACTGCGAATAGAGTGCGACTGCAAATCAATGAGACTGCGAATAGAGTGCGACTGCGAACAGAGTGCGACTGCGAATAGAGCGCGAATGCGAATAGAGTGCGAATGCGAATAGAGCGCGACAGTGAATCGAGTGCGAATGCGAATAGAGTGCGAAAGCGAATAGAGTGCGAATGCGAATAGAGCGCGACAGTGAATCGAGTGCGAATGCGAATAGAGTGCGAATGCGAATAGAGCGCGACTGCGAATCGAGCGCGACTGCGAATCGAGTGCGAATGCGAATAGAGTGCGACTGCGAATAGAGTGCGAATGCGAATAGAGCGCGACAGTGAATCGAGTGCGAATGCGAATCGAGTGCGAATGCGAATAGAGTGCGAATGCGAATCGAGTGCGAATGCGAATCGAGTGCGAATGTGAATCTAGTGCGAATGCGAATAGAGTGCGAATGCGAATTGAGTGCGACTGCGAATCGAGTGCGAATGTGAATCTAGTGCGAATGCGAATAGAGTGCGACTGCGAATCGAGTGCGAAAGCGAATCGAGTGCGAATGCGAATCGAGTGCGAATGCGAATAGAGTGGGAATGCGAATAGAGCGCGACAGCGAATCGAATGCGACTGCGAATCGAGTGCGAATGCGAATCGAGTGCGAATGCGAATCGA
This sequence comes from Heterodontus francisci, assembly GCF_036365525.1. NCBI lineage: Eukaryota > Metazoa > Chordata > Chondrichthyes > Heterodontiformes > Heterodontidae > Heterodontus > Heterodontus francisci. The sequence goes on along the minus strand of NC_090380.1, from coordinate 28,811,203 downwards.
GTGCGACTGCGAATCGAGTGCGACTGCGAATCGAGTGCGACTGCGAATCGAGTGCGAATGCGAATCGAGTGCGAATGCGAATCGAGTGCGAATGCGAATCGAGTGCGAATCGAGAGCGACTGCGAATCAATGAGATAGTGAATAGAGCGCGAATGCGAACAGAGCGCGACTGCGAATCAATGAGATAGTGAATAGAGCGCGACTGCGAACAGAGCGCGACTGCGAATCAATGAGATAGTGAATAGAGCGCGACTGCGAACAGAGTGCGACTGCAAATCAATGAGACTACGAATAGGGCGCGACTGCGAATAGAGTGAGACTGCGAATAGAGCGCAACTGCGAATAGAGCGCGACAGTGAATCGAGTGCGAAGGCGAATAGAGTGCGAATGCAAATAGGGCGCGACAGTGAATCGAGTGCGAATGCGAATAGAGTGCGACTGCGAATCGAGTGCGAATGTGAATCTAGTGCGAATGCGAATAGAGTGCGAATGCGAATTGAGTGCGAATGCGAATCGAGTGCGACTGCGAATCGAGTGCGACTGCGAATCAATGAGACTGCGACTAGGGCGCGACTCCGAATAGAGTGAGACTGCGAATAGCGCGAGACTGCGAATAGAGTGCGAATGCGAATCGAGTGCGAATGCGAATCGAGTGCGAATCGAGTGCCACTGCGAATCGAGTGCGACTGCGAATCAATGAGACTGCGACTAGGGCGCGACTCCGAATAGAGTGAGACTGCGAATAGCGTGAGACTGCGAATAGAGTGCGAATGCGAATAGAGTGCGAATGCGAATAGAGCGCGACAGTGAATCGAGTGCGAATGCGAATAGAGTGCGAATGCGAATAGAGTGCGAATGCGAATAGAGCGCGACAGTGAATCGAGTGCGAATGCGAATAGAGTGCGAATGCGAATAGAGTGCGAATGCGAATAGAGCGCGACAGTGAATCGAGTGCGAATGCGAATAGAGTGCGAATGCGAATAGAGCGCGACTGCGAATCGAGTGCGAATGCGAATAGAGTGCGACTGCGAATCGAGTGCGACTGCGAATCAATGAGACTGCGACTAGGGCGCGACTCCGAATAGAGTGAGACTGCGAATAGCGCGAGACTGCGAATAGAGTGCGAATGCGAATCGAGTGCGAATGCGAATCGAGTGCGACTGCGAATCGAGTGCGACTGCGAATCAATGAGACTGCGACTAGGGCGCGACTCCGAATAGAGTGAGACTGCGAATAGCGTGAGACTGCGAATAGAGTGCGAATGCGAATAGAGTGCGAATGCGAATAGAGCGCGACAGTGAATCGAGTGCGAAGGCGAATAGAGTGCGAATGCGAATAGAGTGCGACAGTGAATCGAGTGCGAATGCGAATAGAGTGCGAATGCGAATAGAGTGCGAATGCGAACAGAGCGCGACAGTGAATCGAGTGCGAATGCGAATAGAGTGCGAATGCGAATAGAGCGCGACTGCGAATCGAGTGCGAATGCGAATAGAGTGCGAATGCGAATAGAGCGCAAATGCGAATAGAGCGCGACAGTGAATCGAGTGCGAATGCGAATAGAGTGCGAATGCGAATAGAGTGCGAATGCGAATAGAGCGCGACAGTGAATCGAGTGCGAATGCGAATAGAGTGCGAATGCGAATAGAGCGCGACAGTGAATCGAGTGCGAATGCGAATAGAGTGCGAATGCGAATAGAGTGCGAATGCGAATAGTGTGCGAATGCGAATACAGCGCGACAGTGAATCGAGTGCGAATGCGAATAGAGTGCGAATGCGAATACAGCGTGACAGTGAATCGAGTGCGACTGCGAATAGAGTGCGACTGCGAATAGAGTACGACTGCGAATAGAGCGCGACAGCGAATTGAGTGCGACTGCGAATCGAGTGCGACTGCGAATCGAGTGCGAATGCGAATTGAGTGCGAATCGAGCGCGACTGCGAATCAATGAGATAGTGAATAGTGCGCGAATGCGAACAGAGCGCGACTGCAAATCAATGAGACTGCGAATAGGGCGCGACTGCGAACAGAGTGCGACTGCGAACAGAGTGCGACTGCAAATCAATGAGACTGCGATTAGAGTGCGACTGCAAATCAATGAGACTGTGAACAGAGCGCGACTGCAAACAGAGCGCGACTGCAAACAGAGCGCGACTGCAAACAGAGCGCGACTGCAAACAGAGCGCGACTGCAAACAGAGCGCGACTGCGAACAGAGCGCGACTGCGAACAGAGCGCGACTGCGAACAGAGCGCGACTGCGAACAGAGCGCGACTGCGAACAGAGCGCGACTGCGAACAGAGCGCGACGGCAAATCAATGAGACTGCGAGTAGAGTGCGACTGCGAATAGAGTGCAACTGCAAATCAATGAGACTGCGAATAGAGGGCGACTGCGAATAGAGTGCGACTGCGAACAGAGTGCGACTGCGAATAGAGTGCGACTGCGAATAGAGTGCGACTGCGAATAGAGTGCGACTGCGAATAGAGTGCGACTGCGAATAGAGTGCGACTGCGAATAGAGTGCGACTGCGAATAGAGTGCGACTGCAAATCAATGAGACAGCGAATAGAGTGCGACTGCGAATAGAGTGCGACTGCGAATAGAGTGCGACTGCGAATAGAGTGCGACTGCGAATAGAGTGCGACTGCGAATAGAGTGCGACTGCGAATCAATGAGACTGCGAATACAGTGCGACTGCAAATCAATGAGACTGCGAATAGAGTGAGACCGCGATTTGAGTGAGACCGCGAATAGAGTGCGACTGCGAATAGAGTGAGACAGAGAATCAGTGTGACTGCGAATAGAGTGAGACAGAGAATCAGTGAGACTGCGAATAGAGTGAGACAGGGAATCAGTGAGACTGCGAATAGAGTGAGACAGTGAATCAGTGAGACATGTCAGGGCAACTCATGTGATTTTGTTTTTTAACAAGCTACTGGGCATGTGATTTTGGACTAGTGGGGAAAAAACACAGTTTAATAATGTCACCCTATGTGTGGGTAAAAATGTCGGATTTTCACAAATGAAGCCTCACTTTTTCATGCTGCCAGTAACAAATCTGGATCAGACCCTGAGAATTAATCGTCTCATTACTCCGTAAATATTGGGATACTCCAATCTCCGAAGGGCGTTTGCCTCTCTCTCTGTTGCCTGTAGGTAGATGCATGGAGTTACCAGCTGGACAAGGACCACTGAGGTGGGTCACAAGTGATAGGGAGGTGGGCTGCTGCCCAGCAAGGTTAAGAAGTAGCACAGGTCATTGCTTCATCACCCATATAGAAAAGAATTAAAGTGTGGTAGGACATTTTCATGACAAAACCATCTCTTGGTCTGCTCATATCCTTGGTGTCCTGTTTTAATTCGAGACGAGCATGTCCTACATCCACCTTCATATCACTGCCGGCCTCCACACTTAGGTTACCCCATCTGCTGCTGATACTCACAGCTATGCTCTCATTAATCCTGGCTTCATTACTCAAAGATTCTCCTGGCTGGCCTCCCATTTCCCCATAAACCTCAGCTCATCTGAACCTCCATATCCTATTGAAATATTAAACCAAGGCTCTGTCTGCTCCCTCAGGCAGACGAGAAAGATCCCAGGGTACTACTTCAAAAAAGACCAGACATATTCTCCCTGGTTTGCCAGCTAATATTTACCAAGCCAAGACAAAAAGACAGATTATCTGGCTGTCATATCATTGTTGTTTGTGTCTTTTCTGCATTCCCACATTGACTACACTTCAGAAGTACTTCATTAGCTGTGGGGCAACTTGAGCTCCTGAAGGGCGCTATATAAATGTATGGGTTTTTTTTGTTATGCTACACCCAAGTCTCACTTGTCCATCACCTGTGTCCTCACCCAGCCTACAATGGCTCCCAGTCCTCCAATGCCTCAAATTTAAAACTTTTATCCCCATCGCTGTAACCTCCTTCAGCCTAACAAACAACCCACCCAATGCCCCCACCCCGAACTCTCTGTTGCTCTGACTCCAGCCTCTTGTGCATTCCCAGCAAACCAATCCAGCTGTTCTTTACGCTGCACAAGTTCCATGCTCTGGGATTCCCTCCCTAAAACCATGACCTCTCCATTTTCCTCTCCTCCTTTCAGACCCTCCTGAAATCCTGTTTCTCTGGCCAAGGTTTCAGTCACCCCTCAGAATCTCTCTGTCTTCGGCTTGACATCAGTTTTATCTCATACCTATGTGAAGTTGCATGGGGCATTTTTCCACATTAAAGATCCTATATAAGTGCAAATGATTGTTATTACTGAACTGCAAAGGGATGTTAAGTGATGGAGCTCATTTCCTGATAATTGTAGAATCCAGTCAATTCCACCATACTCTATGAACACAGTTTCCGTTTATACCACTGGGGCTCTTTACATTCCATCATTGTGTCAGCTTGGGTCAGTGGTGATCCTCGGAGTCAGAAGGCACTGAAGTCAAACCTCTCTGCAGCCCTCAGCACACAATGTTGGCCAACACTTCAGTGCAATACTGAGCAATGCTGCACTGTCAGAAGTGCTGACTTCCAAATGAGGCGTTAAACCGAGGCCCCGTCTACTCTCTCAGTTAGATGTGAATGATCCCATGGGAATCATTGGAAGAAGCATCAACATTCCTCCCTCAGCCAACTCCACCAAAACTGGATGAATTGGTCACTGATCTCATTTGCAGTTTGTGGGAGCTTCCTGTGTGCAAATTAGCTGCTGTGTTTGCTCACAAACTGAAAAAAGCAGTTCACGACAGTAAAACACTTTGCAATGTCCTGAAGACAAAATAACATGCTATATAAATTACATGCTCTGTCTTTCTTTCTTATTTAGAACTTTTACTAATGGAGGCAGTGAGTCAGTGGATCATTTCTCCTGAACAGGGTGCAGTTGTGCTGATGGATTATTACATAGGCACACTTCTAGACTCCTATCCCATGGGTCACACTTGTCCTGATTGATTCAAGCCAGTCAGGCAGTCTCAAGGAAATCCAAGACACCACTGCCAGTGTAAGTTTAGGAGCTGAACGATAACGCTGTACAAAGTATAAACCCGTAGTTGAAAGAAGAGGCCACATGTTTGTCACTGTGCCCCAGTAACTGTGACAGGAGTGCAGGAGTTGTAGGAAGGTTTTCAGAGTTTATATAACCTTGAGTATAACTGTGGAGAGATAAATCTCTCCAAATATAATACACTACTGTCATTAGTCAGGATTCTTTTTAACAAAATATCACAAAAGGAACTTCTTTGTGAAGCCAGCCAGCACTGCAAAAAAATGTGATTAAACAAAAAAATCACTACAGACGTGATGAAAATGATGGACATAGGCCGACATGTACAAATAACAGCAACTTGCATTTATTTATTTATTTAGAGATACAGCACTGAAACAGGCCCTTCGGCCCACCGAGTCTGTGCCGACCAACAACCACCCATTTATACTAATCCTACATTAACCCCATAGTCCCTACCACATCCCCACCATTCTCCTACCACCTATCTACACTAGGGGCAATTTACAATGGCCAATTTACCTATCAACCTGTAAGTCTTTGGCTGTGGGAGGAAACCAGAGCACCCGACGGAAACCCACGCAGTCACAGGGAGAACTTGCAAACTCCGCACTCCTTGGGACATTTTAATGAAGTTAGGATTTATTACGTTCGCAGGAGCATTATCAGAGGTTTTCACACTCTGTGAGGCTGACATATTCACCCCTTTCATACACAGTCCATACTCATACTGTGAAACAGGCCAATGTAGTTAACAGTGACTTTCCCAACCAACAGAGGGCATCTGACTATACAGCAGGAGGAATGTTGGGTAGCACTATGTACCCACAACAACTCGCATTCAAATCATGTTGTGATGTAGTAAAACATTCCAAGGCACTTCATAGGAATGTTATCAGATAACAATTAACATTGAGCCAAAGTAAGAAAGCAATTAGGGCAGGTAACCATAAGCTTGCCGATGGGGTAGGTTATGAGGAATATCTTAATGGACAAAAAGGAGGAACGCTATTGTTCCGAAGCACCCAGTAGGAGTCAGGCCTTCACTTGGGGAGGGAAAATCAGAAAAGAAAGTTGCTCCTATATTGCTGTTGTGCATTGTGTTTGGCTGCTAGCTTCCCAAATGGATAACTGGGAGCAGGCCACCTATTGGGTCACTTGGCTGCAGAAGGAGCATGGCTGGGGGAACCAGAAAGAAAATTCTGACGTTCACTTCCTTGAGTTTGGATCTTACAGTAAATGAACTGCCAACAGTCATCATTGCATAGCTCGTATGTGACCTGTCAAAACAGACTGTATCACCCGCATTATGCCCCTCTGGAAAATAAATGATTCAGGAATCTTCAGAACATTGCAGGTTGTGATATCTTTTTTGTCCAGTTGTACAAGTACTCTCTAACACTATAGCTGTCCACTATACAATATACACTATTGCATTGGGGCGGCACTGTGGTGCAGTGGTTAGCACTGCAGCCTCACAGCTCCAGCGACCTGGGTTCAATTCTGGGTACTGTCTGTGTGGAGTTTGCAAGATCTCCCTGTGTCTGCGTGGGTTTCGTCCCACATGCCAAAAGACTTGCAGGTTGATGGGTTAATTGATCATTATAAATTGCCCCTAGTATGGGTAGGTGATAGGGAAATATAGGGACAGGTGGGGATGTGGTAGGAATATGGAATTAATGTAGGATTAGTATAAATGGGTGGTTGATGGTCGGCACAGACTCGGTGGGCTGAAGGGCCTGTTTCAGTGCTGTATCTCTAAACTAAACATAACTATAGAACAGGGATGTTCACTTGGTGATTGAGCCCTGGAAGCCCAGGGAACTCAGTTGTTTGTGCTCATATTTCTTACTTCATTGACAATGAGGTTATGTTACTGGACTCTAGAGCCCTCGATTAATAATCGTAAACCCCGAGTTCAAATCCCACCACAGCAATTTGAGAATTTGAAGTCAGTTTAAAAAATCTGGAAGTGACCATGAAGTTGTTGTTAAAAACCCCAGTAATGTCCTTTAGGGAAGGAACCCCACTGACCTTGCTCAGCCTGGTCTGCAGGTGACTCCAGCCTTACACCAGCATGGTTGACTCTTAACTGCTTTCGAGGCCCAGCAAGCCACTCGGTTGAATCAAAACTGTTAACAGAATCAGCACACGGACTGCGACGGTTGAGGAAGGCGACTCACCACCATCACCTCCTCAAAACAACTGGGGAAGGGCAGTTACTGCCAGCTTTGCCCACATCCCGAGAATGAGCTTTTAAAAATGGTTTGTGAACTTGTGGGTTTGGAAAGGGCTCCTTTTAGCCTGTTATCTCTTTGGAGGATCAATCCTAAACCAGAATACCCAGATCTGTTAGCATCAGCAGCTCAAGAAAGATGCAAATTCATCCAAGTGTGGGTGTGCAGCTTACGATGACAATAGCTTGAGACCACCACTTCCCCCCAATCACCACCCTGTTATACAGTCCCTGTGTATAAACATCAGGCAGTCTCGGAAATTGCAATGATTAGCTGAATACAGGGCATGAAGCAGGGTACACTGGCACTTTCCAAAGGGATTCTTCAAACACAATTATTCCAATGCTCTCCTGGTTGTCCTCCCTTCCTCCACCTGTCTGTATGCCATCTTGCATCGACCTGCTCCTCCATCAGCCTTGTGCCCACAGACCCACATTGACTCCCGGTCCCCCAACACCTCAAATTTAAAATTCTCATCAGAGTTCATATCCCTCCATGGCTTCACGCCACACCATCACATCTCTGTAACCTCATCCAGTCTTAGACCTGACCCCTCAAAGCTCTCCCTCTGACCTCATGTGCATCCCCCTCCCTTCAGCCCACAATTGGGAGCCATGCCTTCAGTCACCCAGGTCCCACAGCTGGGATTCCCTCCCTGAACCTTCCCCCCCCACCCCGCCCCACACAACCCCCTCTCTCCCTCTCCTCCTTAAGACTCACCTCTTCAGCCAAGCCTATGGTCACCTTTGCTATTATTTCCTTCTTTGGCTTGGTGTTAAGATTCTTCCCGTCACTCCTCTGTAAAGCACCATGGGACATTTTTCTATAATAAAGGCACTACATAAATGAAAGTTGTTGTTGTACTTGGTGTGTTTCAGGCAATTTTTTTTTATTTGGACAGCACAGTACAGAAATACTTCCCTGCAATAAGTGAACAGAGATCAGGATGGGCCCCTATTGGTGATTATTTGTACTAATACTCATATAAATGTGGATATCTGCCTTTAAAAGGGAGTTTCCCATTTTACTAAAGAGAAAGCAAAAGCAATCCCTCTCTCAATGCCTTTAATCCTTAGAAAGGCAGCAGTCCCTTTTGACAGGTGAGGTACAGCTGTACATGGCCACCTGAGCCAGTGTGTTACCATGGCAATGAGCCCTTTGCACATTTGCACTGGGGTTTATTATCTTGCCCATAGCTATCTTTGATTCCAAGTAGAAAGCACAGTCAGAGAGCGAGAGGGAAGCCAGTCATTGATAGGAGGAGAAAAGGCCAATAATCACTCTGGCAAAGCCTGGGCCTCTCTTGAACTTGTTCTTCCCGAAATGCCCATCATAAACCTCCAGCCCTCCCTCTCATCTTAAAGTAGCGCAGGGTGCCCTGACCAATACTTATCTCTCAATCAGCACCTAAAACAGATTATCTAGTCCATAGCCCATTATTGTTTGCGGGATCTTGCTGTGCATAAATTGGTTGTCGCGTTTCCCTACTTTACAAAAGTGACTACACTTCAGAAGTACTCATTGGTTGAAACGTCCTGATGTCGTGAAAAGCCTCATCTAAATGAAAATTCTTTTTCATTCTATTGACGAGGCACGAGTTATACGGATCCACCCAGAGCAAGGCACCCTGTAATGTGTGTGCAATGTACTGCAAGCACCATTGTGACATGGTCCAATCAATCCAGGGATGGAGCGAGACTGGGAATGTCACAACTGGGAGTATCCGTGTAGAATGGCCGGGGGGGGGGAGAGAATCACACTTGATGGTCGAACACAGAAACTCAAAGTTTGAAGCACAGAACTGAAGAAAGTGTCACTGCTCACCAGCTATCTGATCACGATCACATTGCTGTGTGGGAGCTTGTTGTGCACAATTGGCTGCCACATTTCCTACATTACAACAATGTCTACACTTCAAAAAGCACCTCATTGGCTGTAAAGCATGGTGAGAAGGGCCCTCCCCATCAGATCCTTCCTGCACATCCGAAGCCTCAGCGCCAATGCACGCTGCATTCGTGGCAGTTGAAGTGGGGAAGGGACCGACACCCACCTCCTTCTGGAATGTGCCTTTGCAAAGCAGGTCCGGAAAGAGATGCAGTGGTTTTTGTCGAGGTTCATCCCGAGCAGCTCTGTAACGCAGGACTCTGTGCTCTACGGGCAGTTCCCAGGGACGCACACCGAGATAAACCTCAACTGCTACTGGAGGACCATCAAATCAGTGAAAGACACTCTTTGGTCTGCTCGAAACTTGCTGATTTTCCAGTGCAAATAGCTGTCCACGACCGAGTGTTTGCAGACTGGCACATTCCAAAGTCCAGAACCCGTGCTGAGGGACGCATTAAAGCTTGGGGCAGCCGCTACAAAGGCTCAATGGGAAAGGCCACTGTCTAAGGCCCTCCCGCTCTAGTATACTGAGGGGCTGGAAACTGTGTAAAACCTCTCGGGCTGTATGCAGCAGAAAATGTTTGATACGAAATGTAAATGTACATTATAAATATAACCTGTAATAGCAAGTGTAGTGAGGCACCTCGTGTCCTGTATTGAAAGAAACTGATCTGCACGGCATTTTATGTAATGGCAAATTTGAACTGTTACGTAATGTACTTTCTCAAATTTTACAAATGAAGTATATTTTTGGGGAAAAGAATGGCTGTAAAGCACTTCGAGATGTGCAGTGGTCATGAAAGGTGCTATATAAATGCAAGGCTTTCTTTTCTTTTTTGTATTTAATGCTCTCTGAAAATATTCATTGTGTGCCCAGAGTACTGGAACTGGAACGGAACAAATGGCATAATGTTAAAAAAAAAGGATGTGGCAATTGTCACACAGTGTCATACACGGCTACGGATGCAACACACTGCTGCAGCCAAAAGGAATTCTTATACAATACAATTGGTTCCCATTTCTAACCCTTTAGTTTTGTAATATAGGCTGATAGGCCAGTGTCGTACTGAAGGAGTGCTGCACTGTCGGAGGTGTCGTCTTTCAATTGAGATGTTAAATCGAGGCCCTGTCTACCCCCTCAGGCGGACGTAAAAGATCCTACAGGAAGAGCAGGGGAGTTACCCCCGGTGTCCTGGCCAACATTTACCCCTGGACCAACATCATTAAAAACAGATTATCCAGTTAGTATCACATTGCTGTTTGTGGGAGCTTGCTGTGCGTAAAATGGCTGCTGTGCTTCCCATACTACAACTGTGACCACACCTCAAAAAAGTACTCGACTGGTTGTAAAACCCTTTGGGATGTCCTGAGATCAAGTAAATGCAAGTATTTCTTTGTTTACCCTGCTGTGCAAAGAATATGCAGGGGTGTCTGGCCAAGTCACAATGACTTTCGTCACTCTCCTTCCCACAACAATCCCAAGCACTGGCTGGAAGTTGGGAGCGGGAGGGCTACATCTATAACCCACTGCATAGCCCGAACACCTGTGGCATTAACCATTAAGTCAAACAGAGAGGTGGGTACAGAGAATTTCATTACAGTGAACAAACAGGTAGGAGGCACAAAGACTGCACCAAGGCAAACACACTCACTAGGATATATCAGTGGGGTCGGAACTTAGCAAGTCAGGGAGGCACAGGGAGTGACACACTGATTAAAAACACTTCACATCCCACTTACAGTCCGAGGTGGAAGATCAGGATGGCAGAAGGACATGTGTGTCGCCGGCAGACACCCGAGTGTAAACTGCAAGCTCAAATCACCTCGCTTCACTGCTCATCAAGCCCAGCCTGTAAATTCCTCAGGGCACCTCAGAGACCAGCTGGAACAATAGCGTCGAAGTAAGTTGGGGTGGGATTCTAGCCGGCTTGGAACAGATGCAGCAAACAACAAGGCCAACAAGAACAGGGTAGCCTCGGTGCGAAAGCAGCAAGCTTGCAGGCTGCTTGGAAGGTTAGCCACACGTGCGGGGGATACAACATTCCTCACACAGTCTCCGTCCGTGGGCTCAGTTCCTCCCCTCCCCCTCCTTCTCCTCAGGTAATTCCTGCTGACCGTTCCCTTCTGATTGGCTCCCCCAGCCGCAACTAAGCAGAGCATTAATGACTGGGTCTCTCTGCAGCTTCAATTGTACAGATGCTGTCAGGCTGGCCTACTCCCCCCATGCCCTTCCTTCGAAACCATGGCAACATGTGTGGCCCACTTAATTAGCAGCTATTGCTCGACAGATAGCTTTTCTTCAGAGCATTTTCGGGGGGGAACAAGTTGAGGGCTTTTTCCCCCTAAGCTGAGCAGTTGCATTCCTCCTCTGTTGTTGTTTCTCAACCAACTGGCGTTTGAGTGAATGATGGGGAAGAATGTGCATCAAATGACAGAGCTGTAAAGAAGCTTCCTTAGGGATTTCAGCAATAATACAAAACACCACCCATCATCCAGTTTGATGGCGTATAGCTACAGGAGCTCCCCAGGATAGGGGTTGTCAATCCATCAGGATTGCTCGGGAGTACCCAACAATTAAAAATTAAACAAAAAAAATCATAGGGGCATTTGTTTTTTCTTCATTTTCTTTGAGGACTTTTTTTATTCATTCTCTAGTTGTCTAAAATTTGATACAACGGAGTAGCCTCCTAGGCCATTTCAGATGGCAAGTAAGAGTCAACCACGTTGGTGATACTGGAGACGCATATAGGCCAGAGCAGGTTAAAAACAGCAGGTTTCCATTCTGAAAGAAATCAGTGAAACAGTTGGGTATTTAATTACAATCCAACACTTTAGTGGTCATTTTTTCAGATTTTTCTTTTAAAACTGAATTAAAATTCTCAAACTGCCACAATAGGATCTGAAATCACATTTTCTAGATTATTAGTACAGTGACATACCAACTACACTACCGTACCATATCATGTTATAAAGGGTAGGTATATAGCTCTTCAGCGTTGGTTACAGCCCGATTAGGAGAAGTTACTTCATAGATTAAAAACTGTGAGGAGGGCCAGGGGAAACTGCCTCAGCGCCTCTCCCCCGGATGAGACGACCTAGACCCTGGCTGAGGGCACAACACATGGGACAGACGGAGGTACTGGAACTGGTGGTGACCATGGGACTTTACCCCAGTGCAGGAGTTAGTTGGTCAACTATTCATTGTACAGGCTCATGGAAAATGACAACTTGGGTTCAAGGTGTTAACTTTCTTACTGAGGGCCATTGCCATGTCCACTAGTGACTGCCAGCATCTCATAACAAGAGGCTGTTCTTCACCTGTGAATCTTCACAATGCTCATCAGATGGCTATTTGACTGTGGAAGCATCACAAATGAGCCTGATGGCATTACCATCTGCTAGCCATAGGGTTCACTGGATCACGATTAGCTAACCATCTGTTTGATTTTGCCTTTTCCTGTTCTAGGAACGGGCTGAGGCCAAATTTCATCACCCAAACTGCTTGCCTAGCTCAGAATCAGCTGACAGCACGGATCATGATAGGGGCTGGGGACATTTGTCATTGAATCAGAAGTATGTTGGAACCCTACAAAACTCATTTTACACAGGACTCTCCCTATCAGCAGAGAAAGGTTTCTATCAGAATCACAGTCAGAGGTGAAATGATGGCTTTCACCCAGCTGTCACATCCAACTCCCTCCCCCTCACCTATAGTTGCCTTTTAACCACAGATGGTGCACAGTCAGTAGTACTCACACCACCCAAGTCAAAAGATTGAGGGTTCAAGCCCACCGGATGTGAGCCATAATTTAGGCTGACATTTCAGTGCAGTACTGAGGGAATGCTGCACTGTCGGAGGTGTCGTCTTTCAGATGAAACATTAAACCGAGGCCCTGTGTGGCCTCCCACAGCAGGATTTGAAGTGCAGAGGCGTTCTCCCCAGTATCCTGGCCAATATTTAAGGCGCAATGATCATCTAAAACAGATTACCTGGTCATCATCTCATTTGAGTTTGTGGGATCTTGCTGTGTGCAAAATGGCTGGCATGTTTCCTATATTACAACAGTGAGGACTCTTCAAAAGTATTTTATTGGCTGTAAAAGTGCTTTGGGATGTCCTGAGGTTGTGAAAGGCACTACAGAAATGCAAAATCTTTCTTTCTTTAAACCATTAGACCTTGTTAACAGTACAGAAAATTATGTCGGTAATCGATACGGACATATTCTGTGGCCTTTCAATATCCAACAGCCTCAGGGTCAAGAAAGACACTATATAAATGCACGTTTTCTTTCTTTCCTTCAAGGCACAAATGTATTCATGGAAAATTGCAACCTGAATCGTAATACAGCTGTTAGTTTATGAGCAAACAGGATCATAAAGTTATACTTCCCAAGATCAAAAAGACTTTGAAAAAATACACCACTTTTGTTTTAGCTAGGTAAGGAGGGAGTTACAAAGCAGGAGCGCACAACTGAGGGGCTCCGGTGACACACAAACTGTGGCTGTGATCCATGAGATGTTAATATATGTTATCTAAACTCTCAGATTATGTTACTGCCATTAACTAGTGAGATCAAAAAGGACTGTCCATCTTGGAGCAGCAAGTTTCAAATAACTGGTGCATGAAGTAAAGAATTGGTTTGAAAATGAGCCTCAGTGCAGTGAACGCAAGATACAGTTCTGGCAATTAATGCACTTAAAAGAGTGTGTGTTGGTACCAGGTGTGTGCTATTGCAGCAACATGGTACAATTAGGGTCGCCAATTCTTCAGGATTTTCCTTGGGTCTCTAGGAATTGAAGCTTAATCAGCTGTGAGCAACTTGGGAGGAAAAAACATAGAGGCATTTAAAACAAGTGTTTTTGTTCCACTTTCTTTGAACACTTTTATATTTTAGTTATAAAAACATTGGAGGTGGCGGAAAAAAGGCTGTTTGGGCAGGGTGGTTGGTGTTCGTGTGGTGAAACCATCAGGATTACGTTGACAACCCTAGGTGCAATGAAGGCCACAGAAAGCTGGACTCACGTCTCCCGTATAAATGGGACACTGCATACCAGGGTTACCATGTGCAAGGATTACCGTGTACCTGGTTTATGGTGGTTACCATGTACAAGGATTACTATATACCTGGAATCCATGTACAAGGATTACCATGTACTGCAGTTACAGTGGTTACCGTGTACAAGGATTATTATGTACCATAGTTGCCATGTACAATGATTACCACTGGGGTTACGCTGTGACGGGACTTCACAAGAGCTGTTGAGCACTCAGAAACTGAATACCTAAACCATTTTCTCTTTGTACATCTATTGCTTTCAGTTATGTCATTCACAAATACTTCTGGGATCACACTTTCCCCGATGCAGAAAACTTCTTCTGGGTAATATGTTCAGAGACATCCAATATTCCAGTAAACTACCCAGAATCAGTAAATTGGAAGTCACTGGAATATTAAACACTTCACATTTTTAATAAATCTTTCCTTGCAATCAGAAATGTCAAACACAAAATGTATTCATACTCGCCAAACATACCTGAGCAATGAACTGTGGAAAAGCAGGCCAGTTCTAAACCTCTGCTTAGAATCAAATACCCCTATACCCAAAAGACTCCTTCCCCTTTCAGCTTCGAATGCATAGATGTATTTTTTAATTCAGATATAAGACATCGACAGACTTCTTCAAAAGGTGACAGGTGAAGATCTTGCCGGAGACTTATATTCATAAATGTGTACCTTTGTAGTGCCAATCTAACAGCATTGGGAGAATTCTGGGAGTTCAGAATATGGGCTTATTTGTGTACTTGTACGCAAACACATTCGCTTATTCCAAAATGTGAATATAAATATGCATTTGACCCACAGTATACCTCACTTGAAGTCCTTCTTCTTCTTTTGCTAAACATTTTCAGAAGACACAGTGGTGCAGTGGTTAGCACCGCAGCCTCACAGCTCCAGCGATCCGGGTTCAATTCTGGGTACTGCCTGTGTGGAGTTTGCAAGTTCTCCCTGTGTGTGCGTGGGTTTCCTCCAGGTGCTCCGGTTTCCTCCCACATGCCAAAGACTTGCAGGCTGATAGGCCATTATAAATTGCCCCTAGTATAGGTAGGTGGTAGGGAAATATAGGGACAGGTGGGGATGTGGTAGGAATATGGAATTAGTGTAGGATTAGTATAAATGGGTGGTTGATGGTCGGCACAGACTCGGTGGGCCGAAGGGCCTGTTTCAGTGCTGTATCTCTAAATCTAAAAAAATCTAAATCTAAAATCTAATGACTGACATATGACAAGGAAAGGACTTGTATTTATATGGCATCTTCATATAGCACAGCCTCATACCATCCCACCCAGAGAACCTCCCAGTCAATGAAATCCTTCCGTTTTGACACGTAGTCAACCGTTGTAATGTAGGAAATGCGGCAGCCAATTTTCACACAGCAAGATCCCACAAACAGCAGTAAGACACAAGACCAGATAACATTTCAGTTATGTTGGTTGAAGGATAAACATTGGCCAGAACACCAGAGATAATCACCAACTGTTCTTCAAAATACTCCCCTGGGATCTTTCATATCCACCTGGCAGTGCAGTCAGGGCGTCAGTTTAACTCTCATCGAAAAGAACACACAGCAGCTAGTAAACCACTGCATACCATACTTAGCATAGAGTTTTGACGTCCCTTTAGTGAACTCTGTGCCCCATGATAATCATTTCAACCTGTCCATGAGGCTGAATACGCAATGACTCAAATATGTGAACAGTGTGAGCTCGGGCCAGAAAGAGAAGGAAGGACCTTAAGATAGCGACATTTATAAGAGCTTCACTACTGGGTTGTTGTTAGCTCTTTGACCTGAAGTTAACTGGAATTAGAAATGGATTCAGGTACTGGATTGTATTGAAGAAAGGAAGATGCCAGCCTGAATTCCAACAGCTTTCTCCCAGTCAGAAGGTACCCAGCACAGAGCTGTCACATTTGGGTCCCTGGAAGTTGAACAGGCCAGAAGAGAGAAGGCCGAGGGGCAACCTAATGGAGCCCTTTAACGTTTGAAGGGGTTCGATAACCTAGACGTAGAGAGCATTTATCCATTTGTGGGGGGCACCAAAACTAGGGGCCATAAATATCAAAGAGTCAACAATAGGAACACAGGAGCAGGAGTAGGCTATTTAGCTCCTTGAGTCAGATCCACCTTTCAATGAGATCATGTCTGATCTGTGACCTAACTCGATATACCTGCCTTTGGCCCATATCCCTTAATGCCTTTGGTTAACAAAAATTGATCAATCTCACATTTAAAATTAACAACTGATGCAACATCAATTCCTATTTGTGGAAGTGAATTCCAAACTTCTATCACCTTTTGCCATAGAGTCAGAGCCATTACAGCACAGAAGGAAGCCATCGGCCCATCAAGCCCATGCCCATCTCTGTAGAGCAATCCACTCAGTCCCATTCCCCTGCTCTATCCCCGTAGTACTGCAAGTTTATTTCCCTCAAGTGCCCATTCAATTTCCTTTTGGAATCATTGATTGTCTCCACTTCCACCACCTTCGTAGGCAACGAGTTCCAGTCATTACCACCCACTGTGTGAAAAGGTCTTCCTCACACCCCCCACCCGTATCTCTTCCACAAAACCTTAAATCTGTGTCTCCTAGTCCTTGTACCATTAGCTAATAGGAACAGTTTTTCTTTGTCTACCCTATCCAAACCTGTCATGATCTTGTACACATCTCAAGATCTGCCCTCGAACTCCTTTGTTCCAAGGAGAACAACCCCAGTTTCTCCAATGTAACCTTGTAGCTAAAATTCCCTCATCCCTGAAACCATTCTGGTAAATCTCCTCTGCACCCTCTCAAGGACCTTCACATCTTTCCGAAAGTATGGTGACCAGAACTGGATGGAATACTCTAGTTGGGCCTAACCAGAGCTTTATAAAAGGTTCAGCATAAATTCCCTGCTTTTGTACTCAATCCCTCTATTTATGAAGCCCAGGATCCCAAATGCTTTGCTAACTCCTCTCTCAATATGTCCTGCCACCTTCAAAGAGCTATGTACATAGACCCCCAGGTCTCTCTGTTCCTGCACACTCTTTAGAACAGTGCCATGAAGTCTATATTGCCTCACCCTATCCTTTTTGCCAAAATGCATCACCTCACATTTCTCTGTATTAAATTCCATTTGCCACTTGTCTGTCCATTCTGCTAGCTTATCGATGTCCTGTTACAGTCAAGAGGCATCATCCTCACTGTTTGCCACTCTTCCAAGTTTGGTACTATTGGCAAGTTTTGAAATTTTACTCAGTATTCCAATATCCAAGGCATTTATATATATATATATATCAAAAAAAGCAGGGTCCCAGCACTGACCCTTGGGGAACACCATCCTCCAGACTGAAAAACAACCATTTACCAAAACTCACTGTTTTCTGTCCTTAAACCAATTCTTTTTATCCAAGCTGACACTGACCAGTATTTTATTAACCAGCCTTTTATGTGGAACTTTGTCAAGCATTTTGTGCATGAGTGACAGTGCTCTTGACTGTGTGAGATGGTGTGTGATAATTATGATGATGTGTGTGTGATGGTGCCTCAGAGATGATGGTCGTGTCAGTCTGTGCACGTGTGCACTCACTTTTCCTGATACCATGTTTGAGCGCTGTAAAAACATAAGAACATAAGAGGAGTCGGCCATTCGGCCCTTTGAGCTGCTCCATCATTCAATGAGATCATGGTTGATCTTCTACTTCAACACCATTTTCCTGCACTATCCCCGTAACCCTTGATGTTTTCAATATGTAGAAATCTATCAATCTCAGTTTTGAACATACTCAACGATTGAGCCTCTACAGCCCCCTTGGGCAGAGAATCCCAAGGATTCACTACCCTCTGAGTGAAGTAATTCCTCCTCACCTCAGTCCTCAACGGCCTGCCCCTTAGTCTGAGACTGTGTCCCCTGGTTCTAGACACCCCAGCCAGAGGAAACATCCTTCCTGCATCCACCCTGTCGAGTCCCGTAAGAATTTTGTATGCTTGAATGAGATCACCTCTCATTCTTCTCAACTCCAGAGAATAAAGGCCCAGTCTATTTAATCTTTCCTCATAGGACAATCCCTCCATCCCAAGAATTAACTTGGTGAACCTTTGTTACACTCCCTCTATGGGATGTATATCTCTTTCCTTAGATAAGGAGACCAAAACTGTACACAATACTCCAGATGCAGTCTCACCAAGGCTCTATACAATTGCAGTAAGACATCTTTACTCCTGTACTCAAAACCTCTTATAATAAAGGTCAACATACCATTTGCCTTATATATTGCTTGCTTTACCATGCATGTTAGCTTTCAGTGCCTCATGAAAAAGGACCCATGTACCTTTGAAGTTCAACACTTGCCAGCCTCTCACCATTTAGGAAATACTCTACGGGCTGCATTTGACACCTCCTCTGCCGAAATCAGTGGCGGACGTAAACTATGGCAGTCTGCCTGTGTAGACCGCATGTCACGGAGCCACCACGATATTAAATGCGGCAGTTCATTTAAAAGGTCGGGGCAGGCCACCTCCTCCCCCACCCCCGATGACATGGCAGGGGCGGGCGGTCCATCCACGGCAATGGCGTCAGGCGCCACTGTGCAGGCGCCAACGCCATTTTTAAAGGGCTTCGAGCCCTACATTGCAATTTAAATTTTAAAGGGAATATGTATTTAAAATAAAAATGTAAAGTGATTCTGACCCTCTCCCACCATCCCACCCCCCCCCCCCAATAAGCATAGAAGTAATTACCTGCCCTCTCTCCCACCCCAAAACACTTACCTTGTGCTGCTGACTTTAAATTAAAATGGCAGGGGGATGGGAGGGGGGGGGATCAAAGACAAGAACAAAAGACAGTAAGGGAAATAAGTGAGAGGCAGAGAAATCAAGGGCCAGAATCAAACAAGGCCACAGTGAAAAATAGTGGGAAGGGGACAAGTAATGTTAAAAAGACAAGCCTTACGGCTTTGTGCCTTAACGCGCAGAACATTCACAATAAGGTAATGAATTAATCACGCAAATAGATGTAAACGGGTATGAAATAGTCGGGATTACGGAGACATGGCTGCAAGGTGACCAGGGATGGGAAATGTAGGTCCCTTACAGTGAGAAACAGGGGAATTTATTATGGGGAATAAAGAAATGGCTGACCAACTAAATGCATACTTTGGTTCTGTCTTCACAAAGGAGGACACAAATATCATACCAGAAATGTTGGGGAACACAGGGTTTAGTGAGAGGGAGGAACTGAAAGAAATCAGTATTAGTAGAGAAATGGTGTTGGGGAAATTGATGGGATTGAAGGCCGATAAATCCCCAGGGTCTGATGGTCTGCATCCCAGAGTACTTAAGGAAGTGGCCCTAGAAATAGTGGATGCATTGGTGGTCATCTTCCAAGATTCTGTTGACTCTGGAACAGTTCCTACAGATTGGAGGGTAGCTAATGTAACCCCACTATTTAAAAAGGGAGGTAGAGAGAAAGCAGAGAATTATAGATCAGTCAGCCTGATGTCAGTAGTGGGGAAAATTCTAGAGTCCATTATCAAAGATTTTATAGCAGAGCACTTGGAGAAGAGTGGTAGAATCGGACAGAGTCAGCATGGATTTACAAAAGGGAAATCATGCTTGACAAATTTACTAGAATTCTTCGAGGATGTAACTAGTAGAGTTGATGAGGGGGAGCCAATGGATGTAGTTTATTTGGACTTTCAGAAGGCTTTCGACAAAGTCCCACATAAGAGATTAGCATGTAAAATTAAAGTGCATGGGATTGGGGGTAGTGTATTGCGATGGATAGAAAATTGGTTGGCAGACAGGAAACAAAGAGTAGGGATAAATGGGTCTTTTTCCAAATGGCAGGCAGTGACTAGTGAGGTACCGCAGGGATCGGAGCTAGGACCCCAGCTATTCACAATATATATTAATGATTTAGATGAGAGAACTAAATGTAATATCTCCAAATTTGCAGATGACACAAAACTGGGTGGGAGGGTGAGTTGTGAGGAGGATGCAGAGAGGCTTCAGGGTGATTTGGAAAAGTTGAGTGAGTGGGCTAATGCATGGCAGATGCAGTATAATGTTGATAAATGTGAGGTTATCCACTTTGGTAGCAAAAACAGGAAGGCAGATTATCTGAATGGCTATAAACAGAGAGGGGAATATGCAGCGAGACCTGGGTTTTTCTCATTCACCAGTCGCTGAAGGTAAGCATGCAGGTGCAACAGGTGGTAAAAAAAAGGCAAATGGCATGTTGGCCTTCATAGTGAGAGGATTCGAGTACAGGAGCAGGGATGTCTTGCTGCAATTATACAGGGCCTTGGTGAGGCCACACCTGGAATATTGTGTGCAGTTTTGGTCTCCTTATCTGAGGAAGGATGTTCTTGCTATAGAGGGAGTGCAGCGAAGGTTTACCAGACTGATTCCTCGAATGGTGGGACAGATGTATGAGGAGAGATTGAGTCGGTTAAGATTATATTCGCTGGAGTTCAGAAGAGTGAGGGGGGATCTCATAGAAACCTATAAAATTCTAACAGGACTTGACAAGGTAGATGCAGGAAGGATGTTCGCGATGGTGGGGGAGTCCAGAACCAGGGGTCATAGTCGAAGCATACAGGGTAAACCTTTCAGGACTGAGATAAGGAGAAATGTCTTCACCCAGACAGTGGTGAGCCTGTGGAATTCGCTACCACAGAAAGCAGTTGAGGCCAAAACATTGTATGCTTTCAAGAAGGAGTTAGATATAGCTCTTGGGTCGAAAGTGATCAAAGGGTATGGGGCGAAAGCGGGAACAGGCTACTGAGTTGGATGATCAGCCATGATCATAATGAATGGCGGAGCAGGCTCGAAGGGCCGAATGGCCTACACCCGCTCCTATTTTCTATGTTGCTATGACTTCCGCTCCCCCCCAAAGTTCATCAACTTTAAACTTTACCCCTTCCCACCACCCCCTAGAGCAATGAAAATAACCTGACCCTACTCCCTCCCCTCCCGCACTGAAAAACTTACTTGCTGCCCCCCTGCCCACCTGTGTCCCGCCTCGAATCTCTGCACGGAGATCCGAAGGCGCAAGAGTGCTGGCCAGTGGCATAGATATCACCCCAGAACGATTGCAGGAGTGGGTAGGTCATTTATTCATTCATTTATATATATATTTTTTTAAGTATGCAGATTTGGCTCCTGTCGCTGAGCGGCAGGTGGGGCCGCCACGAGGCCTCGCCACCACTGGCAATATCGGGCTGGGCCTTCCTGGCGTCAAGGCCTGTGGTGGGCCTCTGCCAGAGGCATTATCTGCTGGCCCCCCGCCACCCCTCCGTCCCCCCCGCCACAACCCCCAACGTCGAGGGGTCTGTAAAATCCAGACCTGTATTTGTTTTTCCAACTAAAGTGGATAACCTCACATTTCTCCACATTGTATTCCATCTGCCAGATTTTTGCCCACTCATTCAGCCTCTCCAAATCCTCTTGAAGCCTCTTTGCATCCTTCTCACAACTCTCACTTCCACCTTGTTTTGGGTCTTCTGCAAACTTGGAAATATTACATCTAATCCCCACATCCAAATCATTGATAAAGATGGTGAATAGCTGAGGCCCAAGCACTGATCCTTGTGCTACCCCATTAGTTACAGCCTGCAAACCTGAAAATGACCCGTTGATTCCCTCTCTCTGTTTTCTGTCCGTTAACCAGTTTTCAATCCATGCCAGTTTATTCGCCCCCAATCCCATGCACTCTAATTTTGTTTGCTAACCTCTTGCGTGCAACCTTATCAAAAGCTTTCTGAAAATCTAAATATCCAACATCCACCAGTTCCCCCTTATCTATTCTGCTAGTTACATCCTCAAAAAGCTCCAACAGATTTGTTAAACATGATTTCCTTATCATAAATCCATGTTGACTCTGCCCAATCCTACCATTATTTTCTAAGTGTTGTGTTATCACATCCTTCAATATAGAAAACAGCACTTTCCCTACGACTGATATTAGACGAACAGGTCTGTAACTCCCGGTTTTCTCTCTTCCCTCCTTTCTTAAATACTGGGGTTACAATTGCCACCTTCCAATCTGCAGGAACCATTCCTGAGTCTACAGAATTTTGAAAGATGATCACCAATGCATCTACTATCTCTACAGCCACCTCTTTCAACACTCTGGGATGCAGTCATCAGGTCCAGGGGATTTATCTATTTTAAGTCCCATTAATTTCTCTGGTACTTTTTGTTTTACTAATATTAATAGTTTGCAGTCCCTCGTTTACACTAGTACCTTGATTCTCCATTATTTCTGGGAGGTTTTTGGTATTTTCCTCCATGAAGACAGACACAAAGTATTGGTTTAGTTTCTCTGCCATTTTCTTATTCCCCACTATAAATTCTCCTGGTTCCACTTGTAATGGCCCAACATTTGTTTTTGCTGATCTTTTCCTTTTTATATACCTATAGAAGCTTTAACAGTCCATTTTTATGTTTCTCGCTAGTTTACTCTCATTCTATTAACATATAGATCCGATTTCATTTCACAGCAGGCCGTGCGTTGTCGGGCTTTCTCTGCTGTAGTTAGTTTGGAGCAGGGTGTAACAATATAAATGCAACACATTACATTGTAATGATATAATTTGCATTAACTGTTCAAACTGTCAATCTGACAAGTAATGTAAATGTACATTATTAATATAACCTGTAATGGTAAGTGTAGTGAGGCACCTCGTGTACTGTATTGAAAGAAACTGATCTGTATCGCACGTTATGTAACATCAAATTTAAACTGTTATGTAATGTATTTTTACAAATTTTATGAAGTATATTTTTGGTAAAAAAAAGCCTTGTTCTAATGTAGGACTTTGGATCAATGTAAATGTGTTATACAGATCTTCAGCCTATTAACAATAACATTTGCACTACTGATGTGCAGTGTGACCAATCTCGAAATTAAAGAATTAACACTCTGATTTGTGACTTTTTCTTTCATCTCAGATCGTCAGATAATCATTAAATTATAAACATCAGAATTGTAACATCAAGGCCTAAAAATGTATTCTAACTCGCATCAAGTCCCGATAACCCATCACCCCTGTGCTCTCTGAGCGACATTGGCTCCCAGTCAACTTTAAAATTCTCATCCTTGTGTTCATCCTGCTCCACCTCTGTAACTTCCTCCAGCCCCAAAACTCTCGGAGGTATTTGCGTTCCTCTAATTCTGGCCTATTGAGCGTTTCTGATTTTACTTGCTCCACCATTGGTGGCCGTGCCTTTAGCTGCCAAGGCCCTAAGCTTTGTGTGTTAATGTGTTTCCTAACCACATTCCTGAAAGTCCTGGCTCTAAATTTTTTGGACAATCCCCCTAGTCCTAGACTCCTCAACCAGCAGAAATAGTTTCTCTCTTTCGACACAATCAGTTCCCCTTAATATCTTGAGAACTTGGATCAAATCACCACTTAACCTTCGAAATTCCAGACAATGGTTGTATATGCGCTCCTCTTAATTTAACTCCTGGAGTCCAGATATCATTCTGGTAAATCTACATTGCACTCCCTCCAAGGCCAATATATTCTTCCTAAGGTGAGATGTTCTGAAATGTTTACAGTGCTCCAGGTGTGCTCTAACCAGGACTTTCTATAGTTGCGGCATAACTTCTACCACCTTGTATTCTAGTCCTTTGGATATACCAGCCAGCATTCCAATAATACAACAGCAACATACAGTGGATGCTGGAAATCAGAAACAAAAAGCATTCCATTAGCCTTTTTGTTTATTTTCCATACGTGTTCATAACATTTTAATGATGTACTTGGACCTCCAAGTCTCTTTGGACCTCCATTGTTTTGAGCTTTTCACCATGTAGAAAGTACCCTGTTCTATTTCTTTTAGGTGAAAGTAGATGGCCTCACGTTTGCCTACACTGAAATCCAATTGTCACATTTTTGCTCATTCACTTAATCTCTCAATAATTCTTTGAGATTTGATGCTTCCATCCACATTGCTTACAATGCATCTTTGTGTCATCGGCAAAGTTGGATTTAGAGTTATAGAGTTATACAGCACAGAACCAGGTCCTTCGGCCCATCATGTCTGTACCGGCCATCCACCACCCAACTATACTAATCCCATATTCCTGCACTTGGCCTGTAGCCTTGTATGCTATGGCGTTTCAAGTGCTCATCTAAATACTTCTTAAATGTTGTCAGGGATCCTGCCTCCATCACCTCTTCAAGCAGTGTTCCAGATTCCAACCACCCGTTGGGTGAAAAAAAAAATCCTCAAATCCCCTCTAAACCTCCTTCCTCTTACCCTAAGTCTATGCTCCCTGGTTCTTGACCCTTCCGCTAAGGGAAAAAGTTTCTTCCTATCTAACCTATCAATGCCCCTCATAGTCTTGTACACCTCAATCCGGTCCCTCCTCAGCCTTCTCTGCTCTAAGGAAAACAACTCTAGCCTATCTAGTCTCTCTTCATAGCTGAAATGCTCCAGCCCAGAGAACATCCTGGTGAATCTCCTCTGCACCCTTTCCAGTGCAATCACATCCTTCCTATAGTGTGGTGACCAGAACTGTACACACTACTCCAGCTGTGGCCGAACTAGTGTTTTACCCAACTCCATCATAACCTCCCTGCTCTTATATTCTATGCCTTGGCTAATAAAGGCAAGTATCCCATATGCCTTCCTAACCACCTTATCTATCTGTGCTGCGGCCTTCAGTGATCTATGCACAAGTACACCAAGGTCCCTCTGACTTTCTGTATTTCCTAGGGTCCTACGATCCATTGTATATTCCCTTGCCTTGTTAATCCTCCCAAAATGCATTATCTCACACTTTTCAGGATTAAATTCCATTTGCCACTGCTCCGCCCATCTTACCAACCCATCTATATTGTCCTGTAGTCTAAGGATTTCCTCCTCATTGTTTACAACACCACCAATTTTCGTATCATCTGTGAACTTACTGATCATACCTCCTATAATCACATCTAAATCATTAATGTACAGTACAAACAGTCAGGGCCCCAGCACCGATCCCTGTGGTACACCACTGGTCACAGGCTTCCAATCGCAAAAACAACCCTCGACCATTACTCTCTGCCACTAAGCAATTTTGGATCCAATTTGCCAAATTGCCCTGGATCCCATGGGCTCTTAGCTTCTAAACCAATCTCCATGCAGGACCTTATCAAAAGCCTTACTAAAATCCATGTATACTACATCTACTGCTTTACCCTCATCTACACATCTAGTCACCTCCTCGAAAAATTCAAACAAGTTAGTTAGACACGATCTCCCCCGACAAAGCCATGCTGACTATCCTTGATTAATCCCTGCCTCTCCAAGTGGAGATTAATCCCATTCCTCAGAATTATTTTCCAATATTTTCCCTACCACTGATGTTAGACTCACCGGCCTGACTCACCTAATTACCTGATTTATCCCTGCTACCCTTCTTGAATAATGGTACCACATTCACTGTCTTCCAGTCCTCTGGTACCTCTCCTGCGGCCAGAGAGGATTTGAAAATTTGTGTCAGAGCCCCTGCTATCTCCTCCCTTGCCTCACATAGCCTGGATACATCTCATCTGGGCCTGGGGATTTATCCACTTTTAAGCCACTAAAACTTCCTCCTTTTCAATGCTAATATGTTCAAGTATACCACAATCCCCCTCCCTGATCTCTACACCTACATTGTCCTTCTCCATAGTGAACACTGATGAAAAGTAATCATTTAAAACCTCACCTATGGCCTCCAGCTCCACACAAAGATTGCCACGTTGGTCCCTACTCTTTCCCTGGTTATCCTCTTACCCTTAATATAAAAAGCCTTGGTATTTTCCTTCATCTTGCCCCCTCCCCCCGGCCACTGCTCTTTCATGTCCCCTCTTCACTCTCCTAATTACTTTTTTAAGTTCCACCCTACACTTTCTATACTCCTCTAGTGCCTCCGCTGTTTTCAGCACATGGGATCTGCCGTACGCCTCCTTTTTTTCCCTGATCCAATCCTCTATATCCCTTGACATCCAGGGTTCTCTGGGCCTGTTAGTCCTACCCTTCACCTTAACGGGTACCTGTTGGCTCTGAACTCTCACAATTTCCTCTTTGAATGACTCCTGAGACATGGTGTAGACTTTCCTACAAGTAGCAGCTCCCAGTCCACTTTGGCCAGATCCTGTTGTATCAAATTGAAATTGGCCTTCCCCCAATTCAACACCTTTATTTCTGGTCCATCTTTGTCCTTTTCCATAACTACCATAAATCTTCCAGAGTTATGGTCTCTATCCCCGAAATGCTCCCCCACCGACACTTCTACCACTTGTCCAGCTTCATTCCCTAGGATTAGGTCCGGTACTGTCCCTTGTCATACATTCAACGTACTGGCTCAAAAAGCTCTCCTGTATGCATTTTAAGAATTCCGCCCCCTTTAAGCCTTTTGCACTAAGATGATCCCCTCTAATATAGGGGAAGTTGAAATGCCCTACTATTATTAACCTATTATTTTTACACCTCTCTGAGATTTGCCTACATATCTGCTCCTCTATCTCTCCCTGACTGTTTGGCGACCTGTAGTACACTCCAGCAAACTATCCCATCGAAATGGTTAATGAATGCAATGAATAATTGAGGCCCCAACACAGATCCTTGTGGGCCACCAA